>NC_051076.1:4935945-5257445 GCF_004664715.2 Peromyscus leucopus | reverse complement strand
AAAAAAAAAAAAAAATAATAATTTAAAAGAAAAAGATGTATGTTCCATGGGAAATGCTAAATACAATCAGTCAAACTTGACAAAAGAATGTAACAGACTTCACATGCTTGACACTCAGTCACAGTAATTATCCACTCAAGACTATCCCATTCCATATTTACTGTGCTACACTCACTCTACATATTTTGAAGCGAATTGTAGGAATCATTTAATCTGTAAATATTTTAGTATACTTCTGTAAAACACAATATGGGCATTATTTTATCTAATAGCAACAGTATCTTTTAAAATATATCAGTCAACATTCAAATTTCTAATTATCTCATAATATACCACATAATTTTTATTTCTATCCTCTGTTGGTTTGTATTTCTCATGAATTGGTGGCTATACATAGAAACTTATCAGATTTGTAAGACTCGGGATTTTGTTCCTATAAGGCAGACAACTGACTTCCTTTCTTTTTATAATTTTACCAAACATTATCATAGTGTCTAAATTCTTGGTGTGGACCTGGCAAATGGCTCAGTGGGAAAGAAGCTTACAGTCAAGCCAGACGATCTGACCTTGATTCCAGGAACCCACACAGTAAGAGGAGAGAACCAATTCCTGACAGTTGTACTCTAACCTCCACGTGTTGTGCATGTGCACACCCATGCCCTGTGTGTCTCACACACAGACACACACACACACACAGACACACACAAATAAATAAAAATCTTGAAAAATTCTTTGTATAGGTTTGTGTGTGTGTGTGTGTGTGTGTGTGTGTGTGTGAGAGAGAGAGAGAGAGAGAGAGAGAGAGAGAGAGAGAGAGAGAGAGAGAGAGAGAGAAAAGGCTTCATACACTGGTGGCTGAAGCTGACCTAGAACTCCTCTTCTCTTGCTCCCATGCTAGCTAACCATGTTTAGATCCACTGATGTTCTCACTGTGTGTGTGTGCAGGTCTAGGAGGTTGGAGATGGAACCCAGGGCCTCTCACACTAGGCAATCATTCACCACTGAGTGTAGCCCCAATTTCACAGTCTAATTTACCAGTTCTTCCTACCGACAAAGCCCTTTATGCATTTCAATTCCCCAGCAGTCCAGTTATATAGAAAAAATAAGCTGGGTGGTGATGGTGCACACATTTAATCCCAGCACTTGGGAGTCAGAGGCAGGCAGATCTCTGTGAGTTTGAGGCCAGCCTGATCTAAAGAGTGAGTTCCAAGACAGCCAGGGCTACACAGAGAAACCCTGTCTTAAAAAACCAAGAACAGGAAAAAAGAACAAAAAAAAAAGAAAGAAAGAAAGAAAAAAAGAAAGAAAGAGAAAGAAAGAAAGAAAAGAAATGCTTGCTTCTTCATCTTTGTTAGTTTTTAACACAAGAAGTTGGGCACTAAGTCTTCCTGTCGTCTGTGCTTTTATTTTTTAGAATCATGAACTCGAGGAGCTATAAAAAGAATGTATTTTAATGCCTTGCACATAGATATATAAGGTTGAATGAGCCTGTGTGGTATCTGGCAACATGTTTAAAAAGACAAACCCGTGTTCTAACACAAACTATAGAAAGTGAGTAAGGCTTTGTCTAAGATTGTCAGTGGGGCCAGGGAGAGCATCATTTAAGGCTGGTCCTGATAAAGTCTGAAATTTAAAATCTGATATAACAGGCTGGAAAGATAGTAGTAAAGTGTTCCCTGCAAGCGTAAGGACATGAGTTTGGGTCCCTGGAAGCCATATGCAAACAAGTCCGTGTCTGAACCCCCAGAGCTGGGAAGGTGGAGACAGGTAGATGGCTGGAGGCCACTGACCAGCCAGCCCAGTCAATCAGTGTGCTCCAGGCTCAGTGAGGGATCCTGCCTTAGAAAGTAAGATGGAAAGCTTGGCATGGTGGCACACACCTTTAATCCCAGCACTCAGGAGGCAGAGAGTCAGGCAGATCTCTGTGAGTTCAAGGCCAGCCTGGTCTACAGAGTGAGTTCTAGGACAGCCAGGGCTACACAGAGAAACCCTGTCTTGAAAAACAAACAAACAAAAAGTAAGATGGGGAGTGATTGAGGAAGACACTCAATGTTGATCTGGGGCTTCCACATGCATGTGCGCGCGCGCGCACGCGCACACACACACACCACAATAAATAAATGAAATGTTAACAAAAGAGCACCCCAGGGAGTGAGCCACCAGAAGTCAAAGATAACAATTCAGATGTCACAACTTCTGGTTTGAGGAGACTATGGGGAAAGTGTGTGTGTGTGTGTGTGTGTGTGTGTGTGTGTGTGTGTGTGTATGCTCACATGTGTTTGTGGGCCCTCCAAGTAGTCCTTTAACACACAATTTCCTACATACAAGATTATCTTTTCGCCGAATTATACATATGTCTTTTTCCACACATAGACCCATCCAGTGTTTTAAGAATACTGACAAATTATTCACATAAACTCACAAAATTATGAAATAAGCTTAGTTACTCATTCAGAAATATTTACTGAACACTTGCCTTGTGCCAGGTGCTGTGCCAGCAGCTGAAGAAGGATAAGATCCACACCAGCCTCCTCAGGGAGTGCTCCGTGTTGTCTGTGTTCAGAGAAGCATGAAGACAGTTACAATTCACTGTGATAGATGGGGGCACTTGGAGCCCTGTCTACCCTGCCTAGAGTCTGCTGTCTACTCTCATGATGAGCAGCTGTCGATCAGGGCGTCCACTGAACTATCTGTAGAACATCAGAACGTCCACTGACTGTATGAGCAAAGATGTGTGGGGTTTAGATGGGACCTTAAGTATGTCACAATCTGTGCTGCCATTGGACTTCACAGTCCTCACTGGGCAGAGAGAAATAAGCTCCTTCCTGGTAGAGTTGGCTCCAGAAAATGAGATTATGTTCCCTCTCTTTCTATTCCTAACAGGTACTCAGGGCCTCGAATATAACTTTTTATTTTCAGTCTTTTGAGACAGAGTCTTAGGTAGCCTACATCGGCTTGAACTCAAAATCCTCCAGACTCAGTCTAAGTGCTGGGATCACAGGCACACAGAGCCCGTCACACAGGCTATCGTGACCCTTTTACAGAAAACGATGACCTTAAATGAATATTCTTCCTGGGCATTGACTTACCAGTAGATATAGACTACAAATAAAAATATTCTGTCTGTTTGCATCTATCTGATGATGTGCGGACAGGTTTCAAGGGCTGCTGTAGATAGTTTGGCGTGGCCCCCTCTACTGGGGGGGCTATGTAACTGCACTCTGCTTTTCATGTTTTCTGATGAGGCCTCACAAGCACACATAGTGCAAGGTTATTCATTTATCAAACGGGAGGCAATTACTATGTTGCAGTCACAACATCAGGCATCAAGGGCTTAAAAGGCTGAAACTTCAGACTTTTCCTTTGAAGATCTCAAGTCATGGGAGACAAAGCCATTCACAAATAATTACATTGTTGTAGGCTGAAAAATGCACAAAGAGTTATGGGAACCCACAGGATAAAGTCATTCAAGCCATGATGCAGAGAATGGAGAAGTTCTTGCATAAGGAGGGGGCAGCAAAGAGGATGGGAGTGGGGGGGGGAGTGGGCGTTTCCAGAGAAAATGTGTGAGAAAGAATGTTACAGGCAGAGGGATTGGGATGGGCAAAGGTGCCCAAGTATGTTTGGAAACTGCAAGTGTCCTGTACCCTTCTGGTGATGGGAGTGGAGCTGTCAGAGAGTCAGGCAGGCAAGGAGCCCCTGCGTGAAAGGCCTGGATACCTTGCTGAGGAATTTAGTTTTGGTGCCATAAAAGATGAGGCGCTCTTCAAGGATTTCACCCAAAAGATCTGGACTTTAGGACTTCAGAGAAATCATAGTGATGTGTGGTATGTGTGACAAGGCTATTACATCTTCCCTGATGATGCTTTCCGAGTGTCATGCTTTGAGACTGTTGTGAACTGTTTGTCATTAAACAGTGAACAGACATGTCCATGCTGCCTATGGTGTTCACTGTGTGGGTATAGTTACACATGATGAGGTGCAGGAGTACCTGAGGATCTTACTCTCAGCATGGGCTCAAAGACCCTGCATCAGGATACCCATGTGAGCCTCGAGACTCCAATTAGTCTTGCAGGTGTAAAGGTCCTGGAAAGGCCAGGTATATGTGCATGGTGGGGGCCTAAGGAGAGACGCAGGAAGCTAGGAAGCCGCATGTATCCGGGAGTGACCACCAATCAAAGGTGGCTGCCTTGGCTTGACTATGGCTTGTCCTCCTCAAAACTTGTGTTTAAATTTGATTTCCAGTGTGAAGGTGTTGAGAAGCCCTTTAGAGGTGCTGGGCTTATGAGGACTCTGCCCTCAATAGTGGGATTAATCCTGCTCTCAGGAAACCGGGTTAGTTCTCCAGGGAGTGAATGAGCTCTTGAGGGACTGGATCTGCTATCAAGAAAGCACAGTTACTACAAAGAGTGGCTGCCCCTTGAGCTTCAACTATGCTCATGCCAGATGCCAGTACCATGCTCTGGATTTCCAACCTCTAGAACTGTGTCTTAAACAAGCTTCCTTTTTTGTTTGTTTGTTTGTTTTGTTTTGTTTTTAGCAACAGAAAATGAACTGAGCAAGGGCTCAAACAAAATCACTTACTGTAATACAGAAAATAGAGATCTAGAGGCCTGCATACGGGGCCCCCTTTGAACAGAGATGCTGCAGGTATGAGGCTCAGAAGAGGAGGAAGAGCCAGTGTGATGACCAAGATGTAACACTCACAGAAGAGAAGGAAAGATAACACTGTGCCACACTTGTTGACTGGTTCCTCTCAGAAAAAACAGATCTGTAATGGGGCTGAGATGGAGGGCGCTGACCTGGGGTGTTCCTGTATAGATCTGTAATGGGGCTGAGATGGAGGGCGCTGACCTGGGGTGTTCCTGTATAGATCTGTAATGGGGCTGAGATGGAG
Organism: Peromyscus leucopus; assembly: GCF_004664715.2. Classification (NCBI taxonomy): domain Eukaryota; kingdom Metazoa; phylum Chordata; class Mammalia; order Rodentia; family Cricetidae; genus Peromyscus; species Peromyscus leucopus. The sequence goes on along the minus strand of NC_051076.1, from coordinate 5,252,548 downwards.
GGCGCTGACCTGGGGTGTTCCTGTACAGATCTGTAATGGGGCTGAGATGGAGGGCGCTGACCTGGGGTGTTCCTGTATAGATCTGTAATGGGGCTGAGGTGGAGGGCGCTGACCTGGGTGTTCCTGTATAGATCTGTAATGGGGCTGAGATGGAGGGCGCTGACCTGGGGTGTTCCTGTATAGATCTGTAATGGGGCTGAGATGGAGGGCGCTGAACTGGGGTGTTCCTGTATAGATCTGTAATGGGGCTGAGGTGGAGGGCGCTGACCTGGGTGTTCCTGTATAGATCTGTAATGGGGCTGAGATGGAGGGCGCTGACCTGGGGTGTTCCTGTATAGATCTGTAATGGGGCTGAGGTGGAGGGCGCTGACCTGGGGTGTTCCTGTACAAGCTCCATCTCGTGTTCAATGCTAAATAACTTTCACGCCACATTTGCCACTGGACTCAGGATAAGACCTGGAAGTTATTTTTTGGCTGAGTAATTATTGATTTTTTAAATTGATTTATTTTATTTTGTGTGTTCCAGTATTTTGCCTGCATGCATGTATATACATCACCTGCAGGCCTGGTGCTCATGGAGTTTGGAAGAGAGTGTCTGATCCCTTTGAACTAGAGTTATAGATGATTGTCTGCTGCCACATGGGTGCTAGGAACCAAATCCAGGTCCTTTGTAAGAGCAGCAAGTGCTTTCAACCAGAGTCATTTCTCCAGCCCCAGTAATTACTAATTTTTATACCACTGTGCTGTGAGTAGATGTTGAAGGCCAGGGGAATTTATGCAAAAGAATAAAATAAAGTCCCTGGCCTAAGGGAGCTCACATTCCAGAGGGAGGAGTAGTCAGAGAAGATCCGTTAGTCAGAGATCTGAGAAGGCTCTGTGGGTACAAGCACTTGCCCTGCAAGCATGAGGACCTGAGTTCAAATCCCCAATATCTACATAAAGAACAAAAATGGGCAGAGACAGATGGGTACTGGAAGCTTGCTGGCCATCTAGTCAGCTGAAGTGGCAAGCTTCAGGTTCTGTGAGAGACCTTGCCTCAAAGGAATAAGACACAGAGTGATAGAAGGTATCTAACATCTTCCTCTGACCTCCACATAAATGCACATAGACATATGCGCCTGTGTGCATGTGTGTATGTGCACAAGCATGCTCACACGTACACATGTACACATGTACAGACACACACACAGGATGAGTTAATAAGTTTTTAATCATTTTAATGTATCAACTTTAAAAGAATGTATCTTTATCATATGTATTGTATTTAATGTATCTTTAATGTGTGTATTTAATGTATCAACTTTAAAAGAATAAGTAACTTATAGGTGCTGGAGAGACAGTTCAGCAGTAAGAGCACTTGCTACTCTTCCAGAAGACCCAACTTCAGTTTCAAGCACCTATGTTGGGCAGCTCACAATCTCCTGTAACTCAAGCTCCATGGAATCCAACACCCCTTTCTGACCTCCACAGGGAACCTCCACACACATAGCATACACATACACACAGATTAAAAATCAAAATAAATCCACTCGGGAGGCAGAGCCAGGCAGATCTCTGTGAGTTCGAGGCCAGCCTGGGCTACCAAGTGAGCTCCAGGAAAGGCGCAAAGCTACACAGAGAAACCCTGTCTCGGAAAAACCAAAAAAAAAAAAAAAAAATCAAAATAAATCTTAGGAAAAATTTATAAAGAGCAAAGGCATGGTCACCTTGGAGACCAAGATGGAAAGATGCACTGATTCCATGGGCTGGGGTCCTGGACTGAATAAAAAGAAGAAAGGAACTGGACACCAGTATCTGTCTCTCTCTGCTTCTTGACTGGAGGGGCGATGTGAGCAGCTCACACTCCTGCCGCCATGTTTTCCCCACTAGGATGGACTGTATCCCCTCAAACTGTGAGCCGACATTACCTCTTCCTGAAACTGCTTCTGTCATGTCTCTGGCCCCTTGGGCCTTTTCCTCCTGAGCCTGTGCAGAGGAGGCACATTCTTGTGGAGCATGTGGTATCCCCAAACCCTTTACCTCAGAGTTAGGATGGAAGAGAGCAAGGCAGAAACCAGGATTCTGTCCCCTTTCATTTGAAGGCATCCCAGTAGTCCTCCTGATGGTATCACAAACATGTCTTTGGGGTACATTTAAGACTCTTAGAACAGAAGCCAAGCCTCCAAGACATCATGACATCACCATATAATAAGTTCATATACATATATATCTGAGAACCTCATAATGCAGATAACATTTTAATGGTAGTCACTTTCCATTTCTCCCTCAGCTACTCCCAGATCTACTACCCCCATCCCACATCCTCCAAAATTTGTGGGTTTTTTTTCTCTCCAGTCCTGATTTCAGTGTATACTGCCCCTGTACTCATGGGTGTGAGGCCACACACTTAAAGAAAACTGACTCTCCTATCAACTGCCAATAGTTCTTGATCTCGGGGTTGGGGTTCATGGGCCCCTCCCTTCCATGCTGGAATATTGACTGCTTTGATCTGGTTCGGATCTTTTGCAGGCAGCCAAAGCTCCTGTGCGTTCATGAGCTCAGCAGGCCTGTCATGCCCAGAAGACTCTCTGACTCTCACAATCTTCCTGCCCTCTCTTCTGCCATAGTTCCTGTACTGGCTAGTTTTATGTCAACTTGACACAAACTAGAGTCATCAGAGAAGGAACCTCAATTGAGGAAATGCCTCCATAGGGTCAGGCTGTAGGCATTTTCTCTGTTAGCAATTGATGGGGCAGGGCCCAGCCCATTGTGGGTGATGTCATCACTGGGCTGGTGGTCCTGGGTTCTATGAGAAAGCAGGCTGAGCAAGCCAGTAAGCAGCTCCCCTCCTTGGCCTCCACATCAGCTCCTGCCTCTAGGTGCCTGCCCTGCTTGAGATCCTACCCCCACTGCTTTTGATGATATGGAACTGTGATCAAAATAAACCCTTTCCTCCCCAAATTACTTTTTGTCATGGTGTTTCATCACAGCAATAGCAACCCTAAGACAGTTCCTAAGCCGTGTGTGTGTGTGTGTGTGTGTGTGTGTGTGTGTGTGTGTGTGACACAGAGAGAGAGAGACAGACAGAGAGAGACAGAGAGAGACAGAGAGAGAGGGGGAGGGAGAGAGAGAGAGATTCTTTAATGAAAGTGTAAGCTACGTACGGAGACCAGAGGGAGTGACTAACACAGCCTGGGATGGCCTGGCCTGGAAACAGTGCAGGTTTTCCTAATTCATCCGTCACATGCTGTCTTGATTATGGAAACCATGACTCCTCTTAGCACAGTCAGCCGATGTGATGACTTATGGGAAAAGAAAGGGGTGGGGGAATCCCGAGGCAGGCACTGTGGTCCCACTTTGCTTTCTGTGAGGTGCTTGGAATGGAGCCCAGAGCTTTGTACCTGCTAGGCTGGTGCTTCACCACTGAGCCAATTTCTCAACCTTATGACCTTACTTTTTAAAAAATTCAGATCTATAATCTTAGCAACTTCTATAATCACAGAAGTTAAAAGGTGGAGGCAGGAAGAAGCAACCTGGGGAAGGAAAGGGTTTACATTTCCCCTCACAGTCCATCACCGAGGGAAGTCGGGGCAGGAGTTCAAGGAGATAACCTGGAGCAGGAGCTGAAGGAAAGCCCGTCACTGCTTCCTGGCTTGCTCCCCAAGGCCCATGCAGCCTGCTTTCTTACACAGCCCAGGACCACTTGCCAGGAATAGAAACTGCCCACCATGAGCTGGGCTCTCCCACATCTATCACTAATCAAGAAAACGGAACATAGACATGTTCACAGGCCAACAAGATGGAGGCAATTTCTCTACTGAGGTCCCTTCTTCCCAGGTGACTCTCTTGTCTGTGTTAGGTTGACCAAAACTAACCAGCATAGTAACAAAGCAGGTGTGAGGTAAGCCTGGGCTACATGAGACCCTGGGTCTATAATTATTATTTGCTTTAATTAATGCTCCCTGAAACCAGGATTGGCTCTTCACAAAACAAAACGTCCTTGGAAAGTTGCTGAAAGAAACATCCAGAGAGTTGTGTGTTCCTGATTGAAAAGTGAAAATCCAGCCTTTTGTCTACGATGGGGCGGGTGAAGCTTGAGGAATAGTCTTGGAGTTGTTCCTGAGCTTTGGCCTAATGTAAAATGACTGGGTCGTTTTTAAGTCAACAATTCCAGTGATGAGCTTCTATAGGAAGTCATTTCTCCTTTCTCCCCTAAGGCTGTCAAAGGCCATCTCCAGGCTGACAGTGATGGCACAGGCTTGTAATTCCAGCTCTCAGGAGGCTGGGGTAGAAGGATCTTGAGTTCAAGGCCAGCCTGGGCAACATAGCAAGATTCTGTCACAAACCAAAGCAAAACCAAGAGATGTTAATTTCAATACCGCTGCTACCTGGTTGTGCTTAAGGGCAGCCAACCTTCTCTCCACTCTACCTGCTTCTCTATCAGCTTTCCCAACTCCTGATGCTTAGCCCAGGCTGCCAGACCAGAACCAGCTCCTGATGGTGCTGCTGTCTAAGGTCCACATTCCCGGGGGCCCAAGATCATGGCCATGTTTCTTGACTTCATATGACATCAAAAAGGATGGGTGGAAGAGGGGCTCAGCACCACCTTCATGCTATTTCCATGGTATCCCCTTTCCTACGGTATGCTCATGGATCTGGGTCAACGGTCCAGACTCTGGCCTCTCCTGTGAGGAGATTCTGTGTCATCGAGTCTCTGTCAGACACCCCTAGTTTATTAGCTCATCTGATATGTTCTGGTGACTCTGAATCTCAGAGTCTAGGTCAGCAACACCCAGTGTGGGCCTGTGGTTAGGCTGTTGAATGACATTTGCTGTCTAGGCAATATTTCTATGAAGTTAAACTGAATGAAACAGGGGGGGTGGGGAAGCATTGGCTCTGCTGCTCCTAGGGAAGTGTGTAAGTGCACATAGTGAGTGGGAAGTGCTGCAGAGCTGCCTGTGAGTATAAGTGTATGAGTAGGTGTGTGACTGTGTGTGTGTGCAGGGGAGCCTCTGACTGAGGGTGTGTGAGTATGTGCATACTCACTCTGTGAGGAGGAGGGAGGAGGGGGATGTGCTTTCAGCTCTTCTGAGCTCCAGGGTTCATTCTTGTGATTTCTTAAAGAATCTAGGGCAGAGCCAAAATAAAGGAATTAAAGACAGATTCTGGGTGGTGGGGAATTTATCATCACTTGCCAATTAAAAATAAAAGATTTATTCATGTGCATGTGTCTGTGTTTGCATTTGTGTGTGTGTGTGTGTGTGTGTGTGTGTGTGTGTGTGTGCGTGCGTGCTCGCGCGTGCGCGCGCACTTGTGTGAATGTGCTATGTGTATGCCCTTAGAGGCTAGAATGGGGCACTGGATTCCTGGAACTGGAGTTACAGTTGGTTGTGAGCCCGATGTACTGGGAACCAGACTCAGGTCCTCTGGAGGGATGGCAAGTGATCTTAACTGTCAGCCATCTCATCAGCCCCTAAATTTCTAATTTGACATCATCAGCAGTCCAAAATTCTTCAGCACACAGGCAGAAATCTTGCTCTGCCAACAGTGGCCACACAGAGATCTCTGTAAGATTTGACAACCACCTAACAGGCCAGATACCAATCATGCTCTAGGTGTGCCAGGAAGCCCTACAGCTGTATGCCAGGGTCCCTGGGAATCCAGAGAGAGATACCAATTCTGGTGCTATGAATAGATTAATTTGGCACAGCTCAGAAACCCCGAGCCTTTCCCCTCGCTATAGAGTTACAGAATGAAATATTCTATAGATGCATTCATTATCTTGTTCTGTAGAGGAAGCACAGCCTGGAAATTAGATGAGGAGGATTCCATCCAGGGCCTCTCAGCACACCCTTGAGCTACCTGTCATGGTGTGAGCAGCTCCTGTAGGCAAGGTCCTCACTCTGGGGCACAGCCACTATGCTGCAATAGCCTGCCCTGAAGAATCAAAGACGCCCTTTTCCTAGTGTCAGGGCCCTTGGGCTGAGAGGTGAGACAGTGGCAGCTGCCACTGGGTCCAAAGACAGGGATGGAATGGTAAGTAGCTCTAGGCTTTCCTATTTCTCAGTTGCTTCCAACCCAGATGATAGACATCCACATGTCCGAGGAGACTGTGGGTACTGTGCCTAGAGGGCTGGGTGCCTTTTCCTGCAGGAGAATCATTTGGAAAGGTAAAACAGAACAATCAAGTCTAAGGCAGCACAGGGTGGGAAAAACAGGGAAAGGAGGTGGGGCTGGACTGGATGAGCTGGCCACCTCCTGGGAGAGTGAGGTAGGTGTTTCTTACGAGAAGTGGGGTTTCTTTGGGGCAATGAGAAAAATTGCTCTTAATGATGTTAATTACAACAGGGTACTGTTCCTCTCTGCAGGGCTTTTCATCTTCAAAGGGGCCCAGGATGCAGCAGGAATGCTGGACATGAAAGTATCTAGAGTTTAAGAACTGAAGTTGAGGGGTTGTGGCCACATAGCTGGCCCCATGCAGGCTGTACTGGTGTATCCTGGGCCCCCAAAGTGAGCTGCAGAACCAGCACCCAAAGAATCCCTTGATGCAAAGTGAGGAGCTGGCCAAGGGGAGAATCTGTGTCCAGCAGCTGCCCACCCTACCCCAGGGGGACCAGAGAGGCTGTGGAACAAGTGTAAGTCCTGGTTCAGGTCCCAAAAGCAAAATATGCCTGGATAGGGGTGGCTATAAAACCAGAGGCACGCAGATGAATTTGAATTTCTGACAAAAAAATAGTTTGGAGTATTTGTTGTTTGAAATTAAAATTATACCCCATGTCCTGTGTTTTGTGCTGAAACTGGCAGCTTGGCCTTTCCTGTGTGCATGCACGCGCGCGCGCACACACACACTCACACGCACACGCACACACCCACACCCACACACCCGTGCACGCGTATGTACTACCCCCACATGCTACCCCCACCTGCCGACAGGCTTCATTCCCCTAGGGGCCTGGGAAGCATAGACTCTGTAGACCTGCCCAGGCCCAACCTAACCCACCTTTGTCTGCCATTTTAGCCAGAGGGGACAGTGGGATAGTCCATCCTTCCCTGAGGATTCTTTGTGTCTTTCAACTTGGGGTGCTTCTGGAATGGGGTCTGAAAAGATCATCTACCCTACCTCTTGTCTTTTTTCCCCCATAACCTGACCTTTCTCAACCACTCTAGCTCAAGGAGAAGCCTGTGCCCAACCATCAGCCCAGATTGCTGGCATGGAAACTCCTCTGACAAAAAAGGAGAGGCATGGCCGCTGGACTGAGATCAGCTTCCTGCCCAGGCTGTGGAATCCGGCTGCAAGGCGGGTCTGGGCCTGAACTGGAGATGCCAACACTCTCCCAGTCTGGGCGGGAAGGGAAGGCAGGTTGCTACTTGTAACTGGGAGGCTGTGTGTCTGCTCTGGGCCAGAGCGAAACTCCCAGGGCTTCCAGACACTGAGTCTCACAGAGAGGTTCCCAGGCTCCTAAAGCTCCAGGTCCTGCCCCTGGGCTCAGTCAGGGTCAAAGGCAGAGTGGCTGCGGTCTTCACACCCCCGGGAAAGACAGATGGTTATACATTCACATCCTGGGATATGACTTCAGGCCCCTGGGCCAGATTAACATTCCAGCATGGAAGCCTCCAGTTCCCCTTATGACCTAATAGAAAAGCCATCAACACAGCAGGCTGGGTAGCTTCCTACTCCCTGTGAACCAGCCCTGGACCTGGACAAAGTACTTTTCAAAATTAAAAAATAACAACACCCATTTAAAGAAAATGAAAGGGGCCCAAAGGGGTCTGACTGGGTGACTGGTGAGGAATTCCTGTACATAGGGGCAGCTTTGCTTTTCCTCAAAGGGCAAAGAAGAATTTCTGGAAGAATCCCTTCAAAGCTCATATCGGCAACTGTAGAGAATCACGTTGGAGAGTCAGATCTGCTGGCACAGGTCTGTAATCCCAGCTTTTTGGGGGCTGAGGAAGGGAGCAAACACTTAAGGCCTGCCTACACTATAGGGCAAGTTTAAAGCCAGATTAGGCAGTTTAGTGAGATGCCGTCTCAAAACAAAAATAAAAAGAAGAGGGCTGAGGATATAACTCAATGAGAGAGTGCTTGCCTAGCACATTCAAGGGCCTGGGTTCAATCCTCAGCTGAAGGAGAGCGGAGAGGAGAGGGAGAGGGAGAGGTCGGGAAGGGGAGAGGGAACACTGTAGCCACATTTCCCTGTATGCTTGTATGAAAATGTCAAAACCAGGTATGTGGTGGCCCAGAACTCAGCAGGATCAGAAGTTCAACATCATCCTTGGCTACACTGAAGTTCAAGGCCAGCCTGGGTATATGAGATCCTGTCCAAATAATAATAATAATAATAAATATCACAAGAAACCTACCATTTTGTACAATTAAGTCATGTATTCATTAAACATAAACATCAATCAAAAATTGAAAGAAAAGGAAAAACTATAATCAGCTGGGTAAAGATGAAAAAAGAAAATCAAACACACATTTTACAACAAAGTTTTTAACTTGAATTCTGAAAAAGGAATTACCCAAACTTTCTGAACAAGTTACACTGGTTGTCAGAACAAGCCAGTGAGCCTTCCCTCTGCTTTCTCATTCCAACCATCTCACCTCAGCTTCATCTTTATCTGCCAATCACCGCGCGTGGGGCGCGGATGGGAGGAAGAGAGGAAGAGAGTGTAGAAGCGTGGGAGGGAGGGAGAAAGCATGGGTCTTATTTCAACTAGACCTAAATAGAAATATTGGTCATCTCTGAAGCCTCCAGCGCTGGTTCCTGCTCCCTTAACACCTCTTCACTGGAGCCCCTGTCACCTGCCCCATCATCACTACGGATGCGGCAGCCTTGCCCAGTCCTGCAAGGAATGTTTTGCAAATAGTAAGCAGGCTATATTTGGAAGCTTCCTGGCTACCCCAGGGGAGTTAGCTAGACAAGCGCCTGGCCAGCACAGGCATGGTAGGCTCTTTCCTGCATCTGACAGGCCAGGAAGCCACTGCTGTGGCTGGCAGCTCAGTGATGTGCAGGTGTCTCTGTGCTGGGAGGGACAGGTGTGTTGGCGGCTTTGTATCTGATTCCTTGGTCTGAACAAAGTTAGAGGAAAAAAAAAAAAAAACCAGTCCCAGATCTGAAGTTTCTCTGTGGATTTAAAAGTAGAAGGAACCATGTGCAGGGCAATGGTCCCAGGAGGAGAGAGACCCCAGGGAAAGTAGAGACTAATGAAGAAGCCTGCTCTGGTTGCATCTCCATTGCATGCCAGCTTGTCTTTCCTAAAATTCAGCGATTCAGACTTGAAGCTCACCATGTGCACCTTTCAGAGAGCAGCAGGGAAGCTTTTGCCCGGGTGCTGGAGGATTTGAATTCAGGTCCTCATGCTTGCAAAACAAGAACTCTTCCTCACTGAGCCTTTTTCTCAACCCCTGTGTGTATTTTGCAAGGCTCATTTTATTTAAAACGTATTGCAAATGTATGCAAAATTCATAAATCTTACAGAAAACCTTGATTTCCCAGGAAAAACTGGGCCTGTAATCGGTAGGGTGACTACACCTCCTTAGAGAAAGGAAGCTTTCCAGGTGGCCAGGCCCTCGATGTTTCCAGATACACACAACCGACAGAATATTGTCTGTTTGTTGCTGATAGTTTTTACACCAGTCCTCACTGTAAATGGGAAAGTTCAGCTCCACAGGGGGACACTTGGGTCTCCTCAGACTATTGCCAGTCTACCTCATCCCTGCTGATGTCACACTCCTGCTGACTGGTGTGTCCTGACCTCCTACAGGACATCTCAGAATCATAGCAACACTGCTCATTTGGCCTGAAATGGGTTTTTCCTTCTATTCTTCCATCCAGAACACCAATGATAGGCTTCAAACATTGCTTAAACTCAAGCTTCTTCCTTTGTGAAGAATTCCTGGAGGGAAAGGCTAGAGGTCACATGATCTGGAGAGCCTCCAAGATGCAAATGGCTCAGTTAAGACTTCATTTGGGCCTGGGAACCTTCTGACTGGTGACAATTGGCAAAAAAAAGATTCAGTTTCCATAGCGAACAATAACAAAATATTGACATTAAGTGAAGTAATGTCTAAGGGACTTGCCGAAGGAGGAATGGTGTTACCATGCTCAGTAGGCACTCTCTCTAATCCCAAGTGTCATTGTTATCGATGTTCCCACTGTTAGGGACTTCAGTTAGGATCAGCAGGTGGGAAATGTATTAAAAAAAGAGACTGATTCAGGAGAAGGGGAGTTCAAGGTTACCCATAGCTACAGAGTTAGTCCAAGGCCAGTCTGGGCTATGTGAGACCCCGTCTCAAAATAATCTAAAATCCGGACAAATGGAATAAGCAAGCAAACAAAACCCAAAGTGTATCAAGAGTGATAATCTTAAGGTAGTTGTAGGGAAGAGGGTTGAATGGTAAGGCATGGTTGGAAAGGGAGGCTGCAGCCAGGAAGGGCTTTCCGGCTCCCCACGTGGACCTTCTGAGGCACAGCAGTTGACATGATCCTACAGACACCTATATCTCATTCCTCTGCACAGAGGTCTTCATGGCTCCTGTCACAATGCAGGAGTCAGCCTGCTTCTCAGGCTTCACATCCTACCACTCTCCCCTCTCTCACTCCCCACTCTCTCCTCAACCTGCCTCAGTCACACTGACCTCTTCATCTGTCATGAACACAGAGGTACACTCCTGCCTCAGGCCCCTGGCACCTGCCTGCCTCTCTTTCTGGGATGACCTTCTTTCTGATGCAGTTGGGAACAGAAAAGACCTTCAACTTGTCTGCTCTCCACCTGGTGCTTTTCTCCCCTGAAAACTCCTGCGGTTTTCTTGCTGCTCTTTGGTGTTACAATTTACTGACACTTTTATCCTGTTCATTGCCTCTCCCCTCTGCCTTGAGAGCAGAAGCTGTCGCCTGTCTGTCGTAATTACTGCTATACTCCTGGTATAGACAAGAGAGCTTGGCACATCTTGAGTACAAGAAATACGTTTGTTGGCTGAGTGGATTCAGTTTCTTGATTTGGGTAACATTAAGCGGTGGCAGAAAGCTCTTGAGCTGGAGAATCATGGACTTGGAGCCAATGAGGGCTAAGGCAGAGACTGGAGTGGGTCTGGGAGGTGAGCGCAGCAGCAGATGAGGAAGTGATTGCAGTTGCAGAAGAACATAGAAGTGGAGACAGGGACCTTCAGTGGGAACAGAAGACCACAGGAGGGAGGAAGTTTCTCAAGGGAGGGAATCCCCTGGTGTCCAGCAGCTGCCCAGTGACTGTTTCCCAAATAGTGAATGAAGGGATATGTCATGTGAAGTGAACCCAGGGCTCTGGACTGGTCCATCTGTGAGAGGTCTGAAGCTCTGTAGCTCAGAAGGGTTCACCCAGCCGGAGTTCTAGGACATCACCAGTGAGCTCCTGTGTCCTGTGGACTTTGGGACCTGCACTTGGACAAAGCTGAGATGTAGGCTGTAGAAACAGGTAGGGTCTGGGTTGTGGGTGTCTATGGGCAGGAACTAAATCAAATGACTCCTTGAGCGCTATTATACTAAAGCTTTCACCAATGTGGGGGAATTTGTGTGGACAGGAGTCTGGAGGGCTCTCTGTGGCTATTCCAAAAGAGTGGGAAACCCTGCAGGCACCATCTTTGCCTTTTCCAGGGAACCTTGAGGTTGCTTCTCAGAAGGCTGGAAAGTGGACCAAATTAAGAGAAAGCTCCAAGGTGGAGGGGTGAAGGGTGGGGCTACTACTTGGTCCAAAACTTTTCAGTTATCCTTCTCCATTTCTGTCCTTCAGAAATATTCACTGGGCTCTGAAATTCATGCTTAGGCCAATTCCTGATCTAATCTACGGAAACCAGGTACCCCGTACTCTCTCCCGAGCATCTATGTGCAGACTCATGTTTTGAGATTTCTCAGGTTTTTATTGGATGAAGACTAGAGCCTGGAGCTGTGCTTGTCGTGGCCTAAAGATGGCAGTGTGGATGGGGAACAGTAGCAGTCACAAGTCACATTCACTGAGCACTATCGTGCTCCAGTTATTCCATTTGATTCTTTTGTCATCCCCAAGAGACAGCCAGTGCTCTCCTTATGAGGAGAGTAAACTGAGGCAGATACAATTAGGAGACACGGGGAAGGGAAGCTGAGGCACATCTGAGCACACTTCATTTTTCTGAGGGTCTCTGTGCTAACTCTGAAATGTAACCACAGAACACATGTTCAGCAAAGGAAACAGAAGTTCTCTTTCTTCTTCCCTAAAAAAGCAATTTTAAGCATTTTGTTGGGGGATGGAGAAATGGCTCAGCAGTTAAGAGCGCTTTTCTTCTTGCAGAGGACCCAAGTTAGATTCCCAGCACCCATATGGCAGCTCACAACTGTCTGTAACTCTAGTTCTAGGGGATCTGACGCCCTCTTCTGACTTCCTCGGGCACCAGGAATGCATGTGGTGCCCATAAATATGTGTAGGCAGTCCAAACACTAACACACGTAAAATAAAAACACATGAATCTTGGGGCTGGAGAGATGGCTCAGTGGTTAAGAGCACTTACTGCTCTTGCACAGGACAGGAGTTTGGCTCCCAGCACCCACACAGCAGCAGTTACACATCTGTAACTCCAGTTTCAGGGGATCCAAAGCCTCTCTGACTTCCATGAACTTCTGCACACACGTGACACACATGCATACAGTCAGGCACACACATTTGTGTGTGTGTTAAGTGTTCTGTGTATCGGTGTTCAATAGTACTGAAAGGTTTGTGACCCGAGCAGCCTCTTCTCTGTTCTTGCTGAAGTAATAGCTTGTAACCTAATATTTGGTTGACATCATTCCCTGTTCTATTTTTGTTGTTGTTGTTGTTGTTAGTGTTTAAATCTCTCTGTGTGTGTGTGTGTGTGTGTACATTTATATGAGTGAATATTGGCAGGTATATGCCATGGTGTGTGTGTGTGTGTGTGTGTGTGTGTGTGTGTGTGTGTGTAGTCAGAGAACAATTTCAGGTGCCAGCCCTTGCCTTCCACTTAGTTTGAAATCTCTTGGTGTCCACTACTGCATATGCCAGCCCACGAGTTCCCACAGATTCTTCTGTCTCACTTCGCCTGAGGAACACGACCTTGTTGGGCTTTACGTGTACTCTGGGGATTTGAACTCAGGCCTTCATGCTTGTATGGCAATGATTTACCCACTGAGGCGTGTCCCAGCCGCTGTGTTTGATTGTTTTGTTCTGGCTTTTCTTTTCTTTTTTCCCCCCAAGAGACAGGACATCATGTATCCCAGGCGGGCCTTGAACTATGCGTGTGAGAATGACTTTGACATTCTGATCCTCCTGCCTCCACGCCATGACCATGAAAGCTGGCGTTATAAGAGTGGCCCACCACACCTGGTGTTAGCAGTGCTGAGGATCAAACCCAGGACCTGAAGCATGTTGGGCAAGTATTCAGCCAACTGCGCCACAAGAATAGCCTTTTCCTCTATTCCTAGCTCCTCTCTCGTGCTTGTTGCTCTGCCCTCACCCAGTGGGTTAATATTTATGTGTCTCTAGTCCTCGTTGTCATTGTATTGTGGAGGTCCAGGGAACAAGAAGAAAGAAACATGTCTGGCTACTCAACTGGACAGCAGTCCAGCTTCTTGTTCTACTTCACCCCCCCCCCAAAAGTTGGTGTCCACACACACCTCATTTTTCTACAGTCAGTGAACGGCCTTGAGTTATTCAGCTCACACTTAAGTCCAGTCCTATGCCAGGATGGCCGGCTAGAGTTCCCATCTGGCTGTCTTTGGAAAAGGCCTGGTGAGTGGCTGTGTAATGGCTCGCACAGCAAAACAGAGAACAGCTGACGAGAGTGGAGGTGTCTCTGCCTCAGCCACTGGCCACTTGCAGGGCGCTTTCTTATCTACCAGCATCTGGTGATGGGGTAGGTGTTTCCTGTTGACCATTAACCCCAAGTCAGGCCACTGCCCTGTCCTTGTGGACACAGAAACCCTCACACTCACAGTGTCTGGTCGCTGTAGATGGAAACCCCTCACATTAGGGTGATTGGGAAATGGAATCTCAGCTTCGCAGGGCGGGGAGGTGGATGGTTGGAGAGTCCCAGGGTGAGCTGACTAGCTTCTGGGGGACCCACTTAGTCTTCTTTCCCCCCAGCTCTTCCTGTCCAGGAAGAAAGATGCTTCTCTTTCTCTTCTCAGCAGTTGTCAGAGTTGTGCTTAACTCAAGGCTAGAGACAGTTAGAAATGAGTAACTGGGCACCTTAGTGGGGAGGCCTCCTAGAGCCTGAACCAAAGTCTGTTCATGGTCCGAGGCAGAAGGTGAGGTTTGCTTGTGCGTTTGTTTGTGCTGCAGCTCCCTGCCATCTTGAGAATTCTAGGATGCTGTGCACAGGGGTCAGAGGGCAGAGGAAGGGGTGATAAGAGAGACAAGTCATGTGCATCACTGTTGGGTGGGGCTTTGAGGTAAATAAGTACTCCTGAGACCTTGAAACACCTGGTTGGAGGCAGAGGTGGCCAGGGCCAAAAAAGGATTTGGGCACAACCTCATGGGCTATGGAATGCCTTCTAGAAGACTCACTGGGGCCTGTCTGTTATGAGAGTGCAGAGCTGGATTGCTTAGGTGGGTGTCCTCACGCAGTCTTCAGCAAGCCACTCCACTGAAGACAGCCTGGGAGAGCAGCTACTGTCCCTGACTCCTGTGGGGTGCAGGCCTCCCTTGCACAAGCTTCTGGCTGGGGTCCCAGTTTTACTTCACCCTTTGCTCTGCCAAGAAGAAAGGGAAGGTTGGCTCTCATTGCTTTATTGTCACAGGCACTATATTAATAGAGGTTGACGTCTCCAGCAGCAAGGGAAACTCCTTCCCACAAGCTGAGAGGTGACAGGGGCAGGAGAGAGGAGGGACTTCCCCGGATCTTTGAGCTGCAGCATTGACTGCTGCTTGAAACTCAGACTCACAGGTGAGTCAGCACCACCCCACCTGAGCAGCTACACAGGGCAAAATGACAGGAGCAGGTCAGGCCCAACCACACCGGAGGTGACGGAACCTCCTGGGAGGACATAGCATCCATTCCTGCAAGACCTTGGAGGAGCTCACGAGATACTCTGTCCCTGGCCCACACAGATGAGGCTCATCTCAAGCAGATTTTCTATCATCAAAGCCAGGGTTTCTTCCTAGTAGCCGTCCTGGCTTCCTCCTCCTGTCGATTCTTCAGGAGAGTGAAAAGAGAGCTGGAGTTTTGTGTCATGCACTATGTTAATGATTGTGCCTCCACCCATGTGTGATTTGTGGTTTAGTAGTTAGCTGGTGCAGCACTCGTCGGAATAAGGCCTGGCTGGGGTGCTGAGCAAGGTCCAAGTAGAAAGCACCCAGGTCTGAGTTTTAGGCCTGACCTTGCTGCTCCTTGGCTGAACAACTTTGAGAAAACCAATTGGCCTTTCTGAAGCCTCATCTAGGAAGAGGAGGGGGGGATCTTGAACTCCAAACTTTAACACACAATTTCATATAATTAAGCAAGTGAACCAATAGGGCAATGGTTCTCAACTTGTGGGTCGCGACCCCTTTGGACCACATATCAGATATTGTGCATATCAGATATTTACATTACAATTGATAACAGTAGCAAAGTAACAGCTATGAAATAGCAATGAAATAATTTTATAGTTGGGGGGTCATCACAGCATGAGGAACTGTGTTAGAGTCACAGCACTAGGAAGGTTGAGAATCACTGCTCTAGGGTATCCTGTCCTAACCCTGATACACAGATTTCCCTCTGCATGGGCAGCTCTGGCCAGCTAGAAATGCTGGCTGGTGTCTGTCCACAGTGTGAACTCCAGGGCTTATGTGAAACTTTCCTGCACTGAGAACACAGTGTGGACCAAACAAACATTCTAAGCCAATCTCACCCCTAAACTAGAGAATTTATTTACTTTTGTGGTGTTAGGGGTAGAACCCAGAGCTTTGTATATGCCGGGCAATACTTTACCAGTATGTTATGTCCCCAGCCTTTGGACTAGAGAATCTGGACTCTTCCATCTTAAATTTTCCTCACTGTAAAATATGTGTCTTGTTTTTGGGGCTAGACTCAACCTTACTATGTGCCTAAGGCTGGCCTTCAAATTCACCAACCTCCTGCCTCAACTTCCCAAACACTGGGATTACAAACATATGCCATACCCAACCCCCAACACTTCAAAATACTTCTAAAGAAGACTCTCAGGCATCACTTTAGTCCTGGGAGTTTCAGCCAGGGCAAGAGTGAGTGCCATACATCAGCTCCTGGCTTCTCTCGGGTGACATGCCTTGGGTAGTCTTCTTCTGCACACTCACTTTAAAAAGCATTGCTTGGTCTCAAAGGCCAGCCTCCCCTTCTCTCCACAGGGAAGACCTGAGCTTTCCTGAGCATCAGTCATAGAGAGTGGGTTGGACTGATGAGCAGAGGGAAGAGTGGCCACTGGCAGTGATTGAAACGGAGGCTGGCTGAGTCATGCCTCAGGGCCTCCATGCCTTCCCAGGCCTTTGCACTGGTGACAACCTGAGCTGAGTTGGAACTGGGAGAAAACTAAGTTTATCACCAATCTAGGGCTCTCCAACCAACGTATATTAATTTACTACGTTTACCAGAATAGATATGATAGCCGGGTGGCTTATTGTCTTGTCATTCAGGAGTTTGGAAGGGCAATGCTGTGGTGTCTTTGAGCCAAGGACTGTAGGAAGAAAGTGATTCCAGGTCTCTACCTCTAACTTTCAGTGGCCATCTTCTCCTTTATCTCTGAATCATACTCATTCTATGCTGTCTGTGTTCAACTCTCTTCCTTTTATAATGACAGCAGTCATATTGGATTAGGGCCAACCCAATGACCTCATTTTGACTCTATCACATCTTTATGCAACCAAATAAAGCTGCACTCTGATCCTGGGGGCCAGAGCATATGGTTACAGGGCCCCACACTCAACTCCTCACATCCCTACTCCACAGTTTCTCCCTCATCACCTTACTTTATTTTTTGAAACAGGGTCTCACTATGGACCCCAGGCTGGCTTCCAACTCGCTGTTTTATTTTCCTTCCCATTGTTGTGATAAAATAACCAGGAAAATCAACTTAAGGGGGAAAAGTTTTATTCTGGCTCCATTCAGGAGTGCATACAGCCTGTTGCTACTGGGATTTCAAGGTCCGGGAGCTTGAAGCATCCTTAGTCAGGAGCACAGAGCATTGAATGCACACATGCTAAAGCTAGGCTTAGCTTCTCCATTTTGTACAGTCCAGAAACTCCTGCTCAGGGAATAGTCCTGCTCACAGTTAAGATGGGTCTTCCCATATCAATAAGTCTAATCAAGGCAATCCCTCACAGACATTCTCAGAGGCTAAACTTAATCTACACAATCCCCCACACATGTGCCCAGAGGCCTGCCCTCTGGTGTTCAGATGACAGCACTAATCTTCACAATATGACGTATCCCGCTCGTTTGAAGTCTCAGTCTTCTTGCCTCAGTCTCTTGAGTGGTGGAGTCATTCGTTACTGTTATTCTTTTGGTGGTGTAGAAGAGGTTCTCACCCAGGGTCTTGACATACTAGAGAAACACTCTACAAGGAGCTATGCCCCAACCTCCCGTCTAGGAGCCTTGCCCATGTTCCATCTCCTTGTGACAGAGGTATTTGGGGGTGAGAGATTTGCCTCACTGGATTTGACACTGCTTCCATGGGTGATTTATGAATGGGGAAGGTGGGTGACACTCTTCAGGCATCTAGGACTTGAATTCCAGGTGACGGCAAAGACACCGTACTCTGCAAGGCACTATGGGATATTCTACCCTCACGTCAATAATAACTGAGAGTGCTAAGTGCTTTAGACACTTATCGAGTGCCCACATCATCCACGAGGCGGGCACCTTTAGAAATCTCAATCCACAAAAAAAGAAACAGAAGCCCAGACAGTTGAGAAAACTTTCCCCAGTCTCCAGTGCCTGATGAAGTTGGGAGTTTGGACCCCACAGCTGGCTCCAGGGTCTGTGCTTTCAACTAGCGCTTCACGGAGAACGGAAAAGCAGAAATTGCAGTGTTCTTTGAATAGTTGAGAACATAAGGTGGAACCCGGGGTCACACGGACAGTCCTGGAGGCCTCATTGACAGGTGCTGGCGTAGCTTCTCAAAGCCGACTCCACTTACGGCAGGTCCCTGAGCTACCTGTGGGGCCCAGTCTCAAAACCCTCACTTGTGCAGGGTCACTACGGGAGGGGTGACGCCCTCCTATTTCCACGTGACCTCCTAACCTCCCGGGTCCCCAGGACCATCAGACACCCGCAGGGCGAGGCCCACGCAGGCACCGCTCCCTCGGTCGGTGGCAGGGGCGTTGGGTGACGAACAGGCAAGGCGGGGCGGCCCAAGAACGCAGAGTATCAGATTTCTTGCAAGGCACCAATCCTGATCTCCGGGGGATGTGGCCACACCTGGAGGGTGTGGCCAGAGGGCTCAGGGGCCGGGGCAACCTGGGCTAGACGCTGAGCTCCCGGCACCTAGGTGGGCAGGTGCGGGCCTGTGCGGGCCGCTGAGGAGCCGGCGGTTCCCAGGCGCGCCTATCGGTCCGGGGAACTTCTGTGCCGCGGCGGCGTAAACTCCTGTGCACCTGCTCCTGGACACCGACTGAGGCCAGGTAGGGACGCTGGCGTCGGCAGGCCACTGGGAGGGAGGAGAGGCACCTGACGGGTGGGGCCGGGCCCACTGGAGTTGATGTGGGCGGGGGAGCTGGTTTGGGGACTGTTTCGTGTCCCGCACCAGCCTGGGTCCTGGGCACCCTTCCCCATGTAGCTTTAGGGCGGCACCGGGTCCCTCCTGATCTCACACCGACTGGACACTGTTCCCTCCCACGGAAAGAGCTCGTTCTCTGCCCCGCCTGTTCTGCCTTGAATGAAGTGAAGGCATCCCCCACCCCAGCCCCTCCGGTTTTAACTAGCTTGTTCAGTGGCTGGCTCCTCTGTCCCAGCGGGGACTTCCCAGGCCCTGAGGCCCTGGGTCCTAGTGACGGTTTAGGGGAAACTGAGATAAGGATGACCCAGGGCTTTGGCGGATTTGTTTTCCTTTTTCCAAGTGTCTTAGTACAGTCCGGCCTTCACGCTGGGAGACGTCCGTGGAGTTCCAGGCAGCCAAGCTAGGTGCTGGGGAGGGTGGCGCCAGGCGTGGCAGCTCTGCGGGCGAGGCCCTCTTGGCCTGAAAGGGGCTGGAGGCGTCGCAGGGAAAGCTTCTCAGACTTGCCTGGAAGGGAGGCCTGGGCTGCAGCGCTTCGCAGGAGCCCGCTTGGTGGTGAAGTGGTCACCAGCCTTCCTTGTTCTCTTGGTGGGTATCAAGATGGAAGCTAGGGAAGGGAGAGGGCGAAGGCGCTTGGGCAGGGATTGGTGAAGTTTCTCGTTAGAGCTGTGTGTCACTCTGACAGCACAGTGACTTCCAACTAGGCCCTGTCATCCACCAACTCCAAACCCGCAGGGAGGAGGGATGTGAGGATGTGACCAGACGCTCAGATTTTACTCCCAGGCATGGCTAAAATCCATGGAGCTGGCATTTCCGTTCCCACCAGGAAGAATGGGACGCTAGGACAGCCCCGACAGCCGCCTTTGAAAACTAGCTCAAACTGTGACAGCCTTCCAGCTTGAGGTCTGTGGTCCCAGAAACTGACCCAGCAGGTGCTGCAGAGGTGGTGGAACGTTTCTTATAAAGGATCTACTCTTGGAACAGGCAATGTGGGGACACTTAGTGCCCCAGGGAGCCTGAAAGTGCCCCTGCCTCTCTGCTCACAGTGAGAAGGTGGTGGTGGCTTTGTCACTGGGATGGTTCCTACCGCTCAGGGGACAGGACTTTCATTTTCCTGTGGCAGCTG
Organism: Peromyscus leucopus; assembly: GCF_004664715.2. Classification (NCBI taxonomy): domain Eukaryota; kingdom Metazoa; phylum Chordata; class Mammalia; order Rodentia; family Cricetidae; genus Peromyscus; species Peromyscus leucopus. The sequence goes on along the minus strand of NC_051076.1, from coordinate 5,232,751 downwards.
GAGATGGCCCGGTTCAGGCTCGGTGACATGAAGGTTTAGAAGGGTGTGTGATACAGGTGTATTTAAGACTGGGTGTCCTTAATTCCTTGTTGGTTTAGATTTGACCTCTTACGTGTAGAAGAAGGTGTGTGTGTGTGTGTGTGTGTGTGTGTGTGTGTGTGTGTGTGTGCTTAGAGTGCAGCACACAATGGCAGGGTTTGGTGCAACCCAGAGGTAAGGAAGGGGCCACTTAACATCCCCGTGCTTCAGTTAACTCAGCTGTCAAATGGGGCCGACACCACTTCTAGGATCCTGAGGGTGATCCACAGGTGACACCATAAAGCCTTGTTGATGTGGAAGATGGTGCTGCCATTCTTCCTGAGACATGCCATTGTCCCGTGGCATAGAAAAATGCGGCTGCAGCTTTAAAATAATTGGGAATTGAAACATAATGTCCATAATGTATATAAAAACCATATAGAGAAGTGTACAAAGTGCTGGGCATTGCATATATTCCATACATTGCATCTGTCGTGGTGTGTCGCAGTATCTTCCCTGATTCCTGTCCGTGTGTGTTACAGAGTGGAGAGACCGTCCTGGCTGTGGCCTTCACAGTCTCTTCCTCTCTGACATCTTGGCTGTTTTTACCTTCCCCATACCTGTCTTAATCTCAGAAGGCAGACGAGGATCTCTGGGATGACTTTTAGAAGGCATAGAGGCTTGCAGAGAAGGGCAGCTGAGGAGCCACACTTGTGTGGTCTGCTCTGGGGAGAACATGGAGATCCAGGTGCAGATCTTTTTTTTTTTTTTTTTTTTTTTTTTTTGGTTTTTCGAGACAGGGTTTCTCTGTGTAGATTTGCGCCTTTTCCTGGAACTCACTTGGTAGCCCAGGCTGGCCTCGAACTCACAGAGATCCGCCTGCCTCTGCCTCCCGAGTGCTGGGATTAAAGGCGTGCGCCACCACCACCCGGCTCCAGGTGCAGATCTTAGTCACCAGTGTCTAGGGGTGGCTCTTCTTCTTGCCTTGTTAGTACAGATTGCTGTCATGGGCCGGTTGCCTTCGTTTTTTTTTTTTTTTTTTTTTTTTTCTTCCTTGACGGCTATGAATCAACTATCATAAGCCCTTTAGGTACGTGGTCAGACAAGAGGTGGATTTTGCGTGTGTGACAAACCAGAGGAGTCAGAACTTATCAGGCTGCAGTGCTAGGTTAATAGGTCTGCTGTCCCCTCCTTGTTCTGACTCTCCGGTCCTTGCCTCATCCTCTTCTACAAGGAATGGGACCTGAGAGGAGAAGGTGGCACTTGCCGTTGGGGTATGGATATTCTTTTTGAGGCAGGGTCTCATGTAATCCAGTCTGGCCTTGATCTCCCTTTTCACTGGGTGTTCACGTGCTCTCTGGTTTAATGGCTCCATGTGATACCCTGTGAAGCATCCCAAACCAGGGTCAAGAGCAAGAACTCTAGAAGGCTCTATGCCCTGCTCAACTGCCCCAGCAAGCTGTACTCCCAAGGGGAAGGTTTCAGTTGCAGGACTTGGTAATTGGGTCAGAAGGCTCAGGTCCTACCTTGCTCTTAAAGTGCCAGAAATTGAGTTGGGTTGAGTTCCTCATATTTGGGGGGAACCTGGTCAGGGAAAGAAGTGGTGTTAGGGGTTCACCCATGGCTAGGCTTTTCTAAAGGCAGTCTTCAGCCGGCTCAACTGGCTTGCTCCAGGACCATGACCCTGATAGGAGGTTTCTGGAGAAGGCAGTATTTGCAGGCCATCATGGGGTTTACGGTTCCAGTATAGATTTCTTCAAGAAGGAAGGACATGGGCTGAGAACACTGAGCGATGTTTAGTAACACAGTGCTTGGCACAGGGCCGTTCGTGAACAAATATTTGTGGAATGACTTACTTTTTCCAGGTGTCCATTTCTATCTTAAGTAAAAACAAAACAAGGACACTAAAACACTGGAAGAGTCTGTGGCCATACTACTTTGAACACGCCTGATCCAGTGTCACACCACCAGCAGACAGTCTTCTAGCGAGTGACTTTCCCCTCTGGCACCGGGTCCACAGGCCTTTGTTTCGGGCTGTGAGTGCTGGCTGCTGTAGAATGTTATCTGCAGCGTCCATGTTTCTGGGAGAATCAATCGCAGACTTTACCCAGCCTGGCGCCTGGAACCAGTAGGCTTCCTCCAGCCTCTGTGGGGAGATAAACAGACCCAAGTGTGAGGCCAGCCTGGCTGTGACAATGGGGTTTGGTTGTTGTAGGGATTCTTAGGGCTTTACCAGGCTCACCTTGGGGAAGTGTCCCCAAGCTGTACCTCAGGCGCTGGAGACCAGCTGGGACTCCTTTTGCTGGGAGCCAAGGGAATTTCGGAAGGCTGTCTGGGCCCAGCTCTTCCGATTCCGCACACAGGCTGCCTGCCTGCTCACCCGTGTAAGCGAGGACTTTGGAACCGGCCCGCCCCTCACCTGCTTCTCTCAAGGAACCATCTCACTCATTTTCCATTGTCTTCTTGGAAAGATGACGACGATGTGTTTAGCTTCTGGCCCATATGCTTTCTGTTTCCAAAACTTGACTTCCCTCTCCCGAGGTGAGGTTGAAAAGAGCAATCGCCTCTCCTTTGCAGAATCCCCCCCACCCCCACCCCCCAGGAAGCTCTGCTCCAGCACAAGTGACATCACCTTTTCATTACTCTGCTCAAGGACTTAAACAGAAGAAATGTGATCTGCTCGCATGATAAGTCTGATATGGCTGGAGCATGAAGTATAAACGGCTTTGCAATAAGAATCAAAAGAGCCCTTTTACCTCGTTTCTTTTCCTCTCTCTGGCACAGGTTATTGCCATATTTAATTTCTTTGCTGTAATCTAGTGAAACTGTAGCCGCAGCACATGGGAGCAGTGGCTGGGAAAGTTCCCAGTGGTTAACCCCATTCTCCCATCCTCCCTACTCCTAGATCATGGCTCTCCACCCTCGAAGAGTCCGGCTAAAGCCCTGGCTGGTGGCCCAGGTGGACAGTGGCCTCTACCCTGGTCTCATCTGGCTACATAGAGATTCCAAACGCTTCCAGATCCCCTGGAAGCATGCCACACGGCACAGCCCCCAACAAGAGGAAGAAAACACCATTTTTAAGGTAATGAACTTCCTTCTGCCATCTGAGTTGAATGTTATTCTGGGTCTGTTTGCTTTCTGTGTTCTGGCACAGTGGGATGTATACAACGAAATGCTCAATGTGTCTATGAGGCTGAAATCTTTTACATTCCCATTGTTGGAAGATACTCAGTTCATATCCTAGTGGATCTGGGAGAGGGTGTGTGTGTGTGTGTGTGTGTGTGTGTGTGTGTGTGTGTGTGTGTGTGTCTGGTGTGGTGTGTTGGAGGCTCAACTCCCAGAGAACATAGGATGTGGCTTCTCTAAAAGAACTAAGATCGTCCACCAACTCACCCAGGGCTTTTGTCATGAAGAAAGGTACTTGGGCCTATGAATGGCTGACTTGATAAAGGCAGAGTTTTGGTCATCAGTGGGCTTGTACATAGCCATAAGAAAATTCAGAGGCCTTCACTCAGGAAGCTATTCTTTTAATCTTAAATAATGTGTCCTGCTAATAACCTCTGCTTAAAAATTAAAGGTGCATGACTTAAATTTTTATTCCTTTTTAAAGATTTATTTTTATTTTTAATTATGTATATGGGGTACTGTCTGTGTGTGGGTATGTACATGTGAGTGCAGGTGCCCTTCATGGTCAGAAGTGCTGGATTCCCGGAAGCTAGAGTCACACATGATTGTGAGATGTCTGATGTGGGTTCTGGGAACTAAACTTAGGTCTTCTGCAAGAGCAGTGCATACTCTTAACTGCTGAGCCATCTCTCCAGCCTCAGGTTTTTATTCTTTAAATCTCTTCCTTCCTCCTTTCCCCTTTCTTCTCTCCTCCCCATTACCCTCCCCTTCTCTCTCCACTCCTCTCATTGTTTTTCTTTTTCATTCCTAAGGATCAAGCCCAGGGCTTTGTACATGCAAAGCATACATATTACCACCGAGCTACATCCCAAGCCCTAATTACGTTTTCTTAAATAGGAGTAATTCTTCTATGATCCCCATTGTAGTTAACTGAAGATGAGATTAAGTCACATAGTACTTTACTAAGTTTAAGTGAAACCAAAACTTGACTTGAGACAGAAGTAGGTGGGCAGCGGTTATGGAAAGGTTTCATTGGGGTTGCAATTCTAGGAGCTCCCTCTCCACTCTAGACCAACTTCTCCCTTCCATCTCAGGAGCAGCTTTAGTTCCTGCAGCTCAAGATGTGAGGTGAGCTTGTCCTTTCTTCCGTGCTCATAAGCTAGAAGCTGAGCTGTGATCCAGTCCTGACTGTGGGACCAGGAAAAGGCAGAGAAGGCAGGTCCAGGGCTCTTGATGATGGTATTTCCCACCTATGTCAGGTGTAGAGGGGAGAGGCAGAGAGAAGATGGGCTTGAGAGTATTTTGAAAGTGTGTAAATGATACATCTTAATATAGATACGAAGATTATGAAATTGTTGAGGAAAATATCTGTAGACCAGTGCCCATTACTGGTAGAGCTGACCCTGAGGAAGGGACAGGCTTGCCCGGGCCCCAATGGCATCCCTTGAAGCCTTGCTCTCAGTCCAGTTTGCTGTTGAAGTGTATGGTTGGTCACAAGAAGAGGCTGATCCTGCAATCCCGCACATGAGGGCATAAGGAAGCTTTGCGTTGGTGTGTCTGTCTGTAGAATGCTTACGGAGCATCCTGAGCAGTCAGAAGAGAGAGGATACTGTCACAGATTGCTTGCTCTGATGAACTTTTGGTGAGATACAAAGATGAGGCACCGAATAGGTGCCTGTATTCCTTATGTCCCCTAATTCTCATGATGACCATGCAAGGGAAGTCTTTCTTCCACCACATGCTGTAGGTGTAGAAGCTGTGAGTGGGGCTGTGAAACATCCCCTCATCATACAGCCAATCAATGGTAGCTTCAGGATTTGAACCCGTGTCTCTGTCTTTGTTTCCTTTGCCTCCTTCTGATTCTGAGTGGGAGCTGGGCTGTCCAGCCTCAACTACTATAACTACCAACCTTATGGGAGGTCTTGAACAAAGCACACAACCACTTTGGGCTCCAGTTTTCCCTTTGGTAAGCTAGGGTGGAGCCAGTCTGTCTGCTTCTTAGAATTGTCATGAAAATCAAGTAAAGTATGGGAGGATATTTGTAAAGTATCTATACTATAAAAATGTAGAGATAATAGCCATTTAGGAAGACAAAGAGGGCCTTCGCTGTGACCCGGGGTTTGAACAAGTAAGTTTATATATCACAGCATTTGCCCACGTGGTGCTTCATGGCCCTCCCTTCTTGATGCTGAAGATGTGCTTGTAAAGGGTATAGCCCTCTGCATTGTCAGCGGGGGTTTGATGAGGAGATGGCTAGGTGTGAGCAGGAACTGGGGCTAGGCAGGGACATAGTCTAGCTGTGCTGTGAAGGAGCAGAGTTTACGAGAATCACTGAAATGTACAGACTTCTTCCAGAATCCGGATGGAGTCAGCTGGGTGGAGTCGGCGCCAGTGTGAATACAGAGGGTAAAGACAAACTGCGGGACACAGGGGAGGCGGAAGGCGGGCGCACCAGGTAATGGCAGGTGTGCGTCTCAGATACTAGGGACAGTGGAAGTGAGACTCCCTGTGGGGGTAGTTAGATAGACGGAGCCAGCCTTAGCCTCTCTGGTGCGGCTGTGCCACACAGGGCAGCTCAGCTTTGCTGGTATTGTTCATCCTGTACTGCAAAGCACGCAGAGGAAGCCAAATCAGAGAAGGTGTCTAGAGGAAGCGAGCCTGAGTCGGAAGAGGAAGAGGACCTTGATGAACCCTGGACCCCACTGCTCTGCAGGGTGGGATTGAAGAAGATCAGAGATCTCTAAAGAGGGTGCAAATGTTCAGTTTCAGCTTAAGGAAAAAGTCTGTGCCTGGCGTGGTGGTGCATGTCTATAATCCCAGTACCTTAGAGGCTAAGGCAAGAGTTTCTGAGGCCAGCCTGAGCCATATAGTGAGAGCCTGTCTCAGAAAATCAAAAAGAAGAAAAAAAAAGTCCTTTGTGGCAAGAGTTTGGACAAGTAATCTGTCCTGTCAACTTGAAAAGGTCCAGGAAGGGCTGGCGAGATGGCTCAGAGGGTAAAGGCACGTGTCACTACGCCTCATGACCTGAGTTTGATCACCAAGACCCACATGGAAGGAGAGAACCAATTCCCACCTATATACACTAAATAAATTAAACGTAACAAAAATTAAAAATGAGAAAAGGTTAGTGTGTTTTTCTCATGCTCTAATGAGGTCTCCTCCTTCCACATTAGAGAGAGATGAAGAAAGCTTAGTGGTTAGAGGGCACATGGCCCATGGGATAGTGAGCAGCCTTTGAGTGGGACGCTCCTGAGGGGCTGGGTTTGTTCCTCAGTGGCTTTGGTTTTCCTCTTCTCACTGGGCAGATGATCCCTTCCTCTTATCTGCATCGGTACTATGAGAGAGGAAGCTTCAAAGTGGTTTTTAGGCCATGCCACCAGGCCACTGCATGAAGTTTCCAATGAAGAGGGAGTTTGAAGAACCAGGAAGAGATGTGTGTAAATTTGTTAAAGCTTGAGGCCTTCAGGTAGAGGTGGGGGCAGGCTGAACTCCGGAGCATGCTTCCTGAAGGACTTTGGTTTTATTGAAACAAGGCCTCACTGTGTAGTCCAGGCTGGCCTTGAACTCACTCACTACCTTCCTGTTTTGGCCTCCTAAGTGCTGGAGTTACAGGCAAACAGCACCATACCTGGCTCCTGAGAGTCTTTATGTCATTTGCCATTGCCTTTGTCGTACTTATTGTGTGTAAGATGTTCCTGTTTTAAGAGAATGGTGAGGTGGAGCACACTTCACGTCCATCACTGTGGAGGCTCAGGAGGGAGGACTTGGAGCTGAGACCAGCATGGGGCTACAGAGTGAGAGCTTGTCTTTTAAAAAAGAGACAGGCTCAGTGGTGAGGAGAGCATCCTGCTCTGTAGAGTACCTAGGTTCAGTTCCATGTGGGGCACCTCACAACAGCCTGTAACTCCAGCTCCAGGGGATCCTGCCATCTCTTCTGGGATCAGATGGTACCAGCACATACATGAACACACCCATGTGCCAAATAGACATGATTAAAAATTAAATCTTAAACAAAACCTCAAAAAAAAAAAAAAGATGGGGGATGGAGGAGAAAAAGAAGGAAGAAGAGGGTAGAAGAGGAGAAAAAGGCTGCTTGAAGCCCTGCTGTACACTGTTGCCCCAGACTTCAGATTCAGCATGCTGGTGCTAAGGCTCCTTTCACAGCTGTGTTTGCATACAGCTTGATTTCCCTGTGGCCTGCCTTGGCTGGTCCTAAGGTCAGTACTATCCGCTGCAATCTCTAAACTGATGTTAGGATTGTAGAGCACTCAGATGTATGTGCAAGTGTGTGTGCATGTGTGCACACGTGAAAGGAGTGCACACATGCTTGACAGTGGTTCTTCATAGTGGTCAGCACTCACACCGTCTTGTTCCTCAGGCTTGGGCTGTGGAGACTGGAAAGTACCAGGAAGGTGTGGACGACCCTGACCCGGCTAAATGGAAGGCTCAGCTCCGCTGTGCTCTCAACAAAAGCAGGGAGTTCAACTTGATGTATGATGGCACCAAGGAAGTGCCCATGAATCCTGTGAAGATCTACCAAGTGTGTGACATCCCCCAGCCCCAGGGCTCTGTCATTAACCCAGGTGAGTGAGGTACAAGGCTTGGACAGACTCAGGGTTGGGCTCTTAAAGAGACAGGTTGAGATCAGGCCTTTCCCTAGGAAGAGTTCAGAGAGCAGATGGTGTAAGAGGTTACAAAATGAATGCTTCAAGAAGATGGGGTACAGTTCTACAGGAAGGACAGCCTCTCTGGGTGTGAGGGTAGGGGTGAAGGAGTAAGAGCTAGAGGGCTTGCATTCCAAACTTGCCTCTACTGCTGTTGGACTTGAGAGTTATTGGGCATTTGAGCCCGTTTCTTCTATTTCTAGATGTGAACTCTCATCACTCTGTGTCTTTCAAAGGGTCTGTAAAAGTTATTGTGTTCTCTATAGACGCTGGGTGAATGGTAGTTTAGTTTGTAGAGTACCTTTGCTGAGAGCATGCCACCCAGTCCGCAATGCATAATGAATACGAAGAACCAGACATTTAGCCTTGTCATCCAGGGAGGCCCAGGCATGATGCAGGGTTTGTGCTTCCCTCATATGTGGCTCACAAAGATGAAAAGTGAGTATTCTGGAGCCCTTAAAGGGGTGCTAATGTGTAGAAAGCTACTGTGTAGCTATAGTAATTTCTTTTTAAAAAAATTATTTATTTATTTATTATGTATACAGTGTTCTATCTGCAAGCATGCCTACACACCAGAAGAAGGCATCAGATCTCATTATAGATGGTTCTAAGCCACCATGTAGTTGCTGGGAATTGAACTTAGGACCTCTGGAAGAACAGATTGTGCTTTTAACCTCTGGAGCCATCTCTCCAGCCCCCATGTATAGAGATTTCTAAGGCAAGATAAGAACAGACTCTGTAGAAGGAATTAGAACTAGCCAGGGCTTGTGGGTGCATACTGAGCCTGAGGTGTCTCTAGCCTGGGTGGTGGATCGGCTGTTGAGATGGCAGTGAAATAAACTGTCCTTCTGTGGGCTCATGTGTCATGGGTAGGCTCCACAGGGTCTGCTCCTTGGGATGAGAAAGATAATGATGTGGATGAAGATGATGAGGAGGATGAGCTTGATCAGTCACAGCACCACGTCCCCATCCAAGACACCTTCCCCTTCCTGAACATCAATGGTGAGTGGGGTGGCTGGTGGTGCTCAGGGGTGAGGAGCATGTAACTGGCTTTGGCCTTGGGATTGCTGACCTATTAGCCACCATTGCTGGGGTCGGGGAGGGCAGTGGCAAGCCCCACTGGCCAGACTGCTGGGGTGTTAGTAAGCAGGAGTCACAGGTGGGAGACCTCTGATGCCTCAGTTATTCCAATGCAGACAAGTAGGTTCTAGAGAACGTTCAATTCAAGGAAATAAAGAGGCATAATTCATTCCCCGTGAATGATAAATTTGGGAAGTTTACTTCAGGGTAAGTGATGTATCCCGTTTATGAATTGTAGTTAAAGTCTCAGTAGTTTTCCCTTCGTGAATTCTGAGTTACGTCCTTAACAGAATCCGCTCTGTTGAAGTGTGTCATGGAAAACTTTAGCTGATGGCACTTGGCTCCAGTGGGTTTATCTATAAGAATCTTCTCTTATGGGTTTTTGATTTTGAAAGCTTTTTGACAATTTTATTAGCATTTAAAAGAAAACTTCCTGGACAGGCAAGCTGTAAATCTTGACAGCTGCCAGGAGCAGGAAGATGGAGAAGAGGACGAGAGGAAGCCATGCTGTTTGAATTGAGCTGGCCGTTTTAGCAATGGCAAAGTGGTGGTCAGGCACATGGTGGACAAACAGCCACATGGTGGACAAACAGCCACATGGTGGACAAACAGCCACATGGTGGAGGATGAGGGACTTCAAGGAAAGAGTAAGAAAGCCGGGAGTGTTAGGGAGAGTATGCCCAGGCTTAGGCCAGTAGAGAGAGAGAGAGAGAGAAAGAGAGAGAGAGAGAGAGAGAGAGAGAGAGAGAGAGAGAGAGAGAAGAGAGAGACAGAGAGAGACAGAGAGAGACAGAGAGAGAGACAGAGAGAGACAGAGAGAGAGAGAGAGAGAGAGAGAGAGAGAGAGAGAGAGAGAGAGAGAGAGAAAAGAGAAAGGAAAAGTAGGCCTTTCTGAGTCCTGCCAAACAGCCTCATGGCAGATCTGTAGTAACACCCTTTCGTGTGGACTTTTGAATTCAGCTCTCCAGGAAAGAGGGTGGAGAGGTTGGAACTGCTGCGTGGCAGCAGGTTCTGAGTCTGTTGATGCTCTTCCGAGGATCCCCAGCATGCTCTGGATTACCCTCCTGAAGCATCCTTACCACATCTGCCCATGGAGATGCGAGCTGAAAGACTGGCCATCTTACTCTATCTGCATGCTGTGGGTCAGATGAGATAACTTTTACCATCTAGAAAATTCAGTAAACCAAGATGCCACCTTCGGGTTTGGGGGTGGCTTATTCTAGCTCTGCACCTAGAGCCAGGAAATAGCAGCATTTGTGCACAGTCCTTCCTTATCCTGCTTATCCTGCTCCCTCCCCTTCCTTTTTTTTTTTTTTTTTGAGATGGGATGCTATGTAGCTCCCTGACTGGCCTAAACTTGCCATGTAGACCAGGATGGTCTGTAACTCATAGATCCACCTGCTTGTGCCTCCCAGTGCTGGGCCTAAAGGGGTGTGCTTCCACTCCTAACTGCCTTTTAGACCTTTGCAAGCAAGTGATGGATAAAGAAAACTTTCTTGGGAGCTTGAGAGATGTTTCTGTGGTTAAGAACATGTCCTGACAGACTCCATTTCAGGTGGCTCACAATTATCTGGTTCTAGGGGATTTGGTATCTCTGGCCTCCTTGGAGACCTGTATTCATGTGCCCACACACATACACACAATTAAAAAATAATGAAAATAAATCTCTAAAAAGAAAAAAAAATCCATGGAGATCCAGACAGCATTACCACATGCTGCTTTCTCACGTAGTGAAGTTCGAAGAGTTGAACATCTATCTGAGGTGAGTGTGGTCGCAAACGCCTGTAACCCCTGTAGCAGAGACAGGAGGATCACTACAGATTCGAGTCTAGCCTGGTCTAGTGAGAGCCTATCTTTAAGAAGAGAGAAAGAAAATCAAAACAAACAACCAGTTTAAAAGAGTTGGAAATGTGGGGCCCTTTCCCAGACTCTTAACACACTAATTCTGCTTCCATCCCTTGAAAGGCTGTAACCTATTTCCGGTGTCCTGACTTCTTATTTGATGTTAATTCTGCATTTCCTCATGTTGGAGGCCACCTTGAATCTTTTTGGGAAAATTGTAGAATATACATTAAGAACAGAAATGTAAGATGATTTTGTATTTAACACAAAGGGTCAAAGAACATCGGCCCCTGATTTCAGACCTGCTGGGGTACAGGAAGACCTAAGAGATGAGGCCCAGATGGAGCCTGTGGGCCTTGGACAAGCCAACACTGATGGCAGCAGGAAGTGGAGCTGGGGTTTCCTTTCCTTTTGTTTTTAGAGGTGGTTCAGCGTGGGTTGGAACAAGTGCCCCTTCTGTGGCAGCCTCCTGGAGCTGGGACCACAGATGTGCACCATCGAGCCTGTCAAGGACTAGGCTTTTCATTCTCTTTCTTTAAAAGCTGTAATTGGACTTGGTTGAATGAATAACACTTTTCTGTGCTTTTAAAATTTATAACAGTATAAGAAGATAATCAATTGAAAGGCTTTCCTTGCATTCTCCACGAGCCTTTCTAGCTCATTCACTGATATAGACAAATCTAGCTAGGTTCTCAAGTATTGATACTTTCCAGGCATTTTTTCAAAAATTTATTTTTATTTTTAAATTTTATGTGTGTCGGTGTTTTGATGGCATGCTTGTGTAGCACACGTGGACCTAGTAGTGCTTGTGGAGGCCAGAAGAGGGTGTTAGATCCCCTGGAACTGGAGTTACAGACAGTTGTGAGCTGCCATTTGGGTGCTAGGAATTTAATCCATATCTTCTGGAAGAGCAGTCAGTGTTCTTAACCACTTAGCCATCTATCCAGCCCCCACTTCCAGACATTTTAACATTCTATTGCATTTTATATTTACTGTGTGTGGACACACACACACACACACACACACACACACACACACGGAGGTCAGAGGCTGCTTGCAGGAGTCACTTAGGTCTGGGGACTGAACTCAGGTTGTCAGGCTTGGCAGCCAGTGATTTTTACCCACTGAACTAACCTGCCAGCCCTCTTTTAAGACAGTTTATGACTGTAAAATGCATTTGTTTTACTAGAACAGTGTGTTGTACACTGACTGTACATTGACACTCACTTGAAGCCAGTTGGCTGAGTCAGTGGCACTTCCCTTATGATACATCAAGTCACCGTGTACACACTGTGCAGTGCTCCCCTTATGAAGACGTTGAGTCACCATGAACACACTGTGCAGTGCTCCCCCCACCTTATGAAGACATTGAGTCACCATGAACACACTGTGCAGTGCTCCTCTTATGAAGACATCAAGTCACCATGAACACACTGTGCAGTGCCCCCTTATGAAGACATTGAGTCACCATGAACACACTGTGCAGTGCTCCTCTTATGAAGACATTGAGTCACCATGAACACACTGTGCAGTGCCCCCCCACCTTATGAAGACATTGAGTTATCATGTATACACTGTGCAGTGCTCCCTTTATGAAGACATCAAGTCACTGTGTACAGATTAAGCAGCAGATCATCTTTCAGTTATGCCTTTCCAATTTAGTTTCCAGAGAAAGCTCCCATGTCTCCATCTGATCTTTAGCAAATAAAGAGCCATGAGTTTATGGGAGAAATAAAATGACTAGGAAGCAGGAGCTGTGATGGCCACTGAGTCATGAGTCATGAGCTCTGTGCTAGGCTGAGAGATCATACCAAGTTATGGCTCAGTGACTCCTGATTACTGACCTTGCCTGTTCTCTAATCTTCAGACCAGGTGATATCGTGCCTCTGTGTGCTCATTCACTTCTTCTGTTCTAGGTTCTCCCATGGCACCAGCCAGCGTGGGCAATTGCAGTGTGGGCAACTGCAGCCCTGAATCAGTGTGGACCAAAACAGAGCCTCTGGAGATGGAAGTGCCCCAGGCACCCATTCAGCCCTTCTACAGTTCTCCAGAGCTGTGGATCAGCTCTCTCCCCAGTAAGCGAGCCTGCTTTTTATTGCTGGGGCTTCATCTCTGTCTTTCCTCTCTTGTCTCCCTCTTCCTTCTCTGTTCTTTTCCTGAAGTTCAAGGAATCAGACTAGAGCTTCTTGCATGCTAGACAAGCACCATGCTGCTGAGTCACACCTCCAGACCTCTAGACCTCTTCTGTCTTCGTTTTTTTGCTGTGCACAAACTGTGTGCTTTCTGTGTGGGCTGCCAAATGAGTTACCAGGGAAGTAAGGAAGTGCTAGCACGTCCCTCCTTGCCTGTGTAGATATTCTGATTGGTAAGAGCTTCAGGTTGATTACTGTTGTTCTGACTTGGGGCTTTAGTGACAAGGTCTGCTATAAAACAGGGAAGTACTAGGCTATGGATTTGTTCACCCAAGGTTCTTGACTTTGAGGGACTTTAGGGACTCTCTTAATTAGGTACACATTTATCTTGATGAAGAATCAACCTCACTACTCTGTCATCTTTCACACTCTGCATGATGGGGCATGAACCTGGAATCATCTCTAAGAGACTGAGTAGCTTTGATGAGGCTTGTTGGGGTCAGTGGAGACTTGCTGAGTGAAAATGTACTTCTCAGTAAGCCTCCTTGTATGGCATGTAGAAGAGGTTCAGGGTGTGTACTAACATGCATGATTTTCAGAAGGATGGCTTGGTATTTTTTCTTGTTTCTCCAGTTATTTAAAAAGTGAGATGCAGACTAAGGGTGTAGCTCAGTTGGTAGAGTGCTTGCTTATGGTTTTAATTTCCAGCACTAAATAAAACCAGGTAAGGTGGCATACACCTGTAAGCCTGGCATTCAGGATCTACAGGCAGAAGGATCAGGAGTTCAAGGCCATTCTTTGCTATACAGTGAGTTCAAGTCTAGTTTGGGTTACATGAGACCCTGTCTCAGAAAAAAGTGATATGTAAACAACCTGGTGTTGCCTAGTCTCTGGAAATATGGTTGGTATGATCATTCTCCATCCATTCAACAAATACCAGTTTCTATGCTACACAATACAGTAGCCACTAGCTGTGTGTAATTATTAATTAATTGATGTCAGATCCTTGGTCACATTAATTACACATGTGCTCAGTAGATACATGTGGCCAGTAGCTACCCATTCCCCCTCAAGTGTTGCCAATGTATCTTTAATTTGGTGTGACCTAAGATACCAGGACCATCAGTGTTTAGAATTAGTTTATAGCCCTGAGGGTGTGGCGACTGAGCCGAGTACAGCAGGGCCTTAAGCCCTGCTGCAAGGCATCCTTTTGTGAGGCCATCCTGGGGTATGTTGACATCTCCCTTTATTGCAGGAAGGATAACTATGGCAATGGCCTTCCTGAGAGCTGGTTGAAAGATGGCTTGATCTTGGTGGACTCACATGAGTTAGGGACGGACAGACAAAGCAGAGCAACAGGACTCACTGTCATCTCTCACCTTGTAGTGACTGACTTGGACATCAAGTTTCAGTACCGTGGGAAGGAGTATGGGCAAACCATGACAGTGAGCAACCCTCAGGGCTGCCGGCTCTTCTATGGGGACCTGGGCCCCATGCCTGACCAGGAGGAGCTCTTTGGTCCCGTCAGCCTGGAGCAGGTCAAGTTCCCAGGTCCAGAGCATATCACTAATGAGAAGCAGAAGCTGTTCACCAGTAAGCTGTTGGATGTCATGGACAGGGGACTGATCCTGGAGGTCAGCGGACACGCCATTTACGCCATCCGGCTGTGCCAGTGCAAAGTGTACTGGTCCGGGCCATGCGCCCCTTCGCTTGCTGCTCCTAACCTGATTGAGAGGCAGAAGAAGGTCAAGTTGTTTTGTCTGGAAACATTCCTGAGTGGTGAGTCTGTTTTTAGAAGATTGATACTGGGAGATGCCCCCTGGACATTTTTCTCCTTCTGCCTTCTCCTCCTTCCTCCCCTCCTAAGCTTTCCTGGCATAGCAAAACATCAAGGGAGAAGAGAGCCCTGGCTCTAAGCCAGGACGGGGACTCAGACAGTCACAAAGGGAGCTGCGCTCCAAGGCTGTCTTCATGGAAGGTGTTTTGAGGTTGGTTATGGATCCTTCAGGGACAGAGGAAACAGTTCTGCTGGTACCTCCATCCCCTGGCTCCCTCAGGGACAGAGGAAATAGTCCTGCAGCTACCTCCCCCCAAATGTTATCTTTCACTCCAGAAGGTTCACCTTGTTCATCATGGTCCGCAAAACTCACACTCTTCTTTCCGGAAATATTTGAGTGGTTAATTTAAGGAGGCAAGTTTAGGAAAAGTATTGAGATACCAACTTACAATGTGGCTTGAACCCCAAGTCTATATCCTCAGTGTCCAGTAGAACCTTCTGAAATGACAGAAAAGTTGTATTTTTGTCCTGTCCAATTTGGTAACCATTGGTCACATATGTCTGGTGAGCATGCAAATATGACTGATATGACTAAAGAGTTATTTAATTTTAATTAATTTAAAATCAATAGCCCATGTGGCTTGTGGCTACTGTACTGGGCTGCATGAAGGATGACGTTTATTGACATGGAGAGAGAACAATCCAGAAGTATTTTCCCGTCTTCTACAGAGCTCATTGCCCACCAGAAAGGACAGATAGAGAAGCAGCCACCATTTGAGATCTACTTATGCTTCGGGGAAGAATGGCCGGATGGGAAACCCCTGGAGAGGAAGCTCATCTTGGTTCAGGTGAGGAGATAAGACGATGTCCGCAACTCTTTGTGCTGGTGCTTCAGCCCTTCATCTGGGACGAGTCTTGGCGGAGCATGGACTGGCGCATGTGCATTAATGCCCTCAGAGAGGCAGCAGACTTACGCTTTGCACAGCAGGACTGTGCTGGATAAGAATACCACATTCTGATCATGGGTGGACACTTCAATGGACACTTTTCCTTTCGTCCTCCTGCTGATGTTAGGGTCTTGCTAACACCTTATGAGATGTAACATTTTCCATCTTGTATTATAAAACGTTTTGGCCAAGTTTGTAAGAGGTAGCCATGTTCTACTTGGTTCTGGTAGCAAGTCTACTTAGGGTTGTGCATGGAGTTAGGTACCAAGTTAGGCAGTGAATGTCACTTGATTCACAGTTTTGCTATGTAGCTATCTAGTCACGCATGTGGAATGATGCTTGCATTCAGGTTTCTTACCTCGAATTAACCAATTTCTAGGGTGAACCTTGACTAGGGAAAATACAGCCCTTCACCAGTATCTAGATGTTTGGGTGGGGAGGGGCCTTCTCAGGGACTCATTGGTTCTTCATCAATGTCAGGGCTCTCCTGCTACTTAAAAATACCCGTTCTTCAGCAGAAACTCATGTGCTCTTGCCTGAACAGGTCATTCCAGTGGTGGCTCGGATGATCTATGAGATGTTTTCTGGTGATTTCACCCGGTCCTTTGACAGTGGCAGTGTCCGACTGCAGATCTCCACTCCAGACATCAAAGATAACATCGTTGCTCAGCTCAAACAGCTGTACCGCATCCTTCAAACCCAGGAGAGCTGGCAGCCCATGCAACCTGCCCCCAGCATGCAGCTGCCCCCTGCCCTGCCTGCCCAGTGATCCTGACTGCCATGTGTGTCCTCTTCTCTCCTCTCTCTTTTTTATATTGTACATATGGATTTTTTTTATTCAAATTTAACCAACTTTTAAGTCTCCTTTCTCTAACATCACTAGAGGTCTGTGACTTTCCAAATATGCCTAGTTTTAAGTTGCTCTAATTTATCGAGATACTATCCCTCTGAGGGGTTCCTCTTAGATCTCCCACAGTGGGTGTAGGAGAGATTTGATTTGGGAGTTTAGACACCAGAGTTCTAGCTGCAGCTGCACTTCCATGAGGCTGGTCATTTAACCTGAGGGCTTCAGATGTATCACGTGTAAATAGATAAGGTTTGGGATGATGCCCAGTTGCATTCAGCCTTAAAACTCTGACTTGATTCCTTTCCTCTACTTGTATAAAACAAAACTGCCTGGAACAGGACCCTTCTGCATTGTTCTTAGACCATGCCCCCGGCCCCCCTTCATCCAAGTTCCTGAAGCACTGATCTGTCCTGAATTGAGCTCTGTTTGACTTGCTCTGCTAGTACAGTCAGCTGGCGCCCTGCTGGGGGAAGTAAGAGGGAGAGGAGCTGACTGGTTGCCTAGGAACCAGTTTGAGATCTAAATAGAAATGGATGCCAAGGTCTGAAAGTCACCCAACCTGTGGAGTTAAAGCTCATAAAGTGAGTGTTCGGGGAAGCTGGTGACAGGGAAGGCCTGGGATTCCATGAAAGAATGGTTGTCAGGTGTGATTTTGTCACCACTCATACTACCTTCTGTGTGGGGTGGGTGAGTGCATGTGACTCTATGGTGGACTCGGGGTAGAAGCTCTCCTTTTTTCTTGAGTCCTTCTCTGAAGATGACCTGGAGAGTGTTGGGCATCTGGGATACACTTAGACAACAAAAGGGATGGTTCCTGTGTAGAGACTTACAAGGGTCTTCCCGACATCTGGGTTTTTCCAATTGGAAAGAAAAAGGTGTTATGTATGTTAAAGGTCTGGCCAGTGCTCTTCTGGGAAAGGCTCAAACCTGCTTATATGTCTTGCTGTGAGCAATGGAGATGAGCAGTGTAGAGCACTGCACTGTGTCTTACAGAGTATCTGCCCCAGTCCCTTCTTATAGTTTGAATTCCAAGAATCAGATGAAAAACAAGATGTGTATCTCTGGATATAGGCCCCAATCTTTTTGAATATTGATGTCTACTTGTTTCATGTAACAGGGTCTACGCCTGTGTGCATAGTCTGCTGCCCTTACACTAAGAACAACACCCTACTTTTCAAGGCACTGAAAGTTGGGATGGATTTAGAGTCTAAAAGCTCAACCCAATCTTGGGTGACAGTGAGGCTTACTTACTTGGGCTTACCTTCCTTGTCTTGCATCTTTTTCAGAATGCTGGGAGAGTACATGACATGCAGGCATTTTTGATCATCTTCAGTAAGCTTTCGCTGGTTTTAATACACACCAGGTATCCTTTCTTAGGGTTCAGTTTCCTGTCTCTTCCATTCACTCCCTAGCTGTCTTCTCCCTTGCTCTTCTCTCAAGACTCAGAAGGGAGGAGGATTTTCCCTAGCTCCTCCTTTTCCTCAATGTGTACTCTAGATTAACTCAAAGT
Source organism: Peromyscus leucopus (assembly GCF_004664715.2). NCBI lineage: Eukaryota > Metazoa > Chordata > Mammalia > Rodentia > Cricetidae > Peromyscus > Peromyscus leucopus. The sequence goes on along the minus strand of NC_051076.1, from coordinate 5,214,808 downwards.
TAAAAAGAACCCACTGCAGGTAAACTGGGAGGGCAAATGTCAAATCTGGTCTCTTCCCAATAATTAAGTCCCTGGTTGTTTGCATAGCATCTTAAACTTTCAGAATAACTGTGTTCTGTGTAAATTCCTCACCATCTGTATCCTACATGACTGTTTGTCTTGGATTTACTGTCAGGCCTTCAGCAGTGTCTGATACGGTGTGTTCTCAGATATTTGTTCTGTAATAAATGAACTAAGTCTTTTAATTTGAAGATTTATTGCTAACCACCATGGGGATATAAAATAAATTTGGAAAGGGAAAAATATAAAGCTAAAGTGCTGGTTGTATCAATTTTGAGTATCTGATTCCCTCTGAGCTAAGAACCTAAGTTGGATTGGCAGGCCCTGCAACTGTTTTTCCCTAGGTGCTGTTTGTCCTTTTCCATCTGAAGGTACCAGCGAGGTAAAGCCAACCTCCAGTCCAGGTCTCCTTTCTGCTGCTCAAAAATGGGAACTATTTTTCCAGGCTAGAGTTTTCTTAAGATTTCCCTTCAAACTGGGAGTGGTATTGCACACCTTTAATCCCAGCACTCGGGAGGCAGAAGCAGGCAGATCTCTGTGAGTTCCAGGCCAGCCTGGTCTACAGAGCGAGATCCAGGACAGGCACCAAAGCTACACAGAGAAGCCAAAGATTTCCCTTCACAGAGATAGAGGTTAAATTGCTGGTAGTTTAAAAGGCGTTAGTTTTTTATGTTAGTATTTGTCCTTCCTAACTATCTGTTTCTCTGGGAAAAGGGGCAAGGCAACAGCTACTTCCCTTAAGGTCCCAGTGACAAATGGGGGTACATTTCCGCCAAAGTCAATCTGGGGAACCAGTGAGTCTATTAGGCTTACTTACAGGTGAGGGGTTATGTGCAGGAGTGTGGGTGGCCTAAAGCAGCCAAGCTGGGTGCAGGCCTTTAATCCCAACACTCAGGAGGCAGAGGCAGGTGGATCTTAGTGAGTTCGAGGCCAGCCTGGTCTACAGAGTGAGATCCAGAACAGCTGGAGCTGTTATATAGAGAAAACCTGTCTTGAAAAACAAAACAAAACAAAAACAAAAACAAAACAAAAACAAAACAAAACAAAACGCAGTCTCGATGGAAGTTCTGCATCCAGTATGGATGTTAACTCTTCTATCGCTTCCTAGATGACATTCCCCTCCCTAGTTTTTCCCAGCCTAAATTCCTCCTTGAGGCAACATTCAGTTAGGGCAGAATCACACACAACTGGCTGGGAAGAGTGGCTAGATACTTCAGTGAGGGTCCCAAGACCCTCTTTCTGTATGGGAATGTCAACAGTTAAGCCTAGTTGCAATGATTTTACAAACCACACAGCTGAACTCATGAAAATGGTGGCACTTTGGCTCCAAGGATAGGTACACCACCATCTGATCCACGTGGCCTCTGGATCTTCACTTCTTATTTGAACCCTAATGTGGTGGCATGGTGGCAAAGACTAACCTCAGCACTCTGAAGGCTGAGGCAGGAAGACTGTCAGAAGTTTGAGGGACAATAGCAAGACATTGTCTCGAAAGAGCACAACAGTGCAGGTATAGAGATGACTCAGCGGGTAGGAGTGTTTGCTTTTCTTCCAAAGATTATAATTCAGTTCCCAGAACCCATGTTGTGCAGCTCACAACACTTTTAACTTCAGCTCCGGGAGATTCTGCTCCCTTCTCTGGCTTCCTAGGCACCCGCACATACGAACATATAAATGAAAATAAAGATAAATCTCTTAATAAAATGATCAGCAAACTGGACTCTCGGGCCTTGAGGTCCATGAGATAGGGTTGCTGTTTTGTACAATGCAATACCTCTCCCGCCTAGGCACACTGAGAGTGAATACCCAAGGCTGCATAGCTCCGTTAGTGTTTGTCTAGTATAAAGTCCAGAGCTCAGTCCCCAGCACGGCATAAACCAGAGAGAAGTCTCGTTCCAGGTCAGCCCAGCTACACAAAACGCTGTCAAAGTAAAATAATATAATAAAATATTGGGCTAGTGAACTGGCTCTGCAGTTAATAGCACTCGCTAAGCCGGCTGGTTTCCTGAGTTCAATCCCCCAACCCACTTGTAGGTGAAAGCGAAGAACTGACGCTGCGCTGTAGCACGCGTCTACACAAGACATTTTTAAAAAAGGAGTGAATATTCACGGTCTCGGCACTCAACCTTTCACGTCCAGGATTTAGGGACATTTGAAAAACAAAACAAAACAAAACAAAACAAAAACAACTTTATAGCACTACCCACAGAAGCGGTGTCCCCGCTACACCGCGGAGTGACAGCAGCAGGTTCCGGTACTACCTTCCACTTCCGCCCAGCCGGCAAGCCGGCTTCTGTTCTACCGGAAGGGGTGGGTCTAGGGTGACTGTACTTCCCATCCCGTTCACGGCCTCGTCGATGGTTCCGGCTTGCGTACGCGCTCTGAATGACGTCACGGAAGGACCGAGTATGGCGGTGCGCATGTGCGTCAGGCTCTCTTTCCCGGGGCTCCTTGTTCATAACCGTGGGGTTTTTTCAGTTTTGTGTGGGGCACGGGACAGTCAGTTGCCTTCCTGGCCGCTGGCAGGGGGCCGCAATGACTTCCTGCGTCCCCGAACCTGCAGCGGAAATGCAAGCCCAGTGTCTTGAGTCAGCGCTACCTTATGTAACTAGTCCCTAATAATCTCACGCGTGGGTACGTGTGGTGGAGGGAACGTGTCTTCCTAGAAGGGAAGGCGGGCCCAGCAGTGTTAAAATGTGGCCCTGCCCCACCTGTAGCTGCTCTCACTTCCTGTGTGTCTAAGGGTGAGGCGGTGGTTACTCTGCATTCTTTCTCAGGCTGCTGAGAGAACTCTTCTTAGTGGGAGAAAGGGGGAGTTGGCAGTGGAAAGCTTAGGTTCGGAGCTCAGAGCTCTGTCCCAGAAGGGCAGTTTGGGGAGAAATGGTGGTAACTTTTACCAGAGACCGTGCCAGACTCATTAAGGTTTGAATCCCAGAGCATAAACTGCACCAGGTAAAAGTTAGAATCGAAGCCAGAGACAATATAAATGTGGCTAGAAGCCAGAAGCATGGCTTCGGGAAACTTAAGTCTGCCAGAGAAATGGGGTGTAGCACTGATATCTTGACAGTGTTAATGACTCCCCCTACCACATTGTTTCTAGGCTCTCCCTCAAGTGTTGGAACCTGAACCGTGGCTAGCTAAGGCCGTGCTTCATGTAACTTCCAGATCCACTTCCAGAACTCATGTCCACACCACGCCCTCAGCTGCTGGTGGCAGCTGCTCAGCAGACCCTGGGCACGGGAAAGAGAAAGGGCCCACCGAGAGCTGTCTGTCTTCACCTAGCCGGAGAGGTGCTGGCTGTGGCCCGCGGGCTGAAGCCAGCGGTTCTCTATGATTGCAACTCGGCTGGAGTATTGGCGCTCCAGAGCTACCTGGAGGCGCTGCAGGGGCTGGGCTTCCTGACGCTGGGACTTCACATTCTTGAGATTGGAGAGAACAACCTCATTGTCAGTCCTGAGCATGCCTGTCAGCATTTGGAGCAGGTACTGCTGGGTACCACAGCTTTAGTAGATGTTTCCTGCTCACAGCCCCATCCTTCTGTCTGTTCTTTGGACCAGCTCCAGGATTTGAAATCTCTCATCGCTGAGATCATCACACATTTTCAAGGACTGCAGAAGGATGGGTCTCTGGGAGTCTCCTACAGCAAGCTGCATTCTTCAGATTGGAATCTCTGCACTGTATTTGGGATACTCCTGGGCTATCCTGTCTCTTACACATTTCACCTGAACCATGGAGGTGGCAACTGCTTAGCTATGACCCCCTTGCGGGTGTTCACTGTTCAGGTTTCATGGCTGCCAGGTCAACCTCCAATTCTGCTCTACTCCTTTAGTGTTCCAGAGAGTTTGTTCCCAGCCCTGAGGAACTTTCTAAGCACCTGGGAGAAGGAGCTCAGAACCCGATTTAGGACTCAGAGTGACTTTGGTGCCCTCAGCATCTCCTCTGAGATAGTCACACTGCCTGCTGTGGCCCTCTGACTGAACTCTGCTGGTTGAGAAGGTATCAGTGAATGCTCACCTCTGGGTGGAAGATTAGCATCCTCCTAAGTGTTCAGTCACTCGACCACATGTGTGAATGGGGATAGTGTTGTCAGCCGTAGCATGTTTTCCGTTTCTATATTAGGAGTTCCCACGTATTTAGCAGAGGTGTCTGTTTGTCTGTCATTGAATAAGAAACAGAAGAAAAGAGAGTGGGAGAAGGAGCTGTGTGGAGACTAAGCAACGTACCCTTGGATGGTGCCTTAGGGGAAAGGAGAAGGACTGGGTACTTAGAATGTTTATGTAGTTCTAATTGAATTAGGATATGAGACTGTGATGTTTAAGTGTCTGTACTTGTGCTGTGTTTTTCAGGAATAGACAGTTCTGAAGAATAGTCTTGTGAGATAAAGTTTATTTACAGTGTGATGAAAAAAATTAAAACTAGGAATCTGGATTTTCTTGGAGGGAGAACCCAAGTTGTAAGGTACCCAAACTCAAGTTTTTTATGGAGTTGTTTCCTTCTGAACTTTACCCCAGAAAGATGCCAGAAGTTACTCAGATCACCAGGCTGTCTTTGTTTGCCAGGAACACTGCCAGTGCCGTAGCAATCACCACCATCAGCACCGGGAGCCATTGGCCACATTGCCGCTGTGTGGAAGGAGGTGGAGACAGGAGAGAGCATCTGTGAGTTAGCTGGAGGAAATATGGGCGAGAATAGTCGTTTGGTGTTCTAACCCAGTAGAAAACCTCACATCGGTGGCAGAAAAGACTTTTTCTGTGTCTTCTTATGTTCTGTGACTTCCCTTGAGATAAAATCACTTTACTAGTGACCTAGAGATGTATATCCAATAGCAGACAGATATTTAAAGGCTGATATGAATATTCAAAGATAGAAAATAATTCAGCAAAATAACACTGTGTGCCTCAGTGATTTTTAAGTCTTCCTCTTGTCTTTGTCATGTTCACAATAAATCAAAAGAGTATTTTTCATACTTGAGTCAACACAGGTTAAGTATCATTTTTCTGAAATGCTTGGGATTAGAAGTGTTTCAAAAAAATTTTTTTGGCATTTTGTAATATTTGTATAGACTTTACCAGTTGAGCAGATCTAATAGAAAGGCATCCTAAATCCCAAATCCCAAATGCTACAAAATCATCTGCAGCCTTTGAGGATCATGCTTGTGCATGAGCAGTATGTTTTGGATCTAGAACATGTCAGGTGTTCAGAGTATACCCCATCTAGTGTCTTACAGACTCAAGAGATGCATGAAAATTGGGCAGATCCTAGACAGCATTTCTTTCCTATTTATTAATAATATTCATATTATTTCACATCATCATTGTTGGCACAATGTGAATCAGGTGGAACAGGACAGAATGACCAGATGTTGGTGTGGACTGATATAGACCGGGCATTAAAAAGGAACTGCCCCAATGTCATGGAGGGCTGTAGAGAGGAATGGGCGCTCTTACTCTGGCCAGCAGCTCCTGGCTGTGGCTCAAGACTTCTTGACAGTGCTGTAGCTTTCGAAGACAGGAGAGCTACTTGTCACTGAGGATGTCTAACTCTGAATGCAGCTCTCTGCACTGGGGATGACAGAACAGTGCCACCAATTCAGTTTGGGACATGGCTCTGGAAGAGGACTGCCCTGAGTACTATACTCCTTCACCTTCCATTCTTCCCACTCTTCTCAGAGGTTTTAATCTTCCTCCCATTTACATAGTTTATCTGGAAAATGTTCAGTTATATGATTGGTTATGCTGAATATATTACATTTTACACATGGCAATGCTTAATTATTTTTTTTACATTATTTGTTGTGTGTGTGCATATGTATGTATATATGCATGTATGTATGTGTATATGTATGCTAATATCACAGTGCATGTGTGGGAGTCAGAAGACAACCCTGGGAGTTACTTCTGGTCTTCTACCATGTGGGTCCCAGGGATTTAATTTAGGTCATCAGGCTTGACAGCAGGTACCTTTTCCTGCTGAACCAGCTTACTGGCCCCAATACATGCAAATGCTTTTACACGACTTTGTGAAAGTGCTTTGTAAGTGGGCATACTAAAAAATAAGTTCCTACAGCACCGTAGACTTAAAAGTAGTTGGAGGACAAGCCTCTTTTCCTTGGGAGCTAGTTGCTTCTGCATGCTACCAAGGGAAGTATGTTCCTAGGAAAGTGTTTGCTACTTAAAAGATACGATGTAAGATAAAAGCACTGCTGTACTTAGTATGTGTTGGAATTTAAGAAGGGAATGTGTTTACCAAATGTTTTTATCTTCTGGTTGACTTCCTAATAGGCTACCAATATAACCTTGGTAGGGATTGTTATAAATTAGGAAGGAGGAAGATTGCAAGTCTCTCTAAGAGCAAAGACATTTGTGGAGGAAAATGAACACCTGCGGGCATTCAGTTACAATTTAAGCTTGGAAGTTCCTGTTTCCCAGTTGCCTCCCAGAAGGTTTTCCTGCTCCTGCCAGTCTAGATCAGTGATTCTCAACCTTCCTAATGCTGCAATCCTTTAATACAGTGCCTCATTTGTGGTGACCCCCAACCATAACATTTTATTGCTACTCCAAAACTGTATTTTTGCTACTGTTATGAATCATAATGTAAATGTCTGATATGCTACCCCAAATAGGTTGTGACCCACAGGTTGGGAACCACGAACCTAGATGAATCCTCACAATCTGTATGAACACTCACAGTCTGGATGAGCACTCACAGTCTGGATGAGCACTCAGTGTGGATGCAACTCACATTCTGGATGAGCCCTTACACTCTGAGGTCACTTCTCACCTCATTTTCCTTGGCCTGGAGCTGAGATGTCTCCTTTTGTAGCTGGTCTCTGAGTTCCCAGTCTTTCTCCTCCCCTGTACTTTCCGGTTTTCCTTCATCAAGGGAGCGCTTTGGATTCCACACAGGTAAAGCCTGATCTAAAAAAGCAGCCAGAGTCTCAGTGACAGTCTTGTTTGTGAGGGCTGGCCCTGTCACTGAGAACTTAGGGTTTTGAGAATAGGGAGATGGCAGGTTTGTCCTTGTCTACACTGAACGGAGTAGAACATTCTGCATTTAAAAACTCTGATGTGCTGGGCATAGTGATGCTCACCTTAATTATAGCACTTGGGAGGCAGAGGCAGGTGGATCTGTGAGTTCCAGGACAGCCACTCTGGTACACCCTGTGACCTAGATGCACAGCTGGGCTTGGGCTCCTTGAAGGCTGACAGCTTATTTTTCTTTGAATTTGTCTTAATCTGTTAGTTTTAGTGAGTGCTTACTAATTGAAATTGTTCCATTATTGCCATAAAGTATCTAGTTTCTCATGTAGGTTTGCCAAATGCTTCTGTATAATTCTGTGTCCTTTGCACCCTTTTCACCTTTGTGCCCTGAAAATGGAAGTCATTCTAGACGCCTCTTAATGTTTTAAAGCTGGGTTTTCAGCCACCTTGTAGTCAGTTTTGGAGAAAAGAGCACTGGACTAGAGTCAAGTTCTGGGTTATTGTTTGAGTTAAGTCCTTAATTTATATGACCAGAGACCTTTATTTTCATGTCTGTGCTATGTGGGCACAATCATTTCTACATTCTCCTGTATTACCCCCAATAGTTGTGAGAATATAACAACAGACTAGGTATTGTGGACAGCTGAGGAGCCACTGGGGCCTCTGTGTGGCTGATGAGAGGACTCTGGTGTGCTGTGTGGTTGGGCTGAGAAGCTGGATGTGATTTGTAAAGTCAACTGTGTAAAAACTGACATGAAATTCTGAGTTCAAAATCAATTTATTGAAATGTTCAACATAGACAATGTTTTCAGAGAAAGTAGAAACCCTTTCCCACAGTTTATGTACCTCTCAGAGTAGAAGGCTGACTAAAGTGTCCAGGTCAGTGAGAGTTTCTCAGAACATTTCCCTACCTCCCTGACTTCACAGACTCTCAGCAGTGGGTAGGACCCCAAGAAGCCATGTAGTCCATTCCCAGACTCTAGGCAGACAAAAGAAGAGCGACATTAGTGGGAATAAATTTGCTGACCTTTCTTTAAGAGTTTCTCCTGTTCGTGATGGTGTAAGGACTGTTTCTGAAGCAGACCTGTTGGGAGAAAAAAGGAAGTTGTCTGTGCTAGCAGACCTACTGTAAAGACTCACTGCAGATGTTACCATCTGTCAGGGACTGAATATTGTTCCTCAGAATTTTTGTGTTGAAGTTCTAACTCCTGTAATGTGACCTTCCTTGGAGATGGAGTCTTTGAAAAGGCAATTGAGTAAAAATATGGTCATTAACACGAGCCCTAGTCTAGATAACTGGTATTCTTATAAGAAAGGGGATACTTAGACCCACATGTGCTCCAGGGAAAGGGATGTGAAGACACATGAGACAGCCACCTGCAAAGCTAAAGAGAGGCCTGGAGCAGGCCCTCACCTCAGAAGACAGGCCCTCTGGACAGCTTGATTGTCCTGTGAAACAGCTCATTTTTGTCCAAGTCACTTAATATGGTCCTTCATTACAAATATGCCATCCTTATGTCAGCTCCTACATGTCTGTGAGTCTGCTTAATTGTTACTTTAAAGGGACACGTTCTCAGGTTACCTTCTATACAACAATGACTAATTTGACCTTTAATCTGCTTCTTTTTCTCTATATTAGTTATTGTGACTTGACATACATTGATTTCTTTTTCATGGAACCCCTACCCCTGGACTTGCTTAGAATGGAAGTTTCTTAAACGATTACCTTTTGCTTATTGTGTACCCCAGTGCATATGTTCAGGATGCCTGTTCTTATGTAGGGGTTTGGTGAGTGCTCATTTTCTGAACCACCTCTAGTGAAAAGATCTGAGTGACATGTTCATGTGAATACATAGAATATGTAAGAAAACAATCATCTTAGAAGGCTTAACATTTCTTAGAATGGATAGTTCTGGGCCTGGGGCAGTGGGTGAGCAACAGTTCTTGCTGTACACACATGAGGACCTGATTTAACTAGTCAGCATCCACGTACAAAAAACTGGGCAACACTACCAGTCCCTGTTACCCTAATGCTATCAGGTCCAGGGGCAGAGAAGGGAAGATCACTGGGGCTTGTTGGCTAGCCTAGCTGGAAACAGTGACAAGCCCTTTCTCAAGGGACCAAGGCAGAGAGTGAGAGCGGAGATACTCAACACCCTTCAGCCCCCTTGTGCATGTTTCATGGGCACCCATACACACTACACACATGTACACCACACATACACACACTACAATACACATGACAACCCTCCCCACATACCATACCTACACACGTTACACATACACACCACACACACAGCTGCAAATTCTTGTAGAAATGTAAATGGTTGTCATTGACAGGGAGGAAAACAGAGAGGAAACACAAGAACAGATGTTAATATACAACTTGGGAAAGAAACAAACCATATAACTTGTGAAGAGCTATGCAAATGACCCTGTTTTTGCAGGAAGTAGGCCCAAGAGTGCACCAAAACAGGACACACCAGAGCCTGGAGCCCAGCCTTCCTTCGAATGCCTTTTGTGGGCAGGCCTGCCGGAAGCCACCTGTGCAGGTATAGGACCGAAAAAGACACTTACTCTGCAGCTGCTGTACTCTGCTCACCAGGACCTGTCTCTCCTCCTCTGACCTCTTTAGCTGATCTGAAAGTGAAAGAATGGATGCAGACTGAAATAGAAGCGCAGGAGGGCGGAACCGAGAGACGCATCCTGTCCTCTCTGTGGTCTCTGAAGTGTCAAGTGTCTTTCAGTTCTGAAGAGGAAGGCCACCATCCACACATGAACATCACAGTGCTGTGTACACACACTCGTGGGTCCCTTCAGCCCACACCAGCACTGCCGGGAAACCTTCATTCTGCTAGTGTTTGTGCTGACCTTTCCCTTTCAAATTAGGAATATGGCCTCAGCATGTGACTAGTTTGGGGGCAGCTGTGGTCTGGCCCACAGGCATGGGCTGGAGAAGAGAGTGTGCAAAGTCTAGTGAAGCACAAGTGATGTTCGTTTAGGGGAATGAAGGTAGAACCCCGCCTTTCCCTCACAGAAAGATGCAATCATAAGGCCAAGCAGAAATGAAGACCAGAGCTTCTCCCTGCAGCCTCCCCTCTCTGAACCCCTACAGCTGTGGTTTTCATGATCCTGTGACCCCCAAGAAGTACCTTGTAGGTCCTGGGTGTCAGAGCTCTGCTGCTCTCTGTCCCCTTGCAGGCGCTCGATCTTGGCCTGCAGTTCCTGGTGCTCATTTTCTAAACGTCGCAGGGCCTGGTTCATCTGTGAGTCTCTGCTGTCTGCTCCCTGAGAAGAGGAGGAGGAGCCACATAGCAGCAGGTCATTGTAGGTGGAGACAGAGCAGGTGCCATGGAACAGAAAACAGTAGAACTCTAGAGATGGGGATTCAGGGAAATGGAAACTTTTCTCCACTTCCCTTTGTTTTCTATTCTACATGTTTCTAAAGTGCATTTGACTTGATATTTACAGGGGAGAATGTCCTGATGCCTTGACAGATCTCCATATCAAGGCATACCAGGTCAGAACTTTTCTAGATATTTCTCTTTGTCTTTACTTTTAGCATGATCAGTTGTTGAGGGAGAGGCGTAGTTAGGAATATTTTCACAGAGAATTGTGGTTTATAAACCTTACAACACTTTCCTAAGAATTGCCTTATACATGATTGGGAGAAGAGTGCAAAGATTGCCATGTGGATGCCATGTGCTGTGTGGCCAGTGAGATTTGTGCCTCTAAAAGTCTCACACCCTCTCTCATCAACTATGTTTTTCCTGATTCCTGTTTGGGGGAATTTATAAAGATCTACTTTGGGGGCAGATCCTCAAAGTTCCAAACTAAGTCAGTGAAACCTATGTGTTACTGAAGATTTTGGGGAGCCCCACCTAGGGTGCCATATGTTATTGGGGAAATTGGGGCTTCCTCTCTTGAGTTCTTAGATTTGTTAATAAAAAAAATTAAAGAACACATCAAGGAATCTTCTCTTTCAATAGATGGAGCCCACTACAGAAAACCACAGCCAATCAAAATGCTTCTTGTGGAGCCCAGTCTCAATAAATGTACAAAACAACTCTGGCACCTAAGGAACATTGCAGGAGAGGGGCAGAAATACTGTAAGAGCCAGAGGATCAGGGAGTTTGCTGTGAGAGTCTGTCTCCTAGTAACATCAGAAATGACATCCATAAAGTTTCACCAGCATGACTGCTCGAATGTGAAGTGAACAGGGAAGACACCAATGGATATGCCACACTGGATGAGGAAAAGCCCAGGAGGCTTCAACCCTACACAAAGAACTACAGGCACCTGAGGAAAGCCAGGAGCAGGAGAGGTGGTTTCCCCAGTGTCAAATGGTCAGCCCTGAAAACATACATACAAGTAGTGTATGGACTCAACAGTTTATATTTAGGAATATATATGCATATACATATATGCATGCAATAGTAACTGATGAAAAAAGAGGTCATGAATTTGAAGGAGAGCAGGGAATGATATATGGGCGGATTTGGAGGGAGGAAAAGGAAGGGAGAAATGTAATTAAAATCTCAAGAATAAAAAAAAACTGAAGAAACATTGTTACCATTAAAAAAAAAAGAGAACAGATTCTGAAGAAAGCTTTTTCTTGGCTAAAAAAGAAAAAAAAAAAAACAAAAACAAAACACCCCAAACAATAACAATGATGACAAAAACAGAGTGGGCACACTGTAATCTCAGCAGCTGCGTAGAGGACAAAGGTGGAGAAGAGGAAAAGAAAGCCATGCCTTTTGAGTTAGGGGTGGAGGTTTGGCAAACAGCCATATGGCAAAGGGGATGGAGAGAGAATAACGTGAGAGAAAAAGAGTAAGAAAGCCCAGAGTGTTCTGGAAGCATGCCTCGGCTTTGGCAAGTATTAGAAAGAAAGAAGAGATGAAAGTTGTACTTTTCTGAGAAATTCAGAAGAATGGGCAGACTTAGCCCAGCAGCATGGCTATGGCTCGGTAAGTGAGCACACCAGCGGCAGGCTTTCTGGGAAGGGAAAGTGCACCGTCTTATTAAAGGGATAATTACTCTTCCTTCTTTTGCATGGGTTAAGGTGAGTCTGCCTTTCAGAGAGGTGGTTCATTAGCCAGATGATTGACAAGCCCTAATGGATTAACTCCGACGTTTTAGGTAGCTTGGAATGTTAGGTCTCCACCCGGAGGCAACACATGCAAAGTAATCACTAACCTGTGTCAAGTGCTCATATGTACCAGAGACTATGTGTGGCTATCCATATTTAATACATGTGACAATACTGTGATAGAAAGACTATTACCCACATTTTGTTGATGAGGAAACAAGCTTATGGAGGTTAATTAGATTTTCTAAAGTGACAGATTGAAAGTGTAGAACTTTGGAGTGTGCCAAGGGTTTACTGTAATTTGTTAAGGAGCACATTGGCAGGATGTATTAGCACATGTAAATAAATTAGTAACATTTATTGTGTGTAAAACAGTTTGGGCAGTTGTGCTCTGTTTACTCTGCTGGGATGGTGTTTGGTGTGCAATTAGTAGGCTGACCAACCCAATGACTATTCCAACCCAGGCATTTGTACTTGGTTAATGTTTTTCCAGTGGGTACTTAGTTCATTTGCATAAGCACTGCAGGCATTATTTCTAAGTATAGAATCATAATTCAGAGGCAAATAGTGAGTCTAGTACTAAGTGGGCAGTACTGAGTCTAGTACTAGGTAGGTGAAGACTTGAAAGCTCCTTGTTGCATGTATCAAGTCTTTGGGGCCCAACCCCGGAGCATCTTTTCTCACCAGACCCTTTCTCCCACTTCTGCCCTCCTTGCCCTCCCATGCCCAGGGCCTGGTACCTGTAGTTTGGACTGAAGCACATGCAGTTGGCTCTCCAGCTCCCTGTGCTGCTCCCCTAGGGTCCTCCAGTCCTCCTTGAGAGCCTCGTACTGACTCTTCCACTCTTCACACTTCTGCTCTGCCAAAGCCAGGGACAGCTGAGAGAAACCAGAGGAGAGAAGGTTCCCAAGGAGCAGGAGCTTAGAGAAAGGGAGCACACCGTACTCGACATTTGTTTATATTGCAGTTTAAAATGCAGGGTGGATTTGAGGAGTGTGCTCTCTGGAGTGTGTAGTTGACCCCCCTGCTCTGGGGACTGTCCCCAGGGTCCCAGCCCCAGGACCCCACAGCATCTCCACCTGTGCACTCTGCAGTTGCTGTTCTGCGCTCATTTTCTCCTCCAGCACTTTCTGGAGCGACTCCTTAGCCTTCTGCTCATAACTGCTCCTCTGGTCTTCCATCTCCAGGAGCGCCTTCTTCATCCCCCAGGGAGTGTATTTCTGCAAACCAGGAGCAAGTCAGCAAATACACGTTGAATCCTGCCTACCCAGCAGCTGGGACACACATGTGAGAAGAATGTGGGTCTTGTCCCCAGGGCAGAGATACCAGTATGGTAGACCTTTTCTTCAGGCTGGAGCTGAGCAAAGGAGGCTCTCAGGCTATCTGAGAGGTGCCTGCCATTGGCAGGGTACTTCTGCCACAGCCGCCTCCTCTATCCCTTCAGCTGGCTAGCCTTCTGCTGAGCTCCAGGTGGAGAACATGAACCAGTTCTGTTAACTCTCCGCTAACTCCTCTACCCCGGCTGTGGTGGCTTTGCTGAGCACTGACGTATTGGCATTCATGAGACTGGGATCCATGTTTTTGGAATTTTCATTCATGCGAACCTCCCACCTCCCCACCCTCACCCCAGCCGCTTCCACTGCTCTGCTCTGTGGATGAATCTCCCTTACTCCACTTGAAATGGTTTCCAAACGGGGAACACAGTGCTGCCCAAATGAAATCCCAGGAATCTGAGGACTTAGTGCTCTAGAAGTAGTACATTTGCATTGAATGTTCCCCTGGTTTTGTTTGTTTTGTCAAAAGAGGGTTTCTCTGTGGTACAGCTCTGGCTGTCCTGGAACTCACTCTGTAGACCAGCCTGGCCTTGAACTCAGAGATCCTCCTGCTTCTGCCTCCCGAGTGCTGGGATTAAAGGTGTGCACCACCACTGCCCGGCAAGGTGTTTCCCCTGGTTTTAGGACCAAGGAAAATACACCAAACCAGATAAAATAGGTTTGCAGATCCACTGAAGCGTTGGCCGCCCTTGGGTTTCACCTTCTGGCTTTGTGGCTTGGGGGAGGCAGGAAGCCTTCTAGACCCCTCCAGCTGAGTCCAGAGAATGAAGATGAAGGAATGGCTCATGAGGAGTCGGTTTTGTTTCACTTTGGGATTGTCTGAAATTTTGTATTTGTGTCTGAAAGGGTGCCCTGCTTTTTGGAATTTACATTAAAAATCAAACCGAAGAGTGACAGGTTGAAGTCCAACATGGTGGTGTCCTAGTTACTGCACTTAACAATAGTCACCGACCAGCTTCAAAAATCAGCAGGGTACCTGGGCATAGTTGCTCACGTGTGTAACACCAGCCCTGGGAGGTTGGTGGGAGGGTCACAAGTTTAAGGCCAGCTTAATAACGAGACCTTTCTCAAACAACACATTAAAGACTTGTATTCTGGCTTGCATGCTGGTCTACAAGTTTGGTCGGCATAGTCCAGCTAATAAGAGCCTAACATAGCAGCTCACATTGAAAAACAAACAAAATGTAGACCAGGAAGCTATAGACAATATAAACTGTTCCCAGCTGTGTAGGAAAGTACTGATCCCTCTAGCTCTAAATGAGAGAAGCCCATCTATTCCCTGCCTATCTACATTTTCTTTAATGGTTTTAAAGAAACACCATGTGTGTGTGTGTGTGTGTGTGTGTGTGTGTGTGTGTGTGTGTGTGTGTGTGTGTACACTTGCCACAGAGGGTGTGTAGAGGTCAGAAGACAACTTGTGAGGGGGTGCAGTTCTCTCCTCCTATGTGGATTCCAGGGATTGAACTCGGGTTGTCAGGCTTGGTGTCAAGTGCCCTCAGCCATGCAGCCATCTTGCTGGCCCCTGCTCTCCCATATGAATTTCATATTCAATATCTCTCTACCTGTCAGAGGAATTGATTTTTTTTGTAACCAGAAATTAGGCCAAATCAAGAGATTACTGAAGCTGAATATTAACAAGGAAAGCCAGGATTCACTTTCTTCCAAACTCTTACGCTTCTTGCTTCCTGTAAGTTGTTGCTAAAAACAACTTGTTCCTGAGATGAAAATCATTTTTGCAGTTTCCTGTCATGTCCTCTTCACCTGCCCTCAGGTTGGGTCTGTGGAGACTGGTTGTGTGGTGCGAACCTTTACCAAGAAAGGGCCTTTCCCTACAGCTCCCTAGGATCCATCAACATGTTTAGTGCTGGGATTCCTTCCTGGGGTACAGGGGTGCATGCTCAGACAAAGAAGGAACAGTGGAGATAGTGACGTGACAAATTAGGGACCAGAGAGAACACAGAGTGAGGAGTGTGGCAGTTTCCAGTTGGTAGCATTTCTAGAAGGCAGGACTAAGATTCAGACATGCTCATTTTATTGAAATTAAGGTGCTTACCTGCATACAGGTGTAGAGCTGGTTTTCTAGGGACCTTAGTTTGCACTTCAGTTTGTCTTCATTAAGCTGCCCCTAAAGTAAACAGGGTGAGTTAGTAAACTAAGGCCAGAAAATACACAAAGAGGCTACATCTTCTCCAGCCCAGTTACACACAGCCGAAGCTTGTGGGGCGCCATGGGGCTGAACCCTTTCAGGTACAGTGGCTTAGGAGCTCTGAGGGGAAGTTGGTCTCTCTCTCTCTCCATCCAGACTGGCCCCTCTTTGTACTTTGATAGAGTTTCTCTATCAAATGGCCCAGGCAGCAGAGAAGGCCACTGACAGGACAGGGAGGTTCCTAAGCTGTCATTTCTCTGGTCCTTCTCCATCCACCACTGCTGCTCTCCTTGCCCCGGTTGCTCCTGGGGAGAATCTGTATTTGCTACAATTCTTTGCTGTGGACTGAACGAACTGTGTTCGCCCTTGGGGCTTGAATGCTGTAGTGAGCTGCAGTGCTCCGGATGGAACCAAATTTGGAGGTAGGCCTTCAAAGAAGTGAAAATGCAGTCAAGGGAGTCCTAGTCTAGTTTCCCAGGGTTTTTATAAAGGAGATCAGAAGACCCGGATATGCTGAGGGGAGACCACCTGAAGACAAGAGGGACGTCTGCAATCCAGGAGGGACACAGGGGGACTGACACTACTGGTACCTCGATCTCGGGCCAGGCAGGGCAGTGGGGCAGAGGTCTCTAGTGGCAGCCCTGGCATCTCATGCCCCTCATATGATTAGTTCCTGGAACCCTTCAGACACGCAAGTTCCTTATATAAATGTGCAGCACTTACATCTTCCTATATGCTTAAAATCATCTCTGGCTCACTCCCTGTACACTGGAAATACCGTGTAAATGACATGTATAATGTATTACTTGGACTAGTTACAAGAAAGACAAGAAAAACAGGATTTTTTTCTTTCAGTTGTTCTTGATGCAATGTTGGTTGAATCTGAGGCTGTGGAGCCTGTGGCTGTGGAGGACTCTGACTGTCCTAGTGTGTGTCTTTCCCTGCCTAGCAGGATTCAGTGAGAAATAGACCTAGAGATATTAGCAGAGTAGGAGTGGGCGCAGGGAGGGAGTGAGGGGGCTTCTGGGAAAGTCCCAAAGGTGTTCAAGAGCTGGGTCAATCTAAGGTCTGGTCTGTCTGCTGTGTCGTCCTGTGCCCCTCCCCCACAGCATGCCCCAGGTCTTGTGGTACGTGATGACTCTTGAAGATATTCCTTGATCTAGAACCAAGCAGAGAAGGGTGGGTAGAGGTGCAGTTCTGGTGGTTTTCAGGTTTTTTTTTTTTTTTTTCCCCAGCATTTCCTGTACTTCGTTGCTCCTCCTACCTGAAGACATTCCCTTTGCCAGCCTTGAGTTTTACCTCAGGGATGGTGGGGGTGCCATTAATAAGAGCATGTTTCTCAGAGATAGGGCCATGAGCCTGTATGTGGTTTTCATATTTTTTCTCTGACTTCTCCCCCGAGTCCCGTGAGACTTGGGGGACCTTCCTCCAGGCCTGGATGCTGTGGCCCCTGTCATCAAAGCTGAACAGCCATGGCAGTTCCTGGCTCTAAAGACTCAGGGCAGAAGAGGGCCTCTGGGGTGAGAGTCAGCGTGCCTGGGGAAGGCAGGAAGTGGTATCACAGAGCTCCTGTTTTGATCTTATTTGTCTAATTCTTCTAACTGTGGGGATCAGGGGGGAGAACCCACCCTTTCTGCTTCCTGTGTTACTCAGCTGGGCCTTGCAAAAGTAAAAACCTGTGCCAAAAACAATTTTTTAAAGTGCCTCCTGCTATTAATGTTTTTCTCAGTCGCATGTGGGAAAGCGTAGAGAGTAAGGGATTTGGCATTTACAGTAACCACAGGGCTTGGGACAAAGGAAAGGAAGGACAAAGGATTCCACTGTTCAGGCCCAGGCATAACTGGTAGAGCAGCCTCATTCCCCAAAGGGGCTGTTCATTGTCAGTCTGCAGGCGCTGAACTCAGCTGGCCCCACCTTGCCTCTCTCTGTGCTGGTCTTCCAACAGAGTGCAAGCACTTTCCTTTGCCCAGACTCTATGGGGCAAAAGCCAGCCACGCCCACCAAGTTTAAAGATTGCCTCCTCCTGGCCTGGAAGGAATACAGGCCCCAGACAGTATCTTTGAAATGTCTTCTGGGTAGCTCCCTATTCTGTAGTATCACTTTCATTCAATATTTTTCTTCTTCCAAGTGTTTATGCATTTCAGCACAACCTCAGATTATTTTTCCATTTATGTTGCAATACAAGACGATTCACAGTAGCCCCTTCAAGTAGGGATAGGGGCTGCCACCCAAGTCTAGGGCATGAACAAATCTCTGGCCCATAGCTCTGCCTTCCCAGACTCCCTAAGGCAAGCAGGAAAGCTGAAGCCAAGTTGCTGCAAATGGAGCACACAGTTCCCCCTCCCCCGCCCCATCTCCCTTTGCTGACACCAGTGATAGAGTTTTGAGAAGCCCTATAGGCTGCTTTGGACCTTATCCCAGGAGCCCAGAGCACCTCAGACAGGCCACCCCTGGTGAAGAAATGCAGCGGGGAGGCCGCACACACCTGGTGCTGGTCTGAGGCCTTCTGATCCTGTTGCTGCTTGGTCCCCTGCCTCAGATCTGTTTCCAGAAACACCACACCTCACCACAGAAGCCCCATCCCAGGGCTCATCTCTGCTCTAACGGAGTTTGCATAGGGCGCAGAAGCCAGTCTCCATTGGGCTGTCTTCTCAGGTTCTCAGTTCCGCTGTGCAGATCTTAAAGCCCCAGCGCTCCACAGGCCCCCTCTGTTGGCAGGGCTCCTTTTGCTCTAATGGTCAGACCCAGCTCTGGGAGTGTCCTGGAGGGCACTGACTCTGGGGTTCTAGTGGAGATCTTGCCATGAACATCTCTACAGGAGAAGCTGGAGATTCATACGTGGAACCAAATGGAAGGGACAAAGTGGACACTTGGCTGAGGCCTGAGTCCCAGTTCTGGCCTCATTTCATTCAGTTATTTTCTCAAAATCACCAAATGGGGCCACTGTTTCACTGATCCGGAGGCTTTCTCGGGGAGGCATGGAGTTGAAGTGTTTTGTTTTGGGAGAAGCAAGGACCCTCAACTGAACTGTTAGTGATGACTTTTCTTGAATACAGGAAACTGGGAGCTTGGGGTGGGAGGAAGAAGAGAAGGGTGAATGTGAGACCTGGGAAGGGTGGGAAGGTGGGAGGGAGGAAGTGACAGTCAGAGGAACCTCAGCTCTCCGTCTGGAGCCTGAGCTAAAATAACACCCCCCCCCCAAGTTTATCGAAGAAATGACTTAAAACGAAACAAAAACACCAGGGTCTCAATATGTAGCCCAGGCTGACCTGAAGTTTGGAATCCTCCTGCCTCAGACTCCTGAGTGCTACATAAATAGCTCTTAATGTATCTGACTCATTCCCACTAAGCACAGCTGACCTAGGCTCCTCTAGGCTTCTGTAGGGTCCCACCCCTCACTCAGAGTCGGGCCTTTGCTTAGAGAAGCCATGCACACAGACCAGATCCCTCCTTTTGGTCCAGTTTTGTAGTGACCAAGCTGCTCTAAAGACAGGCAGGCATTTCAGAGTGCAGGACTTGAACTCTGGTTAACTTCCGCCCCTTGTCCCCTGTAACTGTGTTTCTCAACCTGGGGCGGCATGCAATCCCATGGGTCCTCCAATGCAAGATGCCTGCTGTGACACACATGCATACACACATACAAATATGTAAGTGTGTTTGTGTGACTTCTCCTTCGAAAAGGAGTTTACACATTAAATCCTAAACATGTTAAGGTTAACAGAGAAGGCTCAAGTCTCTTATTCTGAAAGTGTGAGAGAGGTCTTTCTTTGCCGCCGTTCAGATAGGATCCCTTCCCGTCCATCACATTGGGCTATATCCAATGCTTTGCCGCACCTAGGCCCACAAACACCTTAACTCCTTAAACACTTTTCTTCATCAAGCTACTTCTGACCTGGTGAGCTTCTACTCATCCTTTAGGACCCAGCTGAAATGGCCTCTTTCCAGAGCCTTCCTTCCTCTACCTCAGGCAGAATCGTCCTCTTTCTGTGCCAGGCTGCACACACACTTGCAGCCTCGTCTCACTGGAGTCGTCTGTTCTGTCTCTCCCTTGCTGGACTGTGAGTCTTTCAGCGCAAGGATTCTGTTTCTCTGTGTTCCTGAACCCCCAGCATAGAGTTGAAAGTTACCAAGCATCTTATGAACGAATGGGTGAGATGATCGCAATTTAGCTCAGTACTGGAAACTACCTGACATGCCCTCTGCGGGCTCCGGCCCCTGCTCTGCCAATGGCAATGACTTGGCAAGCAGAGGCCTTACCAGAGAGACTCCCGAACCCAGGTTCAGTGGCTGATGTAAGGAGGATGGGCTTGCAGGGTGGGAGTGGTGGTCTTTTGTGTCTGCAAACTTCTTGGAGTGTTCCACCCCCACTCTCCTCCCCGCTGCATCACTTCTTTAAGCATAAACCTTCCTACGGTGAGGTGAGGTGCATTGAGGCCTGTGGGCTGTCTGTTCTGGCTCAACACACCTTCTGCCTTAGGCTTTGGTGGCACCAACCTGCTTATCATCTGCTGAACTCATGAGGTCCTAGGGACTCTTTCAAGGGGTCTGCAAGGCCTTTCCCTTTCCAGCACATGTCTCCGTGACACTGACAGATTTCAAATGCTTCAACTAAAAGAGTGATCACAAGAGGCTGGATTTAGAAGCACATAGAGTTTAGCTGTCTTTTGTTTAGCTACATATTGAAAATGTACGGCCATGCAAGAAGCACTGCCTCCTTCCGACCATATAGCCCAAGGTCATGGGCAGAGCAAAAACCACTACACATGCTACTTCTCTATTTTTCCTTTTGAAAACAAAGTTTTCCATTAAAATACATAACTTAAGTTAGCACATGGTACTTGACTATTGTGATTTCTCAATTAATATTTCTAAATTTCTGTTTTAATTTTTAACATGGTAAATTCTAATATGGTATGCACCAGAAGTTCTTTGGAATTTTTAGTTAAAAATTATTATAAAGATGGGTTGCCCCATCCAGACTTAATAGGAAAGGAGGTGCCTAGTCTTTCTGCAACTTCATATGCCATGGCTGGCTGATATACATGGGGAGACCTGCCGTTTTCTGAAGAGGAAGGAGGAGGAGTGGATGGGGGAATGGAGAGGGGAGGTTGTGTGTGTGTGGGGGGGACTGAGAGGAGAGGAGGGATGGAGGGGAAAATGTGATTGATCTAGGGAAAAGTTAATTAATTGAAAATTAATAAAAAGAATCTTGAGATAAAAAAGAGTTAGAGAGCTATTGTCCCAAACCAAGCCATGTTCTGGCTCGTGCCAACTCCGTATTCTTGCTTGACAATTGTCCTTGTGTCCTCATTTGCCTCAGTGCTTTGTAACTGTCCACAGACCCAGCTTCTTTCTCTGGGCTATTTGTTCTCTCCTGTAGCCTGCTCCACCCTGGAAGCATTTCTTTTATTTCTCATGTCTGTATTATTTTGGCATGTGTCATGTTTATAAAACTATGAACTCTCTAAGAAGCAGGAGCCTGAGCTAGGTATGGCAGTGCATGCCTTTAATCTCAGCACTTGGGAAGCAAAGGCAGAGGCAGGTGCATCTCTGTGAGTTCAAGGCCAGCCTCACCTACATAGAGTTTTAAGCTATCCAGGGAGACATAGTGAGATGGTGTTTAAAAAAAAAAAAAATGCAGGTGTCTGCCTAAAGAACAAATTTGCAGTGCTTGGTAGCAGGAGCATGGCCTTTGGCTATCTAGAGAATGAACAGACCAACATTGGAGACCTGGACCTTGCTAAGTAGTTATGTGATGATGGGCAAGGCCTTGGCCTATCATGGCAAACAGAAAATCAGACTAGGTCACCCATGAAGTCCTCTCTCGGCTGAGTATTGTTCAGGCTGGCTTGTGTGAGTCTTGATATGGATCTGGGATGATTGAGTTTGATTGCCTGATGGCATTTAGAGTCATATTGAAGACGAACCCCTGAGCATGTCTGCAAGGGAGCTTCTAGATTGCAGAGGTGGTTAGACCCACCTGGAGTAGAGGCAGTGCTATTCCACCAGCTGGAGTTCCCAGTGGGGGAAAAATTGGGAAGGGAAGCCAGCTGAACACCAGCCTTTCTCACTTGGCTTCTTGTCTGTGCATGCAATGTGACCAATTGCCTCACAGTCCTGCAGCCATGGACCCCCACCACGATGGACTCTACCCTGGAATCATGAACAGGATAAGCCCTTTCTTAAAAGCTGCTTTTGTCAGGTATTTGGGGGCAATAAGAAAGTGAGTAATACAGAATCCCGTGTGAACGTCACTGCCTTGACAATTCTCAGGAACACCACTGCGCTGGGCCTTCCTTTCTTCTTTCCCATGGTTCAAAAGCAGGCCTTCTGTCTACTCTCAGTTCTGGGCCTGATACACTTACTGTGACCCTTTGGCCTGTGCATCCCAGCACCCCTACCTTTGCCTCTTCCCAGTGGGACAGCCTTTCCCATGCTGGATGGTATGCCACGAGAAGCGAGGTGGCCATGCATAGAAATCTGCATACCTTGTCTGAAGATTTTACTCTTACCTTCCAAGAGCTGTCAGAGGCCCGAGTCAGAGCAGGCAGCAGGTCCTGGAGAATCACCATTTTCTGTTTGAGGATCAGCTCCCTTTGTAGAGCTTCCTAGCAGGAAAAATGTAAAGGGAAGGATTAACCTGGAGGAAGAGTGGGTGGGAAGCTGCGTGCAGGCATCACTGTGCTACTTACTTTGAGGTACTCGGAGAGCTGGATGATGTCCTAGAGAGAAGAAAGAGATTCAGGAGGACTGAAGCAGAGAACCAGAGAGCCCCAGCTGGCTTGCATGTAGCAGATCTCTTTTGCCTTGGGTCTGGCAGGATCCTCCTAGGCCCACACCTATGCTCAGGACCATCTGACTGTTCTGGAGGAAGGTGTCCCTCCACCCCAGCCTGAGTTCATCATGGAATCCTAGAATGCTAGAGCTTAGGCACCATCTGGTCCAAACCCCTCCAAACGAGGGTCCTCTTACCTTGTCTAGGACTGCAACTCCACAGCTGGGAAGAGAAGGAAAACAAGACAATGGGCCCAAAATGAAACCTGCGAGCAGGCAGGATGTCAGCCGCAGCTGGCATCCCTGCGGAAGGGCAGTAGGGTGGGGAGGGGCTTCCTCCTCCTCAGCTGAGGTGGGCAGGATTCTCAGCGTGTCCAGTGGAGGTGTTCCCAATAAACATTTGGAGGAGAGGAATGAATGAGACGTGAAGCGTTGGGGTCAGGAACACGAAGGAACTCACTTGGTTTGCTGACTGGCATCGTTCTTTACTGTTGGCTGTGCCTCTTCTGCCTTTGTCTGAGTACCTGAGAGGTAGGCAGGGTGATTCAGCATGCAGGGGAGGAGGGAGAACGAGGGGAGGGGTGGGAGAGCTGGGCTGCCATTGCAGGTCAGGGCTGCGCGCTCACCCCGGTGCTGTCTGAGTGGCTTCTTGCTGGCAGAGTCCTGTGGTGGAAAGGCTGTCACGTGTGAGGAATGGAGGCCATCCAAATCTCTCTGGATGCTTGAGGAGGAATGATGCAGGCTTGGGGAAACTGCAGAGCTCGTCCCTGTTACCTGGAAAGCAGACGAAGGCTGCTGAATGCCCCTCTGAAGGGCCTCTTACATTTTCCAGACAACTGCAGAGAGAAGAACCAGCGGCTGTGGCTGCAGCTCAGTGCTAGCAGGCTTGCTGGGCACGTACACGGCCCTGGGTTCCACCCTCAGCACTGGAAAAACAAGCAAACTGTTGATCACATCTGTGTGGACTGAGTGGGTTTCCTGAAACTCCAGTGATGAAATTCTAACGGTGTTAAGAGATGGAGTCTTTGGGAAATCCTTATGTCTGAACGTGGCTGCCTTGTGAATGAGATTCGTGCCCTACCAGAAGAGCCGTGCAAGAGCTCACCTCTCTGCCTGCTTTCTGCCATGTTTGGATACAGGGAAGAGTCTCCTCATCAGATTCCAGACTCACTGGAGCCTTGGGCTTGGACTTGAGCTTCAAAAATGACAAGAAACACCCTTCTGCTGTTCAAGCTACTCTCTGTGTGGTGGTTTATCACAGCAGCAAATGATATTTCCTTCCTAGAAAACCAAACCGCCCAAGGGTTCCCAGCCATGAGCTGACCTCTGCGCTTGCTCTTCCCTGTCCTGGACAGAGGGAATGTCTCTCCACAGCCCAGACAAGGGATTGATCTTCCCTCCTTCTCTGCTCTCAGTCACTCAGCCATGTCCAAGAATGAGTGACAGGTGTCAGATCTGGCCGTTTCTAGGCCTCTGGCTCCTGCCTATGAGGAATGGCCGAGAGGGACTGCCTGCCTCTCCCGAGAGCCACAGGACCACTGAGCCTTTGTGTTGAAAGAGGACAGAGTAGGGACCTGTTGGCACAATGGGGGAGTGGTAGTCACAAGTTTCTCTGCTCTTTTTATGTTTTCTTCTACAAAATTAAAAAGTCTATGTTGGTGACCCGGTACTCAAAGGCTAAGAAATATCTATAGGATTCCATCACAGACTGACTCGATAACCATGGTGGGCAGTTACTTCACAGCCTTTTCTGTTTCCATTCTCGGTACATCTGCCCCTCTGCCAGGCCTTTCAGAGGCCTCGTTACCATGTAAACAGGCAGTTGGTTTTTTTGCAGTTTTGTTCCAGGATGGTTGTTCTAGGCACACACACACACACACACACACACACACACACACACACACACACACGCACATTTTATACATGTTGGGACACAAAGAACATTGGCTTGTGTTCCTGGCATATTAAAAACATTTAGTCAGTCTCTAGTGAATGATGGACAGCTGCAGAAGATGTCACAGAGCTGGGGATGTGGCTCAGTGGCGGGATGCTTGCCCACTGTGCATAAGGCCCTCGGCATTGAGAGAACAAAAAGAAGTAGAATCTGCAAATTATGGTGCACCTGTAATCCCAGCACTCAGGAAGGGGAGGCAGGAGGATCATGAGTGTGAAGCCATCTTGAATTACATGGCAAGGCCCTATCTCAGGATAAAAAAACCCCGGACCTTATAGTAGTTATTGGCTTTGGATTGTTTGTACAATTATTTCCCTTTTCCTAATAGGCAGGTGTAGGACCACCCCCCTTCCATTCACTTCAAAGGAAGTTGAACAAAGACACAACAAAATCCCGAAAAGAGCAATGGCTGATGGGTAATGGAAACTTGATTGCATGGTTGAGGAAGGGACTTAGAGAAATCACTTGTTAATGACCTTCAGCCTTTATATTTCCCAGACCCCCCACCCCTGGGCCCGCAGCAGTGTTTTCTTGGACATTTCCCACCTGCTGTCCAGGGAAGGACTCCTTGAGGACAGTCACCTGGCCTGTCCCTCCATCTGTCTTGCTGGAGGGCCCTGGCTCCCTGGCCTGGCCTTCCTTCTCCTCTTCCAGGTTTCTCCTTCTGAAGAACTGGAGCTGCCGAGCTCTCTGAAGCCGCTCCCTGTGCTGGGTCCGCAGCAGCTTCCCTGGCTGGCGGCAAGTGGTCTCATTGCGGCGGCAGCGGCGGCTTTCTCGGGTCTCCTGACGTCGTTCACACTTGGCCTCATAGCTCTCGGCCCAGCGAGCCGAGCCAGGGGAGGACTTGGGGTCTGAGCTGATCATGGTGACCTCCGAGCACCTGTTGTGCTTGGCTTCCAGTTCCTTGAACAGCTGCTTGGATCTACCAGATGCCAAGAGGGAGGAGTCAGAAGATGGGCTGAAAACTGACAATCTATCTCCCTGGGTCAGGGCAGAAATAGCACAGGGCTCCATCCATGTGTGTTGAAAACCCAGGGCCAGGACTCCCAGGCTCAGTCCTGCATGAACTGATGGAATCCAGCAAGGCCAGGTTTCTGCCGTTCTCTAGCACTAATCCCTGAAGTGGGTGGCCTCTCTGGAGCCCCTTCGTCCTTGCTGCCTCTAAGTGAGGGAATACAAGGAACACATTACAATCCTCCTGAGCTTACAGCTGTTCGAGTGGCTTGTAGAACTGAGGACACTCCAGCCTACTCTATCTTCTAGTCTAAAATGAAAGATGTCATCTTTACTGCTCTCTTGCCCACATTCTTACTAAAATAGCCAAGTGGCACTTCTTGAGACCTAGAGGGTTAGCCACAACTCCTCAGGAAGTGATCAGGTTCGTGACTGGCACCTTCTGCTCCATTCCTAGCTCTCAGCACTCATCTTGTGGCTCTGGACTGGCATGGCTTAGGGAAACCTGCCCTGATTCCTCCACCACCACATCCCGACCTTTCTCTCTGTCATCTGCTGTGTATCTAGGGCTAGGCTCTGACTTTAGTTGGGGATCAAGTCAGTCTATTGACTGAGGACCTTCAAAACACTTAGTGTTGGTCCATTTCAGAGAATCTGGCTCAATGACTCAGAGAGGAGGGCTCTACCTTTTTAGGATAGCCTCCCTGCCAGGCTCAGTCTGTTTCCCAAGCTGCCATCTAAACTAGTAAGCATGCAGAGTACTCGCAACAGGAGTCTTACAAAGACAAACCCTAAGAAACCTGTAATGCAAAGTCCCCAAGGAACTTTGGGGACTGTCTTCAGGACAGGCTTGGTGTCCCAATAGGTGGCCTTACCTACCATCCATATAGTACCCAGATTCTTATCTTCACCTACCTGTTGTGGATTTGGCTAGTCTCATTTTGGTCTCTGGCAGCTTGGTGAAGTCAGGACTGGACTCAGATGGGCTACATCCTAGCATCAGAAATTGTGCCCTACCTCCTCTGCCCTCTGGAGTCAGACTGAGGTGATGAGGAAGGTCCTCCTCACAGCTGCTGTCTCTTCTCTGTTACCCACTTATCCCACTGCCCAGGAATTCAGTTCCTGGGTGGTCAGAGGAAGTGTCCCAGCAGGAACTGGCCAGCTCTGACCCCCAAGGCTTGTTTATAGGTGGCACAGACTCTGCAGGCAGAGGCCCTGTGCGCCTTTGTTGGAATCTTGATCCCTATCCTGGCACAAGATAGAATTCTGTGCAGGGCTCCTGCTCTGTCTCTGGTCACTATACTCATTCACAAACCAGTGGGTGGACAGTCTCACTTTCTGAAGGGCTCTTATGTGGCCAAGTCCCGTATGGTTTTGGTTATCTGGCTCTTGAGGGTAGAGGGACACTCTCTGCCTTGGGCAGAGCTTACCCCAAGGACTGTGAGGTAGTGTTTGTCCTCTTCCATCACCTCTGAATGTCTTCCCTCAGGCTTTTGCCCTCACTCTCACTCTATGGGGCTCCCTAGACTTCCCACATGTCACTCTGTTTATTAAATTATGTAGAAAAGGAGCCAAAAGGCCTACACATGTTCTGTGATGGATGGAGGGGACTTGGAATCACACACATGCACCTCAGTGCATGTTCTGTGATAAATGAATGGGTGGAGGGGACTTGGGATTCCACATACATGTGCACCTCAAAGCCATAGCACCTTACTATTCTGTCTTCACTGGAGGAGGGGAACTCTTGCTTGGGGGGCAGACTGTGACTCACTCCCAGGCTGTCACTGCCTACCAGAGGGGAAGGTGTTAAGTGTTGCTAAAGCCTCAGGGTTCTCATTTTTGAAATGGGGCTAAAATTTCCCTTGAAGGGATGTGAGTATTAAATAACAATATCTACTCCATACCCCTAGCACATGGCATATGATAAATTTCAGCTTTTAAAAAATATTAATATAAAGCCGGGCGTGGTGGCGCACGCCTTTAATCCCAGCACTCGGGAGGCAGAGCCAGGCGGATCTCTGTGAGTTCGAGGCCAGCCTGGGCTACCAAGTGAGCTCCAGGAAAGGCGCAAAGCTACACAGAGAAACCCTGTCTCGAAAAAACCAAAAAAAAAAAAAATTAATATAAAAAAATAAAATATTATTTTTAATAATAGATATAAAATATCATACTTATCCTTGCTATGCTAGATACTGAAGAATTGGTGATATGAATCAAAAGCCCCAGGCAAAGCCAGACTCTAGGACCGAGAATGCTCAATTTCACGCTCTGATTCTCCTAATTCCTTCTCTCAGTTCTGAACAGGGCTTGTAGCTCCATCTTGCAATAATTTTACTACTCTGGTTCCTGTGGCCTTTGAGTTTGGGTTACAAGGACAAAGCACTTCTCTTTGGTCTGGACATAATCATCAACTCAATTAGGTCAGACAGGAAGGCAAAAAACAGGTGGGTGAATAATGGGTGCTGTGTTACGAGTGTAAAGGGTTAGGTTCCTCCATGTTGGGCCCTAGTTACATATAGGCTTTGTACTGGAAGTAGCTACCTGGGTTGAGGGTCCTCCTGCCTTCCAGATGGGAAGAGGAAAGGTCTTGTGGGGTTGAGGCAAGCCTGTGTTGATGTCTCTTCCTTGTGGAAGGCCTGATGGACAGGGATGGGCTGCAGAAAAAGGAACTGGTCCTGTAGTTCAGAGAAAGGTCACAGGGCCACTGCCCAAGGCTTTCTGGAGTCTCTGAGGTACTCTTTGGCAACAGGAGAGGGTCCAGTTAGAGCTTTGGAGGAAGACTTAATACTGGCTAGGGGAGGCTCTCCTCCCCACACAGGAAGACAGCAGGGCACTGTCCCTCACCTACAGACGTGTTGCCGCTTTCCCAGAGCTTTGCTCCTACCTCCTAGCTGTGTCTGCAGAGGAAATGATGGGTGGCATCCTGCATGGATCTGGCCTTCCTAGTCCAGAGTTCTCAGTGAGAGTTGAGGGAGAAGGGCCTGTTACAGGGATCCCTGCTTTAAAGGGATCTGGAAAAGGTCATTTAATTCATGGCATGGATGCTGAGCACCCCAACACCAAGTCATGAGACTCCCATCTAATGTAAGCTAACAGGTGGAGCAGAGTTGGTAGCCATATCCTAGTGGTTGCCCAAGGAATCCAACCCAGGATGCCTTCTTGGTCACATAAAACCCAGTACTCAAATTCTACCACCTGCTGCTATGTAGGAGGCTGGCATGGCAGAGAACTTTCCGCCCCACCCCAAAGTCAACAGATCCAAACCTAGGTCCCAAAGCATCTTCCTCCACCGTTACCTCTGGTCCCAGGTTCTGTCTCAAGTGTCTCAGGAGAACCTTCAGCCCTTTACGGGTCTCTCTGGTCTCAGATGGCCAGGGAAGCAGTCAATCAGATGTTCTCAGCCCCCTCACCATTTTCCTCTTGTACTGACATTCTTTTTTTGTACAGCAGCTTGATGAAACAGGAAACAGACAAGCCACAGTGCTTGCAAACCTCAGTTCCTCTCCTTACTCTTAGCAATTTGAGAGGGCCCCTTCACCCTTGGGGCCTCCCCGGGCTGGTGAGGAACTCCACCCAGCCACCCACTCTCTCACTACCTGATTGGTCTGTGCTCCCCAGCAGTTTTAAGCTAATATCCATTTCCAGGGGTTGGTGATGTAGCTCAGTAGGTAGGGTGCTTACCTAGATGTGTGAAGCCCCTATTCTGTCCCCAGCACTAAAAGCCAGACCTGGTAGTGTTTTCCTGAAACCCCAACATCAGGAAGTGGAGGCAGGAGAACCAGGAATTCAAGGTCATCCTCAGCTACATACTGAGTTCTAGGCAGCCTGTGCTACAAGAAACCCTGATTAAAAACCTTTTTTTTTTTTTTTTTTTTTTAATAGTTTCTAAGGCTACACAGGGATGGGCTCTGGACCAGATCCAAACATTGTCATTTCTGTGGTAAGATCCAGGAGGGATGTTCCCTATGCCATCTAGCTATCTGTTTGGCAGTTTCTCTTTCCTTTGGACATCTCTTCTCAATGTTGGCGTTGGGTAGCATTTCCTGTGGTCTGAAGGATCTGTGTGTTTTGTGGCATTCTAGACCCTTAAGGATGTGTGTTCTGGATTCATTTCTTTATGAAGCGATGTGGAGGGGTGACAGTCTGGGCTGCTGGAAGGCGGAAGGCAGATACCCAGCAGAATCTGAAAAAAAAAAAAAAAAAAAAAAAGAATCCCAGTGAGTTGAACTGAGACATTTTGGGAAAAATTAAAGAGAACGGACACATTAAGAAGAAACTATTACCAATGGGAAATTGCAGAGTGGCTCAGGATAGATAAGCAGGAAACTGGGTTGGTGCAAGTTCACGAACACCTCTGGAATCTTCTGAGCAAGCCCTCAGTATGGAGGGGTTAGGTGGTTGATGTGGCTGCTGTAAGTGCAAGGTTTGACGTCTGCGAGGCAGATGTGAGGCAGGCCATGAGACGCTCAAGTAGCTGTGGTAAGTTTTGATAACATGGAGAAGTTATCACAGTCCTCTTCATGACTGCTACTCCTCTCTTTGAAGAGAAAAAGGGGAGAAACAGGTAAGAAGTGCACAGGCTGGATTCTTACACTGGAACCCAGATCAAGGAAGGACGTGCCCTCAGGGTGGGAGACACTAGAGAATACGGGAAGTCAGGAGATTGTACTGAATTGCTGCAGACTGTTTGGACTCTATCAAAAACCGTACAGAAATGTGTACAGAGATCAAAATCTCTTCTAGGGCTGGACACTCTTTGGGGGCTACACTTGAGAGGCCACAGTAGCACCATGGTGGACTTCTCCTGGCCCCAGCCTCTACTAGGCCTAAGTTTCAGTTTCTGTTTTGATTTCTGATTAGGCAGGTGAGGGAGAAACTGCGTACCAGGCATGATTCAGCACTTACAGCCCCAGACAATCAGAAACATATTAGTGTGGCTGCTGTTTTTTTTTTAATTCCCAGCTTTTGTTGTTAATTTCTGGTCTCATTGTACTATGGTCAGATAATCTTGTTTCAAAGGCTTTTTCTTTTTTGAAAATCCGCACTGGCTAGCCCAGGCTATCCTCAGGCACAGGTCCCTCCTGGCCAGTACTAGAATTACAGACATGTGCCACCACACTCAGCTCAGACATTTTTTTCTGTCAACATGGTCAGTCTTGTAATGTTTCATGTATATTTGAAAATAGGATTGCTAAAACCAGTCATGTTTAGGATGGCCTAATCTCCTCCTGGTTGTCTATAAAAGGAGCCTGTGAGCTTCTCTGGGAGTCATTGCCGTTTTGTTGTATGGCTGGCTCCAGCATGCAGGAATTCTTCTCTTGAGAAATAAACGCTCTTACTTTTGCATATGTGAGTGATAGTCTTTTGTGGGGTGATCTGTGGACCCTAACACATTCACACTATTTGTACTAATAGGTTTTTTTTATTTTTATTTTTCGAGACAGGGTTTCTCTGTGTAGCTTTGTGCCTTTCCTGGAACTCACTCAGTAGCCCAGGCTGGCCTCGAACTCACAGAGATCCACCTGCCACCACCGGCTAATAGGTTTTTAATGTATGCTCAAATTCAGGTAGCAAGGGCTGGCCCAGGTTTGCTCCACATCAAGGCCAGAACTCTTTTTGTTTGTTTGTTTGTTTTTGAGACCGGGTTTCTTTGTGTAGTACAGGCTATCCTGGAACTCCGTAGATCAGGCTGACCTCAAACTCATAAAGGTCCACATGCCTCTGCCTCCTGAGGACTGGGACTAAAGTTGTAAGCCACCACTACCAGAGGCAAAGCCAGAACTCTTAACATTGCTCTGAGAATTAACAGTTCATGAAGTTGCCATCACCTACTAATCTATCTACATTGAAAAAGAAAGGTACGCACCCACATGGGTGCACACAGACACACACTATCCCCGAGAATAGAGAATATATCCTATTTTCAAATATGTATGAAACATTACAAGACTGACCATGTTGACAGAAAAAATGTCTGAGCTGAGTGTGGTGGCACATGTCTGTAATTCCAGTACTGGCCAGGAGGGACCTGTGCCTGAGGATAGCCTGGGCTAGCCAGTGAGATTTTCAAAAAAGAAAAAGCCTTTGAAACAAGATTATCTGACCATAGTACAATGAGACCAGAAATTAACAACGAAAGCTGGGAATTAAAAAAAAAAGATGAAAAACTTTTCCTAGCTCAGTATTGAAATATGGAGAGAATCAAGTTTTAAATGAAAAATCCAGTGGACATGGTGATAATGGGAACACCAAGACAGAAGCCTGTGAGGCATTGCTGAGGCATGCCCCAAGAGAAACTCATAGCTACAACCATACCATTGTTTAAATAAGATTAAAATGATTTATGAGTTTACTTACATTCAAACAGACTTCTAAAAATAATCAGAATAACCAAGGAAAGTAGGTGAAAATTAAAAAGGAAAGAAGAAAATGTTAAGTTAGAATACTGAACAGGTGTAATGAGAATTCAGAAGTTTGTGCATATATGCAGAGATGCTTGTGTAAATGGGTGTATGGATGCTTGCACATTTGGGTGCATGGGTGCATGGATACTTGAGGATTTGGGTGCATGGGTGCATGGATGCATGGATATGTACATGGGTACACAGGTGTATGGGTGCATGGATACTTGGGCATTTGGGTGCATGGGTGCATGGATACTTGGGCATTTGGGTGCATGGGTGCTGTGGTGTAGGGGATGGTGGTATAAGTACTAATAGAAAGCAAAACTTAAAAGTGAGTTACTGCCTGGTCTGATCAATGAAAACAAAAGTAAGGACATATATAAAACTCTAGGAAGCAATTTCCAACTATGGTGGAAATTAATACATTGAATCATTTTCATCTTATTTTATTAACTTTGTAGTTAGTTAGAATGATGTTTCATTATAGCATTTTGATGTGTACATGATTTCAGTTTGCTCACATCAGCCCCTTGATTACTTCTCCTTGGTTCAACCCCTCTCCTTCCCAGGGGTTGCCCTCTTCCTCAGAAGTAGCCTCTTTCTGCTCTCATGTCTTATATAGAGTATGTGTATTGTTAAGTCTAGATTCTACATGTGAGAGAAAACATGATACTTACCTTTCCTTTTCAACAGTCCCCTCTTTGCCCCCCTCCTTTCAGACCCAGTTCCTCCTACTTAGTTCCCTTCTACTTTCATGTCTCTCTGTCTATCTGTCTAAACCTAGATTCCAAAGCCAGGTAGAGTGGCTCACACTGTATTCTAAGCACCTGGGAGGTAGAGGCAGGGATGATTGGCACAAGTTGGAGGCCCGCCTGGGATATGAAGTAAGACCCTGCCTCAAAAAAAAAATCTCACAGGAGAGGAAACACATGGTTTTTGATTTTTGAGTCTGGCTTGTTTCACTTGGCCTGATGATCCCTGGTTCATCAATTTTCCTGCAAATGACGTAAGAGTCGTTTGTATAACTGTGCTGATGGCCTTGAAAATCAGAGTCAAATGGATTTAAGAAAACCACACACACAAAGAGATTGTCTCATCCCCAGCTGGCCTCTGAGGATGGAAAGAGAGGGTTTAATCAGTGACTCCTGAGCCTTGTGTGTCCCTTCACCTCTCCCGGGTCACTGGGGATCTCTGCTGCTGGGTGGTTACAGTCTCTCAGCGCAGACGCAGGGTCCACAGCACTTGAATACAGACCTGTTGCATTAGTCTGGGTGTCAATAAGCATGTTGGGACCATCAGATTTTATGGTGTGGTTCAGGAAGCTAAAGGAAGTCCATTGAGGAAAAGAAAAGATCTGCGCTGTACTAACACTGGACACTCAGATTGCTATGAGGGGCTCCCTTTCCACACCTCTGCTAGCTGCTTGCATCTTTCTCGGAAAACCGTAATGTTAATCAGAATTGTTCTTTCTTGGAGTTTCTCCCAACTGGCCCCTGTTTCTCAGCAATACATTCTCAAGCCCAAGTAACTTACTCTATAATAAATTTTATTAGCATGTTAGTATACATGTGGCACTTGCTGTAGTTTGGATTCCCCAAAATCCCATATCTCAGAGCACTGTTAGAAGGTGGTAGAATCTTCAGAATGGGCTTGGTGGGAGGGAGTCAGGTTGCTGGGAGCATGTCCTGGAGGGGAGAGTGCCATGCAAGCCCTTCTCCCTGCTCTTCTCCTCCTAGTCATGAGGTGAGCTTTTGCACTGGAAGTTCCACAGGCCTGGAAATGTCTGACATAACCAATCATGGAAGAATCAACTTGGAAGAATCTTCCAAATTCTTCTCTCTTTATAACAGATTTTCTTGGGAGTTTATTAAGGTAAGGGAAAGCTGACTGACACCCTGAGTCCTGCAGTGTGGGAGCCCACAGAGGTTTCCTGGTGAGATCTGAGCTTGCTTTTCCCAGCAGGACTGCATGAGGGGATAATTGGACCACAGGTATGGATACCATGTGTTTGGAAGGGTCTATACTTCTAGGGGAAGGTCTTTTGCCTCATCCCTTGGCATTGTTATAAAAAGCCCCTTTGAATAAAGTTCTGGGCTGTTGGGTATTGACCCAGGTCCTCCCGAAGCTATCCTGTGTTTCTGTCTTCCTCCTCTTCGCTATCTTTCTATCTAAAAGTTTCTTATCCCTGTCTCCTCCTCATAGAAATCCTTTAAAAGGTGGGAGCTGGCCTCCCACACCATGGAGGTCTCAGGGTAGGCAGACTATTGCCAGGTTCTCATAGAGTTTGTTCTTTGGTCTTTCAAGGGTCTTTCTGGTCACAGTTTAATCAGGTGTCCACCCTTTGGAGGTGGTCTAGCCTCCACTCATTGGGAGGGAGCCAATGTTCCTTATTTCCTACATTTGTAAAGAACTAGCTGCAATTCACATCTGTGGCACAACAGGTACTCAGCCCTCTATGGAATTTGTGTGGGCCTTGTTGGTGGAATGTCTCTCAGATACAAAAACCTCATATTTCTATGTAAGAAATGTTCAATATAAGCAAGATCTGTGTTTGTTGTATAGATCCTGGGGGACCAGGAGGCTATGAAGGAGACAACCGCCGTCAACAAGAAGTGCTTATTATCCACCCAACGTGTACGAGGCTGAGTTCATCTGCACACCACATAAATTGGGTGCGGTGGTATACACAAGTATTCCTAGCCCTCTGGAGGTGGAGGCAGAAGGATGAGGCTCAAGTTCATTCTCTGCTACATAGGGAGTCTGAAGCCAGCCCAAATACCCTACTTAAAAACAAAACAAAACAAAAACCTATATCAGAGCTAGAGCCACAAACTTGCACAAAGTCCACTGCAAACACACACACACACACACACACACACACACACACACACACACACACAGTCATACAAATACCACACATACACACCCAGTCTCTCTCTCTCTCTCTCTCTCTCTCTCTCTCTCTCTCTCTCTCTCTCTCACACACACACACACACACACACACACACACACACACACACACACACACACACCACAGCTTCTGCAAGGGCATCTGCCCTGCTGTTTGTTTAATCTTGGACAGATGCCACCTTTGTCACTGGCCTTTGGCACAAGGATTTTTTTCAGAGGTGTCATCTAATAATCCTCATTTTGCTTTTTTTTTTTTCGAGACAGGGTTTCTCTGCGTAGCTTTGCGCCTTTCCTGGAGCTCACTTGGTAGCCCAGGCTGGCCTCGAACTCACAGAGATCCGCCTGGCTCTGCCTCCCGAGTGCTGGGATTAAAGGCGTGCGCCACCACCGCCCGGTTCCGCTTGCCTCCCCTCCAACTACCTCCCGATTTACATGGTTTACTGTTCCCACCACGATGCTTGTCCTGAATCAGCAGAGCTAACTAACTTGTTTCTGCTCTTCAGTGCTGAAGGCCTGAAGGCCTGCCCTAGTGCACCAATGGCGGGGTTGTCCTTAGGGTCCAGCATTGCAAAGGAGAAGTTACTTTCTGTCCTAGGCTGATAAGAAGGGTGAATTCTTAGCCTTTGATTTCAGTATCCTGCAGGATACAGCCTCAGGCCTGGGGTGGTGTCTGTAATACATAGACGGGCACACACATATGTAGTATGATGCAGTATAGATTAACTGAAGGAAAAGCAAAGTGTAAGGTAGGCTGACTAAAGTAACCATCTGGGGACCACAGGACAGAGCTGTTTCAGTTTTCAGAACAGCTCAGTGTCTTCAGCACCCCCCACCCCCCACCCCGGGGGTGGGTGGGTCAGGGGAGGGCTGGCAGAAAAGCACAGACTTGCTCGTGAATTACGCATTCCCCTCATTCTGCACACTGGAAAACATCTCACCTCTTCTCCAGGGCTGTGTGAGCTGTCCAACAAGCAGCAATTGGAGACCGAGTTAATGAAGTTATTTACTTAAGGACATATTTACATAAATTACCAGATTAGCAAATCATCCTTTAATCAGAAATCAAAGCTATGAAGTGCTTCCACTTGCTTGTCTCATATGAGCCGTTTTTCTCATATGACCCTCACTGGTGGCTTCAGCTCAGAGTCCCAGGGACTCAGCTGAGGTGACTGCTTATGTATTTTCTGGGGCTGGAGACGTGGGTTCTAGCGTATGATGATGTTTAGTGGTGTCAGCAGCATTTATCTAAGAGGCTCACCCTCAGTTAAAACTATCTTAATTATGTCACAAATGGTGCCCTACTCTAGATGGAGTCCCCTTTCCCAGAGCCTTTTCCACGTTTTCACACATACCTTTCAAACCTGTTCTTATTCTGTCATGGGTAGTAACATAGGGGAGTTGCCCTGAACTGACCCCACCAAAGCACAGGGTCATAGACTGTGCTGTCAGCTTGTGGGGGGAGGAAGACACACTGAAAAATGGCCAGGAAACATTCAGAATTTCTCTCGGTTTTATGAAAGTATAATGTAGCACCATTAAAAGATTTCTTTTTACAATCTCATCTAGCCCAAGCTGGTCCTGAGCTGATCCTGCCAAGCAATGGGACTGCAGGTGTACACCACCATGCTTGGCTTTAAAAGATTTTAAACGGAGCAGTGGTGGCACAAGCTTTTAATCCCAGCACTCGGAGGCAGAAGCAGGTGGATATCTGAGTTCCAAGATAGCCTGGTCTATAGAGCAAGTTCCAGGACAGCCAGGGCTACACAGAGAAACCCTGTCTTGAGAAAAAAGTCCTACTACCCAACACAGAAAGTCCCATGCCTTTGTCACTGTATTTTAATTTCACCTGTTTTTTGTTTTCATGTCTTGGGACCCATCATTGTTTTTGTTGTTTAAACTTGGCACTAAGTTATAAATATATTCCATGTCTTCATAATTTTCACCTCTAGGAATGTTTAATGAGTTCTTTATTATTGGGCAGCTGCCATGTGCCCTAACATCACTGATGGTAATTATTAACCACTGGTGAGTCCAACACAAACACATCTTAATTCACACAGTTAAGGTGAACATGAGCTTTAGCGTTCTAAGGGTACTGTGATGATATTTTATTTGTGCTGAAATGTGGTGATATTTTAATTGTATGTTGATAATAAAGCATGCCTGGAGATCAAGGGGAAAAAGGCCAGCCTTTTTAGTTAAACATAGAAGTCAGGCAGTGGTAGCACACGCCCTTAATCCAATCTCGTGACAGGCATGGTCTCTGTGTGTTCAAGGTCACACTAGGGAACAGAGCCAAGTGTGGTGACACAAGCCTTTAAATCCAAGTACCAACCATAGAGACCTGGAGGTCTGTACAGACAGGCAGTGACAAGGAAGTGAGGTAGCTGGGTTAAGAGCCAATGAGAAGGCAGAACAGCAAGGCAATAAAGGTGCAGGTTAGACAGGAAGTAGGTGCATTTTGGAGGCGACAGAGCTGGTGAACTAAGGTGGTTGGTGGCTCTCACTATTTCCCTGATCTCTAAGACTTTCACCCCTATATTTGGCTCAGTGTTTTTTATTTAATAAGACCAATTAGGCTACAGGGTACAGTAGTGCAGAGCTGAGATAACTGTCCACAGTGTAACAGGACTCCCTTATAGCAGTAGCCTGGGACACAGATTGCAGGGGAACTGGGAAGTTGGACTGGCTTTCCCACAAAGGCTCATCCACAGTTAGAAACATATTCAACTGCTCTGCCATTTGATTGCCTCACTGTTAAATGGTCATATCAATAATGTTGACCTAGATTGGGGTGCAGCTCTGGGACTGGGTAGGCTCATCCCTGGGCGTATCCCTAGTGCCAGATGTGGAGGAGACCTTATTTTACAGAGGTGTCTTAGGGTGCTACTAAAACGATACCACTTATAGAGCACCCAGTAGGGGCTGAGGTATAACACAGCTGTACAGTGTTTGTCCAACATGTGTGATGTCCTGGTTTCAGTTTCTAAAACCATGTGAGCTGAGAGCAGTGGCCAAGTCCAGGAGGTGGAAGAAGGAGGGTCAGAGTTCAAGGTCACTCTTAGCTACATAGTGAATCAAGGCCAGACCCTGTCTCAAAAAACCAACCAACCAACCAACCCAACCAACCAACCAACTAACCAACCAACCAACCAACCCAACCAGTCAACCAACCAACCAACCAACCAACCAATGAACAAACCAAACAAACAAGCAAACAGCAGTCAGACCCTGCTGTTTCGTTGCTATAGTAACACTTGCAGTTGAGACTGTTGACCTGTGACCTAACAATTATAGTGAGAGGGATTCTCCTTCAGATCTGTATCTTTGTGACAACCGAAGAGTCACCCAGGGAGTGCATTCTGTCTGATGTGCTTTTTAAAAATTAATTTTAATTAGTTCATAAATGGGTTTCATTATTAAACACACATAATTATTTATGCTTTGTTCCTACTTGATACAATGTTGTGAGAACCAATCACCTGGAAGATTCATAAGCACGTGGCCTCTCATTTCATAGGATGATAGCAGAAGTTAAAACATATTTTTTAAAATTCATCTAACACAACTCAATTAACCAAGTTCTTGTTTTCTTTTAGACAGGGTCTCATGTGGCCCAGGCCAGCCTCAAACTCACTCTATCACCAAGGACTTGAGTTTATGATCCCTCTCCTCCCAAGAGCTGGGGTATAGGTGTGTACATCACAGCAGGTTTTATGTGGTATGGGGATGGAACCCAGGGCTTTGTGTGTGCCAGGCATGTGCTCTAGCATCTGAACTACTCCCTTGCCCCCAGCAAAGATCTTTAAAGGATGTGTGCGTATGACTGTGTATGGGAGAAAGATTTGAATTGCTTCCCAGTGTCTCCTAAAGAAGAGTTTGCAAGAGTCAACTGAGGTAAACCCCGGGAATCTTGATAGAAGGATACTCAGATAACTCAGGTAGGCAACAGGGATGGAGAGTGGTTTGAGCAGAGGAGATGGGGGTGGGAATACTGACAGAGGAACACAATTCCATGTCCTTGGAGAGTCAGAAGCAGAGCAGGCAGCCTGGGATGTGCCTGCAGGTGTCTTCCATTTTGCTCAAGGTTGGCTTTGGATAGAAGCCAGCTTCCTCCCAGCAGGGAATCTGTCAATTCTCTCCGCTAGCCTTTTGCTTTTCATTCCTTGCCAGGCCCAGCGTGGCTTTCTGAGAGCACCACTAAGGGCCGCTATTGAACGGGACTAGTTCCCTCCCACAGCTCCAGGCCAATCTCCTAGGTGACTAGGGCAGGGGAGCCAGGGTGTTGGAGCTGACTCCCCTCTTCTGTTCTGGTCGTGGTCCACAGACCATGACTCCATCGTGAGCTTTGGCTTGAATGGTGATGAGTTTTGGAGTAGAACCTTGTCAGAAGGATCAGTGTGGCGTGGAGCCACTGGGTGGTGCTGCTGCCCCTGTCTGCCAGCAGGAGGCTGGCGATAGTCCTGGTAATTAATGCCTTGTGCCTTAGGCATGGTGATGGTTTAGGGGTTCACTCTTGAACCTGCTCCCTGCAAGTCTATCCAAGGACATGAGAGAACCTTGAAATACGCCACCCACCAGGTAGTTACCCATCAGAGACTCAGGAATACTATTGTTTGCTCTGTCTTTTGTAATATGGTGTGGGTGGTTGTGGGGCTTTTTTTTTTTTTTTTTTTTGTCTTGTTCCAGTTTCTAATCTCTGGCTCCAGGTCATTCAGCATACCCCTGGGTCCTCTCCTTTGACTCCTACTTCCTGAAATCTTCTCTTCATAGCCTTTCCTGCTCAGTTCCTGTACATCTGGTGCTTGATTTTTTTCTTTTTTTAAGATTTATTTATTTATTACGTATACAGTATTCTGCCTGCAAGTGTCCCTGCAGGCCAGAAGAGGGCACCAGATCTCATTACATGGTTGTGAGTCACCGTGTGGTTGCTGGGAATTGAACTCAGGAACTCTGGAAGAGCAGCTAGTGCTCTTAACCGCTGAGCCATCTCTCCAGGCCCCTGGTGCTCGATTTTTAAAGCATTCATTTTTATATTGGCTGAGGATGGCTTAGTTGACAGAATGCTTGTCTAGCATGCAAGAGATCCTGAGTTCCATCTCCAGCACTGCCTACGCCAGGTGTGGTGGTCCCCCCCCCCCCACACACACACACAAAGGGCAAAAGCAGGCAGACATATGCTGTCTGCAAAGCTGTTTCAGTTAAAGGTACTTTGAAACCGGGGGTGGGAGGATGGGGGTGGGTGAGAGGTATGTGTTGGGGGGAGGTTGGGAGAACCCTCTGACCTTGGAGTTTGCCCTCACCCCCCGAGTTTATTTTGGCTCACAGTTTCTGTGGATTCAGCCTCTGGTTTCCTGGCCTTATGGCTTTTCTTTAAACCCAAGTTGCCACGCCTGTGCAGAGGACAGCTCGCCTGTACTGGGGAGAAATTGCCCTTCCTGGACAGAGAGGAAGACCATGGGAAGCCCTGCAAACCAGACCAGTCCTGTCAACACCACCCTCACTTGCCTCTCTTCCTAGTTAGAGCCTTTTGCTCACATCTGCCACTCATGGGTCAACTCTATGCAGATGGAGCTGACTCTTGGAGGTTTTCGTTTCCTTGAGAGGCTCCTGTGCAGGCAAATCCTGTACCAAGTCCAATGGTGTGGGTTTCTTCTGTGAGTCCACCTCATGGCCCCAGCAGGAACCCCAAGAACTTCAAAGTGTAGCAGCTCTCAGGCCTGCTCACCCTGCATAACTGAATCCTGTGTCAGTCAGGGACTAAACCGAGTTGCTGGTTGTGATCAGTGCAAGCCCATGGCTCTCTCAAATTTATTTACCTTTTTTTTTTTTCAGGTTGGCACAAATGGCTTCATTTTGATTCTTGCAACTTTCACATTCCTTACTTTTGATCCAGATTTTTCTATGAAAACACTGCTGTCCACTGTCCTGTAGTGAGGGTCTGGTTGTTCTTCTCTTGTACCTGTCTTGGGTGGTAGAGTGGGTGGGTGGGGTGTGCATGACTCATGGGTGGAGTGAGCATCAAATCCTTTTGCCCACACTGGATCAACAGAGCACAGGACAAGCACTTCTCTGCTCAGCTCCCGAGGGCAGAGGCAGCGTTATTTTGTCAGGAATTGTACTTCATTCAGCAGAGTTTTGACTGACAGCAGGTGCAGGGATTTAAAAGGAAAATGCAAAATAAAAATAATTTTGAACCAGGAAACATTTTTTTCTGTAGCCATACCAATTTCTTCTCAAAGATAATCAAAGAAAAATCAATGTGTTTATAAAAGGAATCTAGTTTTACCAGAAAGCTATATTTAAACATAGCTTGGGATGTTTTTAATGAATCTGATTGTAGATATTTCCAAGAGAAACTAAAATTACATAACAAAAGACTTTGAATAGCCATGGGGAAAATCCTTAGTGAGTGTTCAGCAACTACAAGAAAGTAGAGTTATTTTCATGACCTACAGGATTTTAAAGGTAACGGACATGACCAACAGCATCACTTCAGGGCTGTCAGACTTTTGTAAATTTTATGTAAACTTTACCTTATGTTTTACATAAACATTTATGTCAATAATCTATGTGATGTTCACTGTAAAGTAATTGTCACCCACTTAAACTTTTATTAAAAGCAGATCAACATTTAAAAACCATTTTATTCTTATAGAGAATTATAGTCTTATATCACTGTAGTAATATTCAATTTTTAGAGTTTTTTTTTATAATTTGCTCTAATTGTAGCAAAATTTATACATATTTCTTTCCCAAGACTCATCCTTTGCCAACTTCTGTGACTTGCTCAGAAGACACTTTGAAAAATGTCTCCAAAGTTAAAAGATCAGTGAGTGTGTGTGTGTGTGTGTGTGTGTGTGTGTGTGTGTGTGTGTGTGTGTGTGTGTATGTGCAAGGGATGCCTGGATGGGGCACAGGGATTTATGAATGAGTCTGCCCCCCCCCCCCCGTGGTAGACACACATCACACATTTGTTGAGACCTACAGACTATACCACAGAAGAGTGAGTCCAAGTGTGAGTTCTGGCCCCTGGACCTGCTGCTGTAGGGTGACGGTTGCAGCAAGTGGACCACTCCGAGGGAGAACCTTCCTAGGGAAGGCTTGGGGGTTGGGGCATGTGGGGATGTGGGAGTTGTGCTATGAACCCCAAGCCTGAGCTAAAAACAAACTTCATTCACAAAGGCACAGACTTTCTGATGCTCTCTCATGTCCTTACAGGTTTCCCTCAACATTACTGTTTTAGGACCAACAGTTCCACATAGGCCAACCTGGAGCTCCCCCCACCTCTCCTAAGAACTGGGACTACAGGAATGAGCACCACCATGCCAAACTCGAGGCAGGTTTAACAGTTGGGCTTGGGGAATACACTCAAAGTGTGGCAGCTGTGCTTCGGGGGGTCTAAGACAATGGTGGCCCAAAAGCTCTCGGGAGAAGTTGGTGGTCAGGTGAGACGTCACTGTCCTGAGGAGTAGCTGCTTGTGAGAAGCAGGTGGGGAGCTGCGAGTTTCCTCCTCAGGACTCCCCTTCTACTCGTGTGTGGGGCCTGTGATGAGCCAGTTTCCTGAAGGCAGTCTGAGACCTAGCATAGCCCCCAGCACGTGCTGACAGCTGGTGTGTGTCTAACATGTTAGGATCCTAAGCACTGTGTCCTGC
Source organism: Peromyscus leucopus (assembly GCF_004664715.2). Taxonomy (NCBI): domain Eukaryota; kingdom Metazoa; phylum Chordata; class Mammalia; order Rodentia; family Cricetidae; genus Peromyscus; species Peromyscus leucopus. Next base: position 5,172,541 of record NC_051076.1, on the reverse strand, counting down.
TCTGGCTGTCTCTCTGTGTCTGTGGTTATTATGAAATCAGCCCAGGCTTGTTATGAGTTGAGTATGAATGTCCCCATAGGCTCTTGCTGACAGCCTGTTCTTCAGCTGCTGGTGCTTTTCTGGGAAGTGTTGGAATCTTGAGTAGGTGGGGCCTGGTTGGAGGAAGTAGGTCATTGTGGGTACACGAGACAGGGTCTCATGTAGCCCAAGCTGATCTGAACTTGCCATGTAGCCAAGCACGGCCTTGGATTCTTGATCTTCCAGCCTCACCTGCCCAAGTGTTGCAATGACAGGTGTGCCCGTCTCGAAGGGCACCTCCTGTCGCTGGTCTCTTCCTCTGTGTGTGCTTTCAGAGAGAGTGGGCAACTCTCCTTCCAATACTTGCCCCATGATGCTCCACTTCACCACAACCCTACATGGAGGGCCAGGTGCTATGGATATGAATCTCTGAAGCTGTGAGTCAGAAGAGCTCCTCCCACTCTGAGGGCCTCCTTCTCGGTTTCCTTTCTCTTCCTCCCTCTGCTCCTCCTTCCCCCTCCTCCTCCTCCCTCCTCCCCCCCTTTTTTTTGAGACAAGGTCTCACATAGCCTGGGGTTGGGCTTGAACTCCTTATGTAGCTGAAGATTACCTAGGACTTCTGATCCTCTTCTCTCCCCCAAGTGCTAGGATTACAAACATATGCTACTGTACCCAGTTTCTGGGGCTGTTTCTGTCATGTTGTATCACATCGATGAAAGCTCACACCCAGGAAGGCTTGCAGCTGGCCAGCTGATCCTGGGAGCTAAGAGCAGATGAGAAGGAAGCGGGATCATTCAAAGGCCAGCATGTGAAGAGGCCTCTAAGGGCCTGTTAACTTCTTAGCTCCTTCTCAAACTCAAGAGCACAAAGGTCTCCTTTTCAAAGAAAATGTTATCTTTGGTGAAACTGTTACTTTCTTAATAGTTAACACAATAATTCCTTTGTGCAAAGAAGCTATTTCTGTTAAAAGATATGGCTGGTAACCTCAAGGTATAATCAGCACTGCGTAATAACTGAGGGAGAAGGAGGGAGGCTGTACTCTGAGAGGTGGGACCAGAAGGGAGCCCTGTGGCCCATGAGACGTCTTCCTATGTTTCTCACAGGCAGCGAATGAGGGCAGTCTCACCTTCCCCTTTCTCTGACATACTAGGAAGATGCTGCATTGCTCACTGATAAGTTCAGTGAGAACCAAATTACTTTTGGAACCCAAAAAGTGAGGTTGAGTTTTTACGCCAGTGTAGGCGAGAGGTGAGTGATAAATGTGCCATGTGAGGTACACACATCCTCACACACTGGTCCCCGTGGTGACAAGGACTAGGAAGGACAGGTCTTTCGGGCTGGACCTGACTAATGGCGAGGGCTTTTGTGAGCTGGTACTGATGGGGCTGTCGCAGCCAGACCCAAGAGATGGGGCTGATAGTTACAGGGCTGGGAAACGTATTAGGAACTGAGTGAGGACCCTTACAAGGATGCCTCAGGTGCTGGGGCATAGAGTTAAGGTGGGAGAATGCTTGTCTGTCATGTACAAGGGCATGAGTTTGATCCCAGCACTACACACACTGGCCATGGTGGAGGCAGGAGGATCAGAAGTTCAGTGTAATCTTCAGTTATATAGCTGGTTTGAGGTCATCATGGTCTAGAGAACCTGTCACAAGAAGGAGGAGGAGTAAGAGGAGACCAGCACTGATCCATGGGTGTAAATATAAATATTCAGAAGGAGGTCTGACGATGTGTCCATTTAACAAAACAACAGTAGTATATAGTGGTATTTGCTCTGCCCATGACCTTGGACTGTATGACCCAAAGGAGGCTGTGCTTCCTGCCGTTGTATGAGACCTCTTATAAGGAGTTGGAGAAGGGTCACATGCCCCTTTTCCCTGACTCCATTCTGTATTCGTGAATGTATTTCCTCAATTTATATCTTAATAAATTCTGTTATCCATTTAATAGACTCACTTGGATTGATCATAATAGTAGTAGATTCCTCAATAGGGCCTATGATCTTCCCAGCCACAGGCTTTTGACCAGCATTACAGCACCAGGCATGAATTCCCTCCTGTGGACCAGGCCTTAAATCCAACCAGAAAGTGGTTGGTTCCCTTCACAATAGTCAAGTCTCTATTGCAACAATGAGCACATATTGCCTGGCAGGTTGGTGTTGTAACCTCCAGGGTCTGTAACTGGATGGGACTATTGATGATCCCCCTGTTCCCCACAGCTGTGTGCATTGCACTTCCTGGCACTATGAGAGGTAGCCAGCAGGGAAGAAGCCTCCATATCAGTTGCAGCTTGATTTTTCTGTGTCCTGCTCACAAAAGTGTCTTATCTTCAGGGTAGAGTCTTCCCATGTAGTTCCAGTGGGCAGCATAAGCAACGGGAAACTCCTGTGCTGTTTGGGGAGTGTCTGGAGTTTCCCTGACCAACAGGTCATAGGGGAGGATCCCACACCTACACTGAGGGTTCCAGCATCTTAGGGAGTGACAGTCATTCGGTGCTTCCCACTGAAAAGTTGAGCATTTACAAATGGGCTTGCAACATTGATCTTTCTGGACAAGAGTGTCCTGGCATGAGAAAGTGTGCTGATAAATATGGTGGGATTTTAATGGCATGCTAATGAATACATCAAGCCATGGGGTGTGGATGGTTTTGTTCTGGGATCTACTCTTTGAGCCCTTCCTTCTGGATTCTGGGGAAAATCCTCATTAAGAAAGAGATTTCTTCTGTCACGTGTGGCGAGCCCATCTGTCAGGGCTCAGGAGGCGAAGGTGGGAAGATGGACCATCTAGGTGACAGACTGTATCCCAAACAAACATATAAACACAACAACAAAGTAAAACAAGGGGCTGAAGAGATGGCTCAGTGGTTAAGAGCATGTGTTACTCTCTCAGAGGGTCTGAGTTCGATTCCTAGCACCCATAGTGTCTTACAACCATCTGTAACTCCATTTCCAGGGGATCCAAGTACTTCTGACCTCTGCAGGCACCAGGCATGCATATGACGCACATACATACATCAGGAAAAATACTCACACACATACAATAAAAAATAAAATCTAAATAAAAAATTTTTAAATTAAGAAAGGTTTCAAGGGGCTGAAGAGCATGTGTTGCTCTTGCAGAGAATCTGGGTTTGATTCCCAACACACACATGATGGATCATAACCATTCGTTACTCTGATTTCAGGGGATCCAACACCCTCTTCTGGCTTCTGAGGGCACCACATGCACATGGTGCACACACATACAGGCAAAATACCCATATACATAAAATAAATACATCTAAAAATTAAAAGATAAAGAGTTTTTATCTGTCTCCAAGCAGATCCTCTCTCAGCGATCTTGTCTCCATCCTTCAGAGGAGTCTCCGTGCCTTGCCTCCTCACCGTGAATGGGAATCCTCATCTCTCCAGGAGGATCAGTAGGTTGGTCTGACTGATGTAAAGTGGCAATTCTGTTATTGGGGTAAGCAATCACTTTCTGATTGGATCTGGAGCCCACATCACAGGGGGGAATTCACCCCTGGTTCTGTAAACTTGGTCAAAAGCCCATGGCTGAGGAGGTCACAGGCCCTGGTGGGGAAGTGACAGCTGCTGTTTTGCTAAGTGGATGTGATGCACCTATCACATTGCCTTCTAAATAATTATATTTACCCTCATAGACTCGTACTGTTGCCTGCTTTGATCAAAGAACTTCTTTTGGTAATGGGCAGTGGTAACTGAAGAGACTCGAAACTGGTCAAAATACTGAGAACAAGAGACTCTGTCACCTGCTCCAGTGCTCAGAGCATCAGTGAAGAGAGGCCAGAAAGACACAAAAGCCAGAGGACTCTGCGGTGGTGTAGAGTGCTGTCTTTCATCCGTGAGATGGCCATGGTGCTCTTGAATTTATAGCAACTGTGATTTCCTGCACAAGACATGCATGAGACTGGCCTGACAACATCAGACATGGAGAGAGGAAGGGCTCATGAGATCACCATTCCTTAGGATTTATACAAGAGAGGGAGAGACATTTTCTTCACTGGATAGCTGAAATGGGGGTAACTGGTGAGATGTACATGATCCTGTAAATAACCTCTCACCCACAATTCTGTAGGCAAGTCTGATGAAACTAATTGGAGAGGAGAGAGAGAGAGAGAGAGAGAGAGAGAGAGAGAGAGAGAGAGAGAGAGAGAGAGAGAGAGAAGTATAAAGGAACAATTAGGAAGAAGGGGTCTGTGTGGTGTGAGTGGGAGAGGGACAAGAGGGAATAATGGGGGTGAATATGATTAAAATCCATTATGCGCATGTATGGATGTCATAACCAACTGCATTACTGTGTTTGAAACGTGCTAATGCTGAACCATATGTGAGACCACAATGTGCTGGTGTGGGTGGTTTGTGCTTATGGATTGGTATGTGATCTAGTCAGATCCCAGACCTCACATTGGTCTAGTTATTCACACACAGGTACAGTTGGAGCCCTCCTGCTGACTTACATAGGAAGGGCATCTCTGTATGAAGAGGGTAGCCATATACACACTCTCATCTCTTTGTCATTGGGGCTGGCAGGCACAGTTGACTGTGGGTTTTTCTTCTTTTCCTTTTTAAAAAAATCAAGACAAGTTCTTACTGTGTAGCTGAAGCTGGCTTCTAACTCACCATCCTCCTGTTTCCAACTCCTGGAGCTTAGATGACAGCCACACCTGGCTTCTTATATGTTCTGACATATCATTCTGCTTAGACATTGGGACTGAGGCAGGAGAATGAAATTTCCCCCAAGCTTTCAGGTTCCAGCATCGTTTACCAGGGAAGCCCCACGCTTGGGACAGCTGAGATTTTACTGATTCTATGTGCCCGCTCACTCCCTCCACACCTTCCGTCTTTCACCGCCCCGCTCAGCCCCCAGGTCAGGAAGGCTGACCTGCACGTCCTACAGTGGTCTGCTCCTTTGTCTCCTCTGCAAATGGTCAGCACCAGCCAGGGATGACAGGGAGAGGAAGGAGTGAAGTGTTCCTCCCCCCCGCCCCCCAGCTGCTTCATGGACCTGAGGAGGATGACTGCTTCCTCCAGGGACCGTCATAGATCCTGTCCTGTGACCTTCTCCAAATGGTCTTCCTGTCTCTGGGTCACAATTTTGTTCTCTGGGTGGAAGGAGCTGGAACTGACTGCAGATACTGCTCAGTTGTTTGTACTTCCACACTACTTGCTTTTGTTTTTCTAAGTCCGTAAGTCACCCCACCCCCACCTTTTAAAACTGTTTATTTTTTAAAACTCTTCTGTGTGTGTGTGTGTGTGTGTGTGTGTGTGTGTGTGTGTGTGTGTGTGTATGCATGTGCACACCATAGCATGTGTGTGGAGCTCTGAGAACAACTGTTTTTGATTTGTTTGTTTGTTTTGTGACAGGGTTTCTCTGTGTATCCCTGGCTGTCCTGGAACTCACTCTGTAGACTAGGCTGGCCTGGAACTCGGAGCTCCACCTGCCTCTGCCTCAAAGGCATGGGCCACCATCACCTGGCCTGAGAACCATTTTTGAGAGTCTTCCTTTTTCTGTTGTGCACTTAGGGTATTAGGCTAAGGGTGTAATGCTTGTGCGGTGAACACTTGTACCCACTGAGCCATCCCACGGGCCCAGTGGCCCCTGTTACTAGATGCCACTGAAATTATCCTCCATGAGGTGCCATCTCTTACCTGTTGTAGCCTGACCAGTTGAGGGCTTTGTGGAATCATTAATATGGCTGGTGTTTTGTCTCCCACTTCACTGTAGTCCCACAATGCTTGGCAAGTATTTGGTGAGTTTTTATTGAATGAATGACAGGACCCCTCCTCTCCACACTTCTGATATTCACCTGAGCATCCTCATGCTATGCATAGATGCCCAGTAAACTCTAGGAGCTGTTGGGTTAAGCAGCATAGAGCAGGCTGAGCTGAGACTCATATTTCCCATGAGCTCCAGCCCCCTGAGTCACCTCAGTGGTTCACGCCCAAATGAGCAATGTGTGAATGTATGAGAAACATCTGAAATACACAGAGACAGTAAAGATAGGATGCTTGCCAAACAAAGGATGATGTGATTTCTCTAACTCAGATTGAAAAGTCCAGACCACAAACCAGGAAATGAACATGGGAAATTTTCATTTGTTTAGATGTTGGTTTTAAAGGAAGCATGTTGAGCCGGGCGGTGGTGGTGCACACCTTTAATCCCAGCACTTGGGAGGCAGAGCCAGGCGGATCTCTGTGAGTTTGAGGCCAGCCTGGCCTACAGAGTGAGATCCAGGACTGGCACCAAAACTACACAGAGAAACCCTGTCTCAAAAACAAAACAAAACAATAAAAAAAGGAAGCATGCTGAGAAAACTCAATTTATAGTTACCAGTTTTGCATTTATAAAGTTGACATTACCTTTATTATATTTAATGTTTTATTAGGCACCATTGTATTTTTCTATGTGAGGTAAAGTTGATATAACTACTTTGTATTTATATCCATGCTTACTATCAAGTTCACAACTTCAGGCTCCAGAGTGGTTCGTGACATTTATTATAATTATGTTTTCACTGTGCAAGTGTCAGAGGAACTTTTTCTTATGATTAGGGGTACTCCGAGATTTGTATATCTCTGGGAATGTGCTTTCATGGGTGGGGCTCACAGAAATATCAGGTAGAACTGTTCCAAGACCTCTGCTAGGCCTGAGAAGTTCCTAGTTGCTTACAAATCTAAGTTATAGTTCTTTATTGAAAAAAATTCCAGGATCTTCCTTCCTGGGTTACTAAGTAGGACAGGGCTCCATCTCCAGGTGCCATAGTACACCTCATCTTTCCGCAGAGCTGCGCCTTTGATGATCTCCAGGGCGCACTCCTCCTTGGGAGCAGCTGGGATAGTGACTATACCAGAGGTTGCCTTCATGGCTGTTTCTGTAGGACCACAGGAAAGACTCGAGTTATCCAGGGTTAGCAGAGCTTGTGTGGTGGAAAATCCCAGACCCCTAGCTCTTAGGTACTCTGTGCCTATGTCTGAGCCCCACAGGCCCTCTGGGGACCCTTGGACAACAGGATATGTCCAGTGTGGACAAAGGAAAACTGGCTGGCAGACGTCTGACTCCCTGGATTGGGGATCTGTGTGGCAGTGGAGGTGACAGCTTGGGGGTCCAAATGATCTTCTCTGGGTACTTGGGTTGGGGTGACACATTACCATGGGGTGATGCAGAATGAGGACTAAGTAGCTGATGTAAAATGTAGAAGGCAAAGGAGAACATGATGAGGCTGTGACCCACTGCTTTACAGATGGGAAGAGTAGAACCAGGCTTTGGCTCCCTCCCAGCACTGACCACTGCCACAGAGAAGGAGCTGGCAGGAATTATGGTCTGTTTTCCTCCATGGTCACATCCTTCAGTCATGCCTTCCCTCTCTTCATCTCCATGCTGTTTGACTTCCAGTTTTGTTCTGTAATCACTACTTAATTACCTTTTTTTTTTTTTGTGACAAGATTTCATGTAGCCCAGGCTGGCCTGGAACTCAGTATATAGTTGAGAATGACACCGAACTTCTGATCTTCCTGATCTACCTCTTGAGTGCTGGGATTACAAGTGTGTCCCACCATACACGGTTTAGGTGGGGCTAGGAATCAAACCCAGGGCCATATGAGTACCAGGCAAGTACTCTAGTGACTGAGCTACAGCCCCAGAGCATCAATCACTCCTTAAACAAGATTTTCTCACAGTCCTAGATGTATGCTTTAGATAAACGTGTAAACACTGTACTTACTGTTCCCACACACCCCTCACCTTTCCTGATTGTCATATCATGCATAACCCTGTGTAATGGCCAGAAATGATGCATCACAATGTTGCTAGCTTTTTTTTTTTTTTTTTTAAACTAGTGTCCCCTTTATAGTTGGATTATGTCCAGGAGCACACTCGATACTAATTTCTCCTATTTTTTCTTAGTCTGTGAAGGTTCTTTTCTTTTTCTTTTCTAGTCTTTCATGGCCTTGATTCTTTGAAGAGTACTAGTCATTGTTTCTAAGGACAGTTTCTCAGTTGGATGCTGGATCCTCTCAGTGTGCCACATTGAGGGGCTCATGAGACCACCGTCTCCTCACTGTTGAGTCCAGTGAGAAAAGTACACAGGTGTTTAGTATCTTTTACTGAATAACAGTGGTCATGGGGCGTTCATGTGGACATAAGGAGCTCAGAGTAGAATCTACTGAGTGTGGTGTTCAGAACAGAAAGGAGGGTCAAAGCTGACTAGGCTCCACCAGTGACAGAAGTGCCTCGCTAAATGACAGGGCTGATGCTTCCAGCTGCGGTCTCTAGTGTATTGCCCCCAAGGAGGAGAGAGCCTACGGGAGACAGAGCCCTCTTTTTCTACACCGTAAAGCTGACAGACCAACTTAAGGCCATTCATTCCAGGGTCTTTTCCTTACCTGTATTTATGAGGCCAAGAACACAGAGAGTGACGGACACGTTGACTTTAGTCATTATGTGTTCTTTTCTAATGGTAGAAAAGAACCCGTCTAGAGCAAACTTGCTTGCAGAGTAGGGAGCCACCATTGGCTGGGCCATTTTCCCTAAATGACAGGTGGAAGAAGTTTGTTAATGAGGACCCAGTTTGGCCTCAGACAGAGCAGGGCTTGACTTGGAGGGGGCTGGCAACCCCTGGGGGCTCTCCTTACCCACTGAGTCTCAGTTTCTCACTATTCCCTGAATTACCCTATGGCATTATGTTTCTGAAGGAATATAAGTTAAGTTTGTGGAGGTGTGGTGGTTTGGATGAGAATGCCCCCACCTCACCATAGCTCAGACCCCAGTTGGTGAAATGCTCGAAAGTGTTAGCAGGTGTGGCCTTGTTGGAGTAGGTGCTACAGGGGGTGGGCTTTGAGGTTTCAAAAGCCCATACCAGGCCCATTGTTTTCCCCTCCTCCCCCCCCTCTCTCCTTCTTGGTCTCGCTCTGCCTCAGAACCAAGATGTAAAGCTTCAACTACTTCTCCAGCACCACACCTGCCTGCTCCCACCATGATGATAATGGACTAACCATCTGAAACTGTAAGCAAAGCTCCCAATTAAATGCTTTCTTTTAGAAGAGTTGCATTAGTCATGGTGTCTCTTCACAGCAATACAGCAGTGACTAAGACAGGAGCAATAGTGTACGGGGTGAGCTGCAAGACAGGTTTCATTGGAGAGAGATGCCAAGCAATGGTTAAGAAGTGAGCTGGGCTTCAGTACAGCCGTGTGTTCTCACAGCTGCTGTCTCCAGCTCTGATCCTACAGGGCCAGCTCAGTGACCTGTCTTCTCTCTGCACGAAGGGGATAAAACACTTGTGTTTGAGTTTTACACAAAACTGGAACTTTCATCACATCAGTCAAGACAGGTTCCAGTCTGCCGAGGGGTATGTGGACATAGACATAATGGGATGAGCTCTTCACATGCTCTATGGATAGATAGAACAGAAGTGAACTGAGACTGTATGTGCTTCTAAACACTGACAGAATGACTATAAAATCTTGGTCTGTTAGCTCTGGAAGCTGAGCCAGTTTAGGGTCCATTTCTGAGGACAGCTTCCCTCTTAAACGTATAACACTTTTCCCTTATATCCTGAAAACCGTGATCAGTGTATTATGGACTCTCTAGATTTTGTCTCATTCCTCCAAAGAGGGTTAACTGTTCTGTTAAAGTAAGCAGTTAACTTGGTTGAAATATATCTGGCCACTTGGTATCTGCACCACTGTCAACAATCAGAAATCCAAAGAAAGTAATATACTACAGAGACCCAGGATTTTGTGATGTTTCTCCAAAGAATACTCATTTTTTTTCTTCAAAAATGATATCAATTACAGACTTCTGACAAAATGTAAAATGCAGCCATTGAGAGCAGTAGCAGAGACTAATAGCAGACAGACAGTTTGCTGATCTTCCTGTCTCATAGACCTTCTAATAAACGCACGTTTCTACTGGTCATGGTGTGGCTGCTGTTCTCTCAGTATGCCTCTGCCTTTTCTAAGGCAGTAGAACCCCAATTCCTATCTGGGCACACATTATCCAGAGTGAGGTGGATGCCTCACACTCCTCTCAGCCAGTTATTCTGTACAGTGGTAGGTAAGCAGAGGCAGAAGGAAGTCTCTCAACCTTCCACTCTTTCTTCTCAGGTGTCTGAAGGTGGCTGTGATAGCCACGGTTCCTTGAACCCTGAGGTAGAAAGGTGCACACTGAAGATGGGAGACGCGGTGGCCTGGAGCAGCCTCGCCAGCTCTGCTCCACCGTCAGACAGCCCGGACTTACTTCTCATCTGCTTAGCCCACTGTTGTTTTTAACTTTCAACACCTGAGAGCTGGGCCCAAACCTTGTTATAGATAGACCATGTGAGAGAAGAAACCTGGCATCCCTGGGGCTCCATCCCTTGGCTCAGGTCTGCTACAGGAATGGGCATGTGACCCAGTTTGGACCTATGAGACAAGGAAATTTTTGTTGAGTGTCTCAGAAAGTTCTTTTCCCTCCTGGGGGTTTCCTGAGAGTAGCAGTCCTTTTTCTCTCCTGGTGGGCACTTGGTGCATTTATACGGGGCTAGAACTACTGCCGCTAGCTCATTGTCAGCTGAGTGGGAAACCACTCGGGGAGGGTGGGGACAGCTTGAACTGGGTCAGCTGTGAAGCCTGCCCTACATCAGAACTCCAATTCTGTCAATAATTTCCATTAACGTTTAAGCCAAAAAGAGATCCAAAATATTTATAGGAATAGTATATGATTAAAATATGAGCTTTAGAGACAGGTGGCATGGGTATAAACCCCAAGCATGGCACTTCTTAGCTAAAATTTGTGGATAATGCCATTATCAAGCTGGAATAACCACATAATATGCTTAGCACAGACTGACTCTGAGAAGGCATTCAGAGAATGCTGTTGTTGTCAACAGAATTAGTATTCAAATCAGTAAGAAATGTATGAGCTATTCAAAAAGTCATGTTGGGACAAATAGCTAATTACTCAGGGGAGTGGAAAAATGCCACTCTAATAAATTAATTCAAACCACACTAGAGAATATGTGGAAAGTAAGATAAGACAGTAAGAGGAGGATGAGTTTACCATTTCAAGAAACACTTAATCCAGGAAAGCAGGTGCACTTGGGGAAAGGAAGGGTAGGTGGATGGAATGCAAAACTTATAAAGCTGCTTGGTGCTGGAGACACTCATCTTGCCCTTTTGTATGTACATCTATCAAAGACACCCCTCTTCTAGCCTTAGGGGGCTGTCCAGTCACAGATGTGTGCACACCAGCTTGAACACATGCCATGGCCTCTTTCAAGAAACTGCAATATATGACAGAAGGATTCTAGTTACTGCCATTTGGTTTTGAGCTAAAATGTTATATAAGGCTAGGACTGAGAGATCCACTTCCAGGCATTATAAAGGGTAAGTCAGCAAAGATCACTCTTTCAGAGGGCAGAGATGTGGAGCAGAGGAACACAGAAGCTGAGCTTACATAGGTGCTAACTTTATTTAAAGCTTGTATATCTCACTCTAAAGTTCAAAGGCTGAATAATTGTTCAAAGTTGAAGGATTGGTGAAAAAAAACCAAGATTCAGATCTGTTTCTAGTGGCTCACTCTTACACTTGTTTCCTCTACAGATGCCTCTATTTTCCTCCTTCCCCTTCCCCTCCTCCTCCTCATTATTATTATTATTGGTCATTGCTGGGCCCCCTGTTCTTTATATTCACATTTTCCAGGAATCATGTGTCAATCCAGTTCCAACCCCCCTGTGTAGGTGAAGTTTTCTTTGGTCTGATGTTCAAGCCCCAAATAGACAAACTTCTTGACTACCAGTATTATTTTTACTTTCAGACTGACAGGTGAAGGTGTCCACAGACAGGTTTATCACTCTTAGCCCTTTAGATTTGTATCCCAGAGCACCATAACAAATCAGTTACCACAAGCATGATATGATCACAGTATAATCCAGTGGTTCTCAACCTTCCTAATGCTTTGACCTTTTAATACAGTTCCTCATGTTTTGGCGATTCCCTCCCAATCATAAAATTATTTTGTTGCTACTTCATAACTGTAATTTTGCTACTGTTATAAATCGTAACAGAAATATCTGATATGCTATCTCTATGAAAGGGTCATTCAACACCCTCAAGGGGTCGTGACCCACAATAGGTTGAGAACTGCTGGAATCATCCCTCCTCCTACAGCTCAGTGAGCCAAAGTCCAGGTGTGGTCCAGCCCCTCACATAGATGCTGTTGTTGGTGCATCTTGTAGATACCCTGATCCCATTCTGCTGTCTTCACATGCTTCCCTGTGTGCCTCCTCTTGCTCTGCCCCTTTTACATTTCTACAAGGACTCTTGTTATTGGAGTTTGGCTCACTGAGAGAATCTGAGATGATTTCATCTGGATATCTGAGTTATGTCTTTGAGAGTCCTTGCTCAGGTAAGGTCCCGCTCATGGGTTTCAGGGGGACATTTCTTCTGGGGACACACTCTTGTCACCCACTACACCTTCCTTAGTGTAATGAGGATACGCACTGTGGCATCTGATGTTTATTCTTGGGTGGTAATAACTGAGCTATAGAAACAAGAAGCCACGTAGAGCTGTTTTTGTTTTGTTCATGATACTCCATCTCATGCCCCATCTTTTAACAAGCTGTAGGTTATACTCACAGTACAAAGTTGCATCCCACATGAGGAGAAAAGGAGGGAGGTGAGAAAAAGAGGGAAAAGGAGAAAGGATAATGGAGGGAAGGAGTCAGAAGTGGCCTGAGTTTTCCTGAAGTAGTCACAGCACCACATATGGTATCTTATTTTCTTTTTCTGTTGCTGAGATGAAACTGACAAAAGCTACCTGAGGAGAAGGGGCGTGTTCTGGCTCATGACACACGAGGAAGTGACAGGAACTCGAGGGAGCTGGTCACATTGCATCCGCAGTCAAGAACCAGAGATGGGGGGAGCGCACACGCACACACACACACACACACACACACACACACACACGCTGGTGCTCAGCTGGGTTTTCATTTTGAGCAGTCCAGAGCACACTGCTAGGGAGTCTTCCTACCCACAATTCATATCAGTATGATCACTCCCACAAAGACTTGCTCATCTCCCGGGTAATTCTAGATTCCATCAAGATAACAATTAACATTGACCATCATGTGTGGTTTATAGCGTGCCTTTAAATGTTAAAAAAAAAATACAAAATTATTAAGCAAGGGTCAAGATGAGGTGAAAACTGCGGAACATTTATTAGCCATTATGACAAAATGAGGTTCCCCTGTGCTGTGGCCACTGCGGCTGCACCTGTCACTGACATCTACTATCACCACATTTTGCCTTTTGGGTTTCACAGCTCACCTTTGATCTGTTAAAATAAACAATTCTCAAACTCAGTGTATGCTCACATGGATCAGGTTGGAGCCAGTTAACCCCAGGACTCAGGCCTGCAGCCCGGAGGGAGGGTGGTGTTGGACAGTTCTGTAGGAAGTGATGTGTGTTTATGAAAGTTGTGGTGGGTTTTGAGGGTGAGATGGGAGCAGGAAAGCCACGTGGCACAAGTTTGTGGAACCTGGTCTAGGGACCATGAAAGAAATCGTGAGGGGAGGCCGGGGTGGGGGGGGGGTTGCAGTGCCAGTTGAGAGAGTTCCCAGTCATTAAGTTGTTCTCAAGCTCAGACAGGTTTGACAGGAGCCAGTGTGCTCTAAATCTAAAGGACTCTTCAGGGCTAGACTGCCGGGAAACTCAACCTGGAGGAGGCAACTTTCGAGTCTTTGGTGAAATGAAGAGCACAAAATACACAGGAGGAGGGAGCAGGGCAGCTGTGAGCACAAGAAACAGCAGCAAACCTTAGGCATCCTCCACACCAAAGACCAAGTACGCACCGAAAATGCTCAGAGAGACCAAGCACACACCTAGAATGTTAGGACAATCGAAAAAAGTGTCTGGATTTGAGAAGGTGACGTGGGTGCATACTGAATGCTATACCCCCCTCCCCCAACACACACACACACACACACACACACACACACACACACACACACAAACACAAACACACACACACACACACACTGTTTCTGCCTTGGAGGAGCTGGAGATACCTGGGAAACCAGTGTTATTATTGCTGCACTTAGTTAGACACAGATACAGAGGTCTCACTTCAGGTGAGCTTAATTACAGAGAGGAAACCCTTGATTTCCAGAGTTTCAATTCTTTTCCCCCAGAGGCTCATAAAAGAAAAGCTGGGGCAGAGCACAAAAGCAGGAAAAAGAGAAGACAACCGCCCCACCCCCAGCACATCCATCACAACCTTGGGCATTTAATTAAAGTTCGTTTCTTATCCCAGGAACTATCTGACATATTTTCCCATGTAATTCACCACATAAACCATATATGGTGGTATACATGCAACCCCAGCACTCAGGAGGCCAGGGGTTCAAGGTGCTCCTTAGCTACATAGCAAGTGTGGGGCTACCCTTGGTTACACAGGACTCTGTCTCAAGAGAAAATGAAAGAATCTACATTTTTCAAAGGAGTTTTGCCCTTTCTAGCTTTCGGAAATGTCTTAATGTATTTTACTACATGGAAATGTGGACGTTTCCTCACACAAACTGATTAGCATCCTGTGGGAAAGGCATTTGCTAAAGTTAAGTTACACATGTCTTGACATTTTAACTAGCCAAGTGAGACCATTCTTGAGACACGAAGCAGCCAGAGAAAGGGCTTTATCATGTCAGAGTCATCAGGTCATGCGTGTTCTGGGAAGGACAGGTTCCCACTGAACAGGGTTGGGTGGGTAGTAGAGGGAAGGGTCACATTGTCCCCAATGACACCCTGTAGGAGCTTCTTGTATAACTTCCAGTCAATCAGAACCTCATTAGAAGAGGTAATATGTGAAGAGTTCATTCTAAGAAGCTCAGAGCATTTTAACAGTGAGGGTCTGAGGAGCCTGTGAGTGCTCTGCTCAAGGTCAAGTTTTAGTTGACACAACAGCAGTATAAGCCAGGCAGTGGTGGCGCAGGCCTTTGATCCCAGCACTCAGGAAGCAGAGGCAGGCAGATCTCTGTGAGTTTGAGGCCAGCCTGGTCTACAGAGCGAGTTCCAGGACAGCCAGAGCTGTTACGTAGAGGAACCCTGTCTTGAAAAACACAACACAACAAAACAAAAATGACATAAAAACTCAGACAAAAACAGAAACCCCCCCAGAAAACCTCAGCAGAATGTGCGCGCACGCACACACGCACGCATCAACACACCCACACACCCACACACGCACGCATGCACACATAGTTGATTCTCTTCCAGGAAGGTCTAGGCACAAGGAGAGCTGTGGTGACCGTATTGTCTGAAGCAAACTATGGGACAAGGAGTCTGATGTCTGAGTGCAATGGGTAAATGGGACAGAATGTCTGTGATTAGATCTATCCTCCAAACACTGGGTTTCAGCCACTGCAGAGCAACTAGCGTGGGCGAGCTGGCAGACAGGCTGTGCACACGGGTTTTTTAGTTGAAACCAGAAGTCAAAGGGAGGCTTGGAGCGCAGGGTCTAGGAGGATTCCTAGCTTGGGCCATGGAAATGCTGTAGACTCCAAGAAGGAACTTGCTCAATTGGCGACTGAGCAAAGATTCTGGCAGAAAGTAGGTGGGACAAGGAGAGAGGAGAATTCTGGGAAGTGGAAGGCTGGGGGAGAGACACTGCAGCCACCGCCAGGACAAGCAGCATGTGAAGACGCTGGTAAGCCACCAGCCACGTGGCAAGGTATAGATTTATAGAAATGGGTTAATTTAAGATATAAGAACAGTTAGCAAGAAGCCTGCCACGACCATACAGTTTATAAGTGATATAAGCGTCTGAGTGATTATTTTATATGTAGATTGTGGGACTGCGGGGCTTGGGGAACCTGGAGAGAAGCCCTCCAGCAACAGTCTGGACCCCTCTAAAAGTCTGAAGAAGGGCAGGAATGAAGCTTTTTGATGTATTTATTTTTCTTTCTGAGCATTCAATTACAGCAGTAAAAAATTTGCCCTTGAAATGGAAATCATTTGAAAATCCAGCCAGGCAGTTGGTGATGGAAGGCTAGAGAGGTCAGACTAAGCACACCTGGGAACCATTGGGATTGATGGAGTGTTTCCCACAGGGATCACCAAACAGCCCAAAAGAAAACTCCCAAAGAATTCACCCCTCCACTTCCTCCACTTCAGTAGGTTTCTAGGATGGAGAATACTTTTGTCTTTTGAAATAATTTCAAACTTTAAGAAATTGTTTTTTCCCTGAGCCTCCCTTTAGACAGGGTCTCATATAGTTCAGACTGACTTCAAACTATTGTGCATTGAGGGTGACCTCTTAAACTCCTGATCTCCCTTCCTTACACCCAAGTGCTGGGATGACAAGTGTGCACCACCACACAAGGCTTCCACAGCCTTTTAAAGACATTACTACAACCGAGGTCAGGGCTGACCCCATGTCCCACCACCTTGAACACTCCAGTGTCCATTTCTCCCACAGAGGGACACTGCCCTACTTGGTCACAATACGAGCATGACAGCAAAGGAAGTCATCCTCCAGTTCTTAGGGCTTCTGTAACAACTAGTGACAAAATGGGTAGCTTAAGATAGCAGAAATTTATTGTCACATTTGTGGATTGGAGATGTGTGAAATCAACAAGTTGAGAGGACCATGTTCCTGGATGTCAGCATTGCTGATGGAACCTTTGCTCAAGTCTCTGACAGAAGATATTCACTCGGCCTCTTACCTCCATCTTTGTTCTCTGTCTCTTATCTCTGTCTCTAGGGTGCTTATTGTTGGATTAAGTGCTCATGTGGGTGTGGTGATGTTTTATTTGTGCTGAAATGTGGTGATATTTTATTTGTGTGTTAATAAAATAAAGCTTGCCTGGAGATCAGAGGAAAGCCAGCCACTATAGTAAATACAAAAGTCAGGCAGCACATGCCCTTAATCCCTTAGCGGCAGGTCTCTGTGTGTTCAAGGCCACACTAGGGAACAGAGCCCAGTGTGGTGACACACACCTGTAATCCCAGTACCAACCATAGAGACCTGGCAGTCTGTACAGACAGACAGAAAGTGACAGAGCTATGTAGGGAGAGGAAGTGAAGTAGCTGGGCTAAGAGAGCCAATGAGAGGGCAGAACAGCAAGGCAATAAAGGTGTGGGTAGACAGGAAGTAACTTGCACTTGGAAGCTGCAGAGTTGGTGAGGTGAGGTTAGCTTGTGGCTTTCCCTATTTCCCTAAGGCTTTCACCTCTATATTTGGCTCCATGTTTTTTTTTTTTTTTTTTTATTTAATAAGACCATTTAGAAATTCATCTACATTTGGGTAATCCAGGGTGATTCTAGCTCAAGAGCCTTTATTCAGTCAAACCTGCAAAGACCCTTCTAATGAGGTCATATCCATAGGTTCATAGCGTTGAGATGTGGATGTCTTTCTGGGAGCCACCATCCAGCCCATGTCAGGAATGCTAATGGATTCTTGCTATATCATTCACAGATCCCCACGGAGAGCCAATGCTTGTCTCTACCATACCTTTTATAGCAAAAGCATCCCAAAGACCACAAGTTGCATTGCATGTTGGGACTTGTCAGTCCATTTTTATTTGAGACAATTCCTCAGTGTCATTGGAGTCCATGGCTTTGACACTGTTGGGAGATCAAGTACTTATCCTGTACAATATGCTGTGGCTGGCTTTTGCCAGATACCAAGAACTGATGGCTCAATGCTTACAAATTTTACAAGCAGGTTGATGTCAGGCTGTGGCAATCGTGGGACTATTTACAGTATAGAAATGCTACCAATCAGGTTTTTAAATTTTTTCCCTTCTGGGAAACTGGCCACTGAATATACACTAGCACACTTCTGACCCTGTCCTGCCATTTGGATTTGTCTGATATTCTGGCATGATTTGATTTGAACTATGCAGTTCTGGTAGTCTCAGGAGTAAATCTATGCTCTTCACATCCAATCCCACCAGACTGATAAGTGGTTCCAGTTCGTTCTGTGGCTGGTGATGTGAATCAGGAGTCAATGGACTCAAGAGGAACACTGAGGTTTCTCTGGCATAGAACTGTTCTTTCTCCTTGTGTCAGTACTAACCATCCTTAAACACACTGTTCGGGGGCATCAGGCACATTTCTGTTGTGCAATAGCTTCTACTCACGTCTTCAGAACTGTTTATGTCGCAAACTGAACTCTCCACTATTAAACAATAACTCCCATTTTCTCCCTCCCCTGGACCCAGCTGCCACTAGTCTACTTTCAGTCCGAGGCTTCTCATTTAGTTGCTGCCAGTGTATGCCAGGATTTCCTCCAGGTTAGGACCACACACCATCCTACTGTTTTGTCATGCTCTCATCTCTCTGTGGAGGCTTGGGCTGCGCTTGCATTTTAGCTGTTTTCAAATCTCTAAGACTGATTCTAACCCTGAGTATCTACCCACAAGGAGAGCTGCGGGTTATGTGCCAATGGTATTTTTAAATGTTTTGGGGAGTGATTGTGTCCCCCCCCACATAGCTGTACCATTTTACATCCCCACTACTATTATACAGGGCCTCCAAGTTTTCTGTATTTCTCCCCCTCCATCTTTCTCTCCTCCTTCCCCTCCTCCTTTTTCTTTCTGTCCTCCTTCCTTTCTCCTTGCCTGTCATGGTAGCAACATGCCAATGTGTATGAGTTGATGCCTCCTTACACTTGGGGTTTCCCTAGTGATTAGAGATGTTGAACATCTTTGCATGTTTCTGTTGGGTGTTTGAATATCTTCTTTAGGGAAGTATCTTTTCAAGTTCTTTGGCCAATTGAATTCATTGTTTGCTTTTTTGTTGTTGAGTAGGTAGCACTTTGAGATTAATGCATATTCTCTGTTTGTTATTTAAACCTTCATCCTCTGGTTTTTAACTTTAATTAATGTGTCCTGGATAAATGATTACCATGATGGTTGCTAACTGGTGATTCTTCAGTGTCCTTGTTCCCTTTGTGTTTATCATTTGGCCTTCCACTATGTGGGGGAAATGCCTCCTCTCTCTATTTGTTTAGTCATGTGATTATGTAATAGTGAACTCATTGTTTTCTGTGGCTTGTAATAGATTATAATTCATTTTTGTTATTGTTCGTAGTTAGGCTTTATTTTTTTCTATTTTAAATGTCCAGTCTTCTGTCATTCTAAAGCAGTTTGATAATGCATATAAATGACCTTAAAATGTTCCCATTGTTCCACTCATCCCATATTCCACTCAAATGAGTGCTACAAATCTATTAAAAACTATCAGTTCAGGCTCAGGTTCAGGAAACTTTATTCTTCTCTCTCTCTCTCTCTCTCTCTCTTTGGGTCTCTAGTCTAGTCTAGGCGGGCATGATACTCCCTGTGTAGCAGAGAGTAGCTTTAAACTTCTCATCCTCCAGTTAAGATTACAGGCATGCAGCCCACACATACTTTGTACAGTTCTGGGGATCAAACCCAGGGCTTCTTGAATAGAAGACAAGTACTCTGCTGAGTTACAAGTACTCTAGACATATTTTTTGGTTTTCTGATTTTTTTTTTCTGAGACAAGGTCAACTTGACACACAAATACATCTCTATCAAACCATAACCTTTCCTTTCTTGTTCATTCCCAAGATCTCATGTTAATAGCAGTATGAAACACTTAAAAGTCCCATAGTCTTTTCCAAAGTCTCAAACTCACAGTCCTCCTGCGTCAGCCTTCTAGTCTTAATCTTCATGAGGAATTCATTTCAGAATTCCCTTGTTTCTCTCTCTGCTCCCTTTTTGAGGACAGTCTTATTTCACAGCATACGTTTTGTTGAAAAATTCAGATTTTAAGCCTAAATATGCATCTGTGTTGAGTTTACTTTGGGCACATGCATCTTCTATTTGTGTACCTCCAATAAGATGTATTTGCTGGTAGCATTCTTACACTCCTCACCCCTGAGGAGGAGGTTGATGTCACCTAGAAGTGACTTTGAATAAAGCCTTGGCCAGCAGTGAGGCAGCTTGGAGGGTTTTAGCTCCACCATACTTTTGTTTGTTTTGACTTTGAAACTTGCAATGTTTCAGACCAGAGTCCACACCCTGCCTCTACCTCCTAAGGTCTGAGATTGCAGGAATGTGTCACCATGCCAGGCCATCCAGCCTTGTAAAGAGAAAACTTGAAGCAGTCATGATGGATAACATGTTGTCCTTAACCTACAAAAATTGTTACTATTTTCACCAGAGAGACTTTCTGATTTCAAATCTCCCTGTCTCATTTTAGGGGCAGATAGGACATGATTCATAATTCAGCGGGTACTGCCTTAATCCTTCAGGTCTCACCCAAGTGCAGCACCTTAAAGTCTATCTACAGTGACTCTTGGAGGCGTTAGGTCCTCGGTGAGTCTCACTCTGACCTCCTTGGCATTCTTTCTTCAAGCCCTGTAGATGACCCAGCTACTAATACACGTGCTTTTCCACCTTATATTTCTAGCTCCCACAATACTCCAATTCCAGAATACGCCATAAGAGCTTCCACTCACTTTGACAATTATTTCTGGGTTAATTGGATTGAAAAGTAAATGGGAACATTTTCTTAGAGCAATCAGAGCAGGTTGGGTGAGGGGGGAACATGACTTCCTACTCTGGTACCCACACCCTTTTACATCCTCCCTTGGATCCCTGCTACTTTCCCAAGCTAGAGCTACAGCAGCACATTGAGGAGCTGGCTTACTTTCTGGAAGCCATAGTAACAGGACTGTATGAGATTCACATCTGTACATTCTCGTCTTTATGCAAAACATTATGGAGATGCTGAATCCTGCTAGGTGATCTGTGCAGTTGAGAAACCTGTTTTTTTCCTTCCCTCCCTATAATGTTAAATTCTTGAGCTTGCTTTAGACCACACAGGCAGCCCTCAGCTGACACAAATGTTACAGTCCAACAAGTGACCTCATTCTTACTAATGTACTGACCTGGGGAATATTTAACCTTGACAGCATGCCTGAAGTACTTCACAACTGCAGTTAAACATTGCTAAAATCTCTGTAGATAGTTGAATAAGCCAGAGAACAAATGTGTTTGGATAGGATGGAAGAGTAGATTTGTCTCTCTACCCATCCATCAATCCATCCACCCATAGGTATATTAAAAGTTGATTTTTTTTTTTTAAAATTAACAGTTAGGAAGCTTTGAAAGAAGGATCTGAGTGTTTAGAGGCCATTGACAAGGTCCAGTGTTCTTTCAGTGCATTTTCATTTTGATCTAAGAAATCCAGTCCTTTATTATCATGTCTGGTTTCAGTTTAAGCTCTTCTTTTGTTTTCCTTGATATGAAGAACTCATATCTGTTTACTTATATCTACTCAGGTGCTTATTTGTTTTATCGTTAGTGGTAATGGGACATTAGGGAGGGAGAAAGATGGACACGGACACACATACATGGGAGAGAGAGAGAGAGAGAGAGAGAGAGAGAGAGAGAGAGAGAGAGAGAAACAATTTCTGAAGGTAACCTTTCAGAATGCAATGAAGACAGGATTTGTTTAAATTTCTCTG
This sequence comes from Peromyscus leucopus, assembly GCF_004664715.2. Taxonomy (NCBI): domain Eukaryota; kingdom Metazoa; phylum Chordata; class Mammalia; order Rodentia; family Cricetidae; genus Peromyscus; species Peromyscus leucopus. The sequence continues at coordinate 5,151,036 of NC_051076.1, read as the reverse complement.
GTGCTGCCTGAAAAGACTCCCTGAGACATAGGTGTAGACAGACTTAGGGAGTAGAGGGAGGGTTGGAGGGAGGAATGATAGGCCTGTCCCTGACTCCTCCGAGGGACCACACATTGAGGAGGGGTAGGAAAGCCACACAGTTCCCGTGCCATGCAAGTGACTGGCACAATGGGTCATGGTTATGGAGCCCATTGAACCAGGGCACTCAAAAGTGGAGTCAGCTTTAACTTCTAGAACAAAACAAAGAAGGGACAATTTAACCAAGGGCAGATAGGCTTTTCCCAACTATCTTCTAGTGTTTTCTTCAAACCCAGTGATTTTTTTTTTTAAAGTAAAATTCAGGCACTAGTATCTCAGTTTCAGAAATACCAGCTGGGCATGCTTTTTCTCCTGACTGCCTGTCCTCTGCACCGTGTTTTGTGGCAAGAATTTATTCATGTGGTAGTCTTGAATACAATAGAGTGGGTGTGGGAAGACATTTTTTTTTGTAGGCTAATTTTTTCTTTTCTTTTTCTTCTTTCTTTCTTTCTCTCTTTCTCCCTCCCCCCCCTCCCTCTTTCTCTCTCTCTCTCTCTCTCTCTCTCTCTCTCTCTCTCTCTCTCTCTCTCTCTCTCGCTTTTTCTTTCTTTCTTTCTTTCAGACCAAGTGTCAATTTGTAACCCAGAATGGCCTGGAACTCATGTCAATCCTCTTGCCTCAGTGTCCCGAGTGCTGGGATTTACAGGCATGCTTGGATCGTTTTCTTCTCCTCTTATGTGTTTCTTGGCATGGATGGTGTGGGAGGGAGTGATTCAGCAATGTTTCTGCTCTTTTGTAGAAGGAGAAGCCCTGATTTTTAGTTAAATATTATTCAAATCCCATCTGCAGCCTGCTGTGGTTGACAGTTACAGGTTTCAGAATGTGTCCTTCATTTTCTGTAGCTAGAATTCAGACATAACAGCAAGCCTTCTTAGACATGCTGATGAATGTAACACCACAGGCCTGGTAGTCTTGACCCAGTTGGTTCTTGGACAGCTTCATGGGGTAGGGACTATCCTATCAGCCTTGGCTTCCTACCCTGGGCTAATCACAGGAGAAAATGAATTTAGATTTGCTTAAGGCATGATAAATTTGGGCCTTAGTTATAGGAGCTGAAATTATGTTCTAGGAGCCCATGGTGGGAGGAGGGAAGACTGATAATGTAACAGCTTGTGATAAAGACAAGAACTTGTTCAGTGGGGCCAGAAAAGGTGCTGGGCTGTGCGTGCAAACATCAGCACCATCTCAGAGGACTAAGGAGGTAGCCAAGCTTGAAGAAAGAATACAAGCCCTCCGTGAAGTATTATACCCAGAAATGCATCAGGAAAAAGGCAATTGCTCTGTGTTATAACTCAGCAAAACATCAAAAGCAGTGGAAGTGAGAACAGTTCTGACTCAGTGTATTTTTTCTGACCTCAGGATCAGTTTGATGTTTAGTGAGATGTTTGTGAGATTTGGATTTTTAGAAGTAAAGATTACTGAACATACTTCCTGATTGCTTTAAAGAAGACACCAGGGTTAGGGAGACAGTTCCATCAGTTCTCATGCTTGTCACTCGAGCATGAGACCCTGAGTGCAGGCCCCCAGCACTACATTAAAGGGGGAAAAAAGCCGGGCATACATTTGTAACCCTGATACTGTGGAGGGGAAGGCTTGCTGGCCAGCTAGCCAGTCAGTGAGCTCCAGGTTCTGGTGAGAGACCCCACCTCCAAAAAGAAGGTGCAGAGTGATTAGAGAAGGTGCCTAGTGTCAGCCTCTGGCATGCATACACTTGTTCATGTACTTAAACACTACACACATGTGCAAAATTTAAACATATATAAAACAATACACCATGGAACATAATACTCTTCTTAGGATGAAAAATTAATTTGTAAATTCAGAGATATGTTTTAAAGCAAGAAGGCTGAACTCTAGGCTACACAAATGATAGACACAGGAAGAGTTACATACACAACTCTATTTCTACCTCCCGGACCCCATGGAAATTACTAAGTGTCATTCTGTAGATGTCCATGATGTACAGAAACATAAGTTTTCAGAATTCCATCAGACCCTTAGGGTCTGTAGTAATCCTTGCTCTTTCCAAGCACATCTGGATTATATACATTATATAAATTAAATTCTTTAGGCAAAGGTGAAACAGCTTTTGGTTGGACCGCATATTTCCATTCATCAATAGAATCAGGAATCGTTAGAGCCACCCACACCATAACCAGTGTGTGTGTGTGTGTGGGGGGAGGGGCTGGCCAGTGCAGAGGATTCACTGGGTATGTGCCCAGCACCCTCCCACTCAGTATGCATCTGGAAACTCTCCTTTGCTTTCAACCCAGCATGTCTGTGGGCGAGGAGGGGCCAGAGTCTGTGCTGGCTGGAAGCACAGGGGTGCATATCAATCACCGTGCTCCAGGGTAGCACAGACACACTGTCCCTTTATCCAGTCACCATGCAGGCCTTTCCTGGGCCAGAAAGGAGAGAGCTTTACTACATCGATGGCCTTATTCATCCCAAGGAGAACTGGCATCTCTGAAGTATTTAACAGTCCATGGTCTCCTAGGTCACTTGTTTTTTTGTTTTATTTTGTTTCGTTTTGAGACAGGGTTTCTCCGTGTAGTTTTTGTGCCTTTCCTGGATCTCACTCTGTAGACCAGGCTGGCCTCAAACTCACTGAGATCCACCTGGCTCTGCCTCCTGAGTACTGGGATTAAAGGCCTGCAGCACTACCACTCGGCTTCTATCCTAAGAACTACACTTATAAGGCTGGTTTATATCTCTGTTCTGACCTTTCAACCACATCTTTTACTAATCAGCAAACATGTGTAGGACTTCTGCCCTAAATCCAGGAGGAATCATCACCTCTGGAGACTCTCAGTGATGTTGTTGGATGCTGCCCCCATGCAAAACATTGGGGACCCCCTCTATGGCATAGAGCTATATCTATGAGATTGTTTCTTTGCATATATTTCCTACCTGTTTAAATATCACCTTTTTTTTTTTTTTTTGAGACAGGATCTTTCTTACTATATAGACTAGTGTGGCCTGGAATTTGTTTTGTAGACCAGGCTATCCTTGAGTTCATAGAGACCCACCTGTCTTTGCCTCACAAATGGTGGGATTAAAGGCATGTGTTACCACACCCAGCCTAAATTTCATTTTTAATGCTACAAATTGAGGTTAGAAAAACATCCTCAGTATACATTGATATCCCTGCCCCTCCCCACAGTACTGGGGATTGACACCAGGGGATTGACAGAACTCCAAGTGCTGTGCCAACCCTAGAGCGGCAGTTCTCAATCTGTGGGTCACTACAACTTTGGGAGCATGGGGTCACATATCAGACATCCTGCATGTCAGATATTTACATTGCTATTCATAACAGTAGCAAAATTACAGTTATGGTGTAGCAAAGAAATACTTTTATGGTTGGGGTCACCACAACACGAGGAACTGTATTAAAGGGTCATAGTGTTAGGAAGGTTGAGAACCACTGTTCTGGAGCAGTCTTCCTCTATTATTCTTCAGTTCATTTTTTCCTAGCTAACCATCTTACTGTGTGTCCTTATGGTGTTCTATTCTTACTCCTGTTTTTTACCCACTGACCTCACCACCCTGTGGCTTTTGGTTATGATGGAAGCAAAGTCTTTTCTGTCCAATAGGACCAGGTTTCTTTTATGAAGAGACTAGACTAGCAGTGCCCCAGCAGCTCTTCCTGTCCCTGTCCTCTCCCAGGTGTGGCTCACACATCAAGTTTCCCATGGGCATCCTGGACTGTTGCGTTTGTCTGTTCCTTTCTGGGATTTTGTAGTCCTACTTTGACTGATCCTTACTTTGGGGGCCACTAGTTCCTCAGTGTATCTTTTCTTCAATATTAATGTCCCTAAGTTGATACCCCAAGTCCCTCATGAGTGAGTGAACCTGTCTGTGTATAATATTACTGTAAACTTTCAAGCTCATGCAGTGTGACTTCCCTGCATGGAAATGGACACCAACGTGTGCCCACCACAGAGCCGAGCATAATCCCAGCATTACTTTGTCCTGGACTTCCACCCTGGCCCCTGGCCCACTCACCGGCTATGGAGGAGATGACGACAATGCTGCCATTGCTCTGCTTCAGCATGGGCAAGGCAGCGACGCTCAGGACCACGTAGCTGATGAAGTTGACCTCCATGATTTTTCGCAAAGAGTGGATATCATTGTGGAAGAAAGTCATAGGGGTGTAAGTGATGTGGTTGAGAATGAGCATGTCCAGTCCACCTGCAAAGAGAAGACTGGTTTGAGAGAGACCACTTGGAGGCAATCCTGTTCCCTCCCTGCTCCCGAACTCTCTAAGACCAGAGGAGGAAAAGGGAGGGGAGCCTTACCCATGAGCTTTCCTGCTTTGAGAACAAATTGCTCTGCAAACGTCATGTCTTCCATGGTGCCAGCAATGTAGTGAGCAGAGGCTGCTCCAAGTTCAAGGCAGCGAGACACCACCTAGAGAGACACAGCAGAAATGGTGGCCATCTTGGCTGTGGGCTTTCATGTGTAGTTTTGGAGTAACTGGGGCTTAAATGAGAGTTTGTTCACAGAGCTGCTTAGAAGAAATGTGTGTGTGTGTGTGTGTGTGTGTGTGTGTGTGTGTGTGTGTGCGCACAAGCATGCATTTGGAGGGGTGCTTAAATATTCTTAGATGATCATTGTTCTCTGACATATCTTAAATGGATAAGTCATTGTTGTGTTAGAGTTTAAGTCCATGATTCATCTCTGCATTATGGGCGCGGTTGTAGGTTTCTATGGGATAGATTAGGGTTTGTGAGTGTTGGTATGACCTAGAACTTTCGAGTTTGTGAGTCTATGGAGCATGACAACATAAATGCATGAGCAGGTACAGGAATTCCAGTTCCCAGATATATGCATCTATACAGGTCCGTGTGTGTGAACAGGTATGACTATGAATATATACAACCAAAGATCTCTGTGGCTAACATAGTGCACGTGTGTGTGTGTGTGTGTGTGTGTGTGTGTGTGTGTGTGTATGCTTAAAAGCAGCAGTTTTATACTCCTGGGAATATTTGTACCTATATATGGGCATGTAGGCCATAGGGGAGGGGGGCAAGCCTTTGTGTATATGTGTGAGGCCATAAGCTGGGCACAGGAAGGCACACTTATTTGTGGGACAGAATGCTCACCTTCTGGAGACCTTCCTCAGACCTCGCAGTCAATACCACATGGGCTCCCATCGTTGACAGATGATATGCCATTTCTCTCCCGATCCCTTTGCTGGCCCCCGTGACAATCACTTTCTTCCCTTGGAGCATTTCTGGGAACCACAAAGGCTGTGAGTACCCCAAAGCCTTGTTTCACTGTCCAGATCAGTTTGCCTCACGTTGTAAATCACTGAAGCAACACTCGGGGTTGTTCATAGACCGGCTCTTAAGATGGCTTTGGCCTGGATGTCCAGAGCCGAGCCTTCCTGCTATTATTCTTAAAAACCTCCATGTGCGAGAATGTAGAGGCAAGGCCAGAAAGATCAGAGTTTGGCTAAACTGCCAGAGTTCGACACTTTTGACATGATCTCATTTTGCTATATTGAAAGGAAATTTTAAAAAGCATCACAAAATGTGTTCAGAGAGATTTCAATTGTTCTACTTAGTCATCAACTTCATAGCCCTTTTTATTTATTTATTTATTTATTTATTTATTTATTTATTTATTTATTTATTTTTATTTTTGCCTCTCAGCTATCAGTATCTCCATGGAGCACAGTATTTCCATGGAGCTATCTGGTTGAGCTGCAGATCTGGGTATTCCTTCACTTCTGTGGATCTGAAACTGCTTTCCATCCTGGGTGCCAAGTGAAGCCTGGCCTACTTGGCTATGTGGCTTGCCCCTCTCTGTCCCTTCCTTCCCAATACTTGTAGCTAGAGGATACAGACTTACAGATCCACAGTAGGGTTCACTATTTCTCAGTGACGTAGGGACCAAGAACATAGCTAGGTCTTTAGGAATATTCCAGAACCCCCTGTGTTTTAAGCCTGTTCCTCCAAAAGAGACACATTGGTACTCACCTGGTCTGAACTCTTCTTTTGTAGAATAGTAGTAGCCCAAGAAGAGCACCAGAATGGGGAGGAGGTATTTTTTCATAAACGCCATCAGACAGGGACCTGGCTCAGGGAGCCCTGTAGACACACAGGGAAAATCTGCAGAGCTTTCTACAACTTCCCAGGCAGGCAGCAGCCTCTGAATTGTGACATCAGGGACGGGGGAGGCTGGAGTAGTCTCAGGCAGCACTAGCCAACTTCCCTGTCAGAGCAGCGATTGGCTTTGGGTGGGATCCCATTCGTCCCTGGCAGCCTGTGTGGTGGATTTCATAATGGACAATGTTTACTCCATTTCATTGAGTAAGAGGCGACTTCCAGATGGCCAGGCTCATGACTGCGCAGGGCTGAGTTCCTGAGCATCTCCTACTGACGTCTTCTGCACATGGCATCAGTGGCCTTGCAAGAGTGGTTTGTCAGAGAGAAGGGGGGGGGGGTCGGAGAAGGGAGAGAGGAGAAGAGAGAGAGAAAGAGAGAGAAAGAGAGAGAGCGAGAGCATGCACCTAAGAGCTCCTAAGAATGTGGGACTTTGGAGGGGGGGAATGTGAGTAATACCAAACAGAGGCAAACTCAAGCCAAATCTCACCCTCAGCCCCACCCCCCGACGGAAGCAATTAAAAATAACAGCACAAAACAGCAAAATAAGCTCAAGAAAAAAATGTGCTTGTCTTAGAAAAAAAAAATAAAGCAAACAAGCCATGTAAGTGCCACACTCAAGTTCAATGAAAAAGCTTTACAACATCAAAGAGAAGTTGCAACCCAGCCAGACCCAGATGGCGGGAAACCCAGGTTCAGTTCAAGACTCTCAGGCAAGTGCAATGGAACATACCCTTATTACTTTAACAGAGAATAAAGAAGGGACAGTGGGTGCCAAATCAGGGAGAAAGGCAGCAGGTTGTTAAACTGGGTTATGTAAATGCTCTGGAGGAGCAGGGACCACAAGAGGATGCTGGGAAAAGGAGGCCAAACCAGAAGATCTAGACTACCTGAGTGGGTTTAAAGGCCTGCGCCACCACCGCCTGGCTCCCAGCCTTCTTTTTAACCACTACTCTGAGACTGGGTTTCAGTAAGTTGCCCAGGTTGGCCTTGAACTTGCTCTGTAGCCTCAGACTTGTGATCCTCCTGCCTCAGTGCCTAAACAGCTGGGATTTCAGGACTGTTACCATAAGGTCCTGAGGGACCCAGTGTGTTTGAAGCAAAACTAGCATAGAACATCCAGGTCCCAGGTAAAAATGATCCAAAAGAAGGACCAAGAGGGGAGACACGCCAGCAAATAAGAATGGATTGTCATGATGAGACAGAAATAACCACCTTTGTATATCTGTAGCAAGATTTTATTATAGAATTTAAGGCTTGTCATTGTTAAGTTTTTCAACATAAAACCAGTCATCCATATTATGAAAGTCACCCCAGTACCGAGCAAGTCCTGAACTCCAAAAGTTACAATAGGTCTAGGGTGTAGGAGAGGTGGGGGTCGAGGGTGGGAGAGATTGGAACCACTCAGAGTTTGGAGAAACCAAATTATGACCCTAAAACAGTCTCTGGAAATATCTAGTGACTTTTCACTTCAGAGAAAATAATTTAAGGCCCAGAGGAGATGAAACAATTTGTCAACAAAAGCCACAGCTGCGAGGGTTGCTTCCAGAAGACAATAACGGTTTGAGAACAGCACCGAGCTGGAGCCAAGGGCGCAGCAGACAAAAATAGAAAGGCTGAAATGTAAGTGGGAGCGGCGTTCAGGACTGCCAGGCATCTGAGTGCCTTCAGGAAAAGAAGCCTTATGCTACCAAGACTCCTGACGCACAGGCCTCCTTTTTCTTCCCTACATGAGAAAATAAGGCCGATTTCTTAGCCTTATATGATTAACAGTGAAATCATTGAGTTGGAGGTAGAAAATAAGATAATATATTTAAAAAATATTTTAAAAGTGAAATTATAGGGAACAAGAAAGAGTTGTTTTAACGCATCATTATGCTGATGCAAAAGGAAAGCAGGGCTTTTGAAAAAAACCAGAAAAACAAGAAGGAAAAGAAAAAAGAGAAAGAGAAAGGGAGAGAAGAGAAGGAGGTGAGAGAGCAAGGGGGGAGAAGGGAGAGGGCGTAGTTTAATGTGGGAAACACAAACAAAGGCGTGAGTGCGGCAGGCCGAGGGCAGCAAAAGTCCAGGTTTGCAGCAGGCCTGGCTGATCAGTGGCTAGAGTCAGTGAAAGTCCAACACGGTTGTTTAGAAGACACGTTAAAGCCCCACACCACAATCGGATCATCAGAGAGCTTAGTAGCTACCTTGAACACAGGAAAACACCCGCTGCTCTGGTTTCTATGACTTAGAGAATTATCATATACGATACATTAAATAGAAAGGTGTGTGACAACAGAGATACATCTGCCCTGAGCCGTTCTCAAACACTTGAGTCACAGAACCTCTTTGCACCCCCCCCCTAAAAATTATCAAAGAAAGTTTTTTTATTCTGTGTGTTTGTGTGTGTTATCTGGTACTTTGAGACAAGGTCTTGCTGTGCAACCCAGGCTGACCTTGAATTAGTGATCCTTCTGCCTCAGCTTCCTAAGTGCTGGGGCTACAGTTGTACACTACCACATCTGGTGCCAAAAAAGTGTGTGTGTGTGTGTGTGTGTGTGTGTGTGTGTGTGTGTGTGTATGTGTGTGTGTGTGTGCATACAAGAGCCTGGGTGCAGATGCACATTGAGGCTGGAGATCCTTCTTCAGGAGCTGTCCACTTTGCTTTTTGAGACAGGATCTTGCTCTGAGCCTGGAGCTCACCCGTTTGGCCAGGCTGCCTGACCAGAGAGCCCCTGGGATCCTCCTGATTCTGCCTTCCTAGCACTGGGATTTCAAGCACAGGCAACCACACCGAGATTTTTCTGCGGATTCTGGGGATCAAACTTGGGTCCTATGCTTGCAAGTCAAGCACTTCACCAGCTAAGCTGTTTCACAAGTCCCCAGTGTCAAAGAACTTTCACATGTGATTTCCCTATTTGTATTGATGCAGAAATTCAGTAAGTGTTGTTTAAAAATAAGAAGGCTGGCTTCCACTCACAGTCAGGGCAATAATGTTACAGTTCTTGCAGTCTTGGGAGAAGTTTAAAGTCTCAGCATTGTAACAGGTCCCCAGACCCTTGCATAACAAACTTCATGATGGAGGTACCATTCAGGCCATAAAACTTAGCACATAGACAGTACCACCTGCCAAAATGAAAACAAAGACCTAATCTATCAAAGTCCATAGTTCTGGGAAAATCTTTAAACGTGTTAATCCTGCCTTTTGGCTTCTGTAGTTCTGCTTCTGACTAACTGTTCTTGTTAACTGAAGTATGTCAACCCAAGATACAGTTTTTGTGCTTAAAGGCTCACCTTGAGAAAGGCTCAGTGCTACACTGGGATCCCAAACACCCAATGTAGTCACCGGATGGCTAATAAAGACTTTCTGTTGGCTTAAATTTAGGTTTGAGCAGTATTCTTTGGTGGATACCCTGCAACATTTCTGGAAGTCCTACCAAGGTGCCCAGATATCAGAACTTGTGTTGTGGAATATTATTTTAACCATGTAAAGATGTGTTACATTTGTTTATGTTGTAGAATATTTAACTATGTAAGGTGTGTTGATTTGTTTATGTTTCATTTGTTTAACCAGGCAAAGATGTGTTACATTTGCTTATGCTGCATTTGTTTAATTATGTAAAGATGTGTTGCTGTTTTACCTTGCCTGCCTAAAGCACCTGATTGGTCTAATAAAAAGCTGAGCAGCCAATAGCTAGGCAGTAGAGGGATAGGCAGGGCTGGCAGACAGAGAGAATATATAGGAGGAGGAATTTAGGCTCAATGAGAAAAGAGAATGAGAGAGAGGGAGACACCCAGGACCAGCCAGCCAGGCAGCCACCAACCAGCCAGACACAAAGTAGGACATACAGAATGAAAGAAAGGTAAAAAGCCCTCAGGCAAAACGTAGATGAAGAGAAACAGGTTAAATTAAGTTATAAGAGCTTATGGGACAAGCATAAGATAAGGCCAAGCATTCATAACTAATAATAAGTCTCTGTGTCATGATTTGGGGGCTGGCAGTCCAAGAAAGCCTGCTACAACCTTGAGACATTGGGGGTCACAGAGTCCCCAGAGTGAGGGAGAGTGTGGTGGTCAGGGAACTCCTAGGGGGTGTGCAACCTGGTACTTGATACATGATTGATAGAGATAGACAGATGATAGATAGATAGATAGACAGACAGACAGACAGACAGACAGATAGATATCATTGTCCTCTGCTTCCTGACTACATAGCTGCCTCAAGCTCCTGCTATCAGTGCTTGCTCACCATGACGGACTGTACCCTGGAGCTGTGAACTGAATAAACCCTGACTTAAGTTGCTTCTGTCAGGGTGTTTTATCTCAGCCAGAAAAGTCACTAAGACAGAGTTTTGGAAACACTGAGAAATTATGCCTTAGATGTGGGCAAAAAACATTATGGGCCATGGCTTCTAAGAATATCTCAGCTACCTTTACCATACTAGAGCCCAACAGTGTGGCCACAGACGGGACCTCAATAGGAAAAGAGGAAGTGGGCACTTTGCCCATGGAGGCTGACATTTATTAAGGCATTTACCATGTGTGGTGGTTTGAATGAAAACGGCCCCCATAGGCCCATAGAGGGTGGCATTATTAGGAGATGTGGCCTTATTGGGGTAGGTTTGGCTTTGTTGGAGGAAGTGTGTCACTGTGGGGTAGGCTTTGAGATTTCGGAAGCTCCAGCCAGGCCTAGTGGCTCACTCTTACTTCCTGCTGCCTGCAGATTCAGATGTAGAACTCTCAGTTACCTCTCCAGCACCATGTCTGCCTGCATGCTGCCATGTCCCACCATGGTGATAATGGACTCAATCTGTGAACTGTAAGCCAGCCACAATGAAATGCTTTCCTTTATAAGAGTTGTCATGGTCATGCTGTCTCTTCACAGCAATAAAAATCCTAACTAAGACAGAAGTTGGTATGAAGGACTTGGGTATTGCTGTGATATGCCATCCCATGTGTTTGTTTGGAGGAATGTGGACTTTGGGACTTTGGGTTAGGAAAGCAGTGGAATGCTTTAAGTGTGGCATAATAGGCCATACTCATAGGAACATGGAAGACAGTGGTGCTGAGGGTGATCTGAACCTATCTCAAGAGATTTCAGAGAATAATTTTAATATGTGGCTTAGAGATAGTTCTTGTGATATTTTGGTGAAGAATGTGACTGCTTTCTGCCCTTGTCTAAAATCATCTACCTGAGGGTAAATTGAAATGTTATGTATTAACAGCTTTGGCAGAGAACATTTCCAAAGAACCTATCATTGGCTGTGTTGTGTGGCTATTGTCTTATGTAGATATAAAATGAAAATATATTTGAACGAGGGGGTGGTATTTCAGCCCCACCAAGCAGCAGAACTTGACAGCTTCAGTCACATGGTTCTGGCTTTAGAGTCAAGGATACAGGAAAGGGCTATGGAATCTCCCTCTGTGACTAAGGAAAGCTGCTGATGCCAGGCATATGTCAGGGCTGTCCCTGCATGTAGGCCTAGAGAGGCCACTTTGTGCAGCTGTGACAGTGAAGCCTGGATTGCCTTGATGTTGGAGATGCCAGAGCCATAGGATATCTGCTGAGGAGAGCTGCTAACAGAGAGTGGATCCAGTCCACTAGAAAGAAGTGTTTTGCAGTCAACAAAGCTGAAAGGAGTTGGAGATCTGAAGAGTACTTTGACATCAGACATGGAGATGCAAAGTTTGGAGTTTTCCTAGCTGTTTTTGGGTCTTGCTTTGGTCTAGAATTTCCTCACTATGCTCGCTTTCTTCCTTTTTGGAATGGTAATGTATATCCTGTGCCATTGTATATTGGAAGTATGTGATTTGCTTTTTTCATTTTGATTTTACAGAGAGTTACAGGTAAGAGATTGCCATGAGTACCAAAGACCTTGAACTGTGAATTTTTTTTTTTTTTTTTTTTTTTTTTTTTGGTTTTTCAAGACAGGGTTTCTCTGTGTAGCTTTGCGCCTTTCCTGGGACTCACTTGGTAGCCCAGGCTGGCCTCGAACTCACAGAGATCCGCCTGGCTCTGCCTCCCGAGTGCTGGGATTAAAGGCGTGCGCCACCACCGCCCGGCGAACTGTGAATTTTTAAACACTGTTGAGACTGTGATAGACTATGGGGACTTTTGCATTATGATATGCTACAAGCCTATGGGGGCCACAGAGTGGAATATGGTGGTTTGAATGAAAATTGCCCCCATAAGTCCATGGAGAGTAGCGCTATTAGGAGGTGTAGCCTTATTGGGGTAGGTGTGGCTTTGTTGGAGGAAGTGTGCCACTCAGAGTGGGCTTTGGAGTTTCAGAAGCTCCAGCCAGTACTAGTGGCTCACTCTTTCTTCCTGCTGCCTGCTGATTCAGATGTAGAACTCTTAGTTACCTCTCCAGCACCATGTCTGCCTGCATGCTGCCATGCTTCCCACTGTGGCGATCATGGACTCAATCTGTGAGCTGTAAGCCAGCCCTGATTAAATGCTTTCTTTTATGAGTTGCCATGGTCATGTTGTCTCTTCACAGCAATAGAAATATGAATGAAAAGACCAGGCCTTACAAGAAGCCAGTACAGAAAGTCAATCATATATATGCACTGTGGGAAGTCTACAGTGCAATGGGCTGTCAAGAAGGAAGCAGATCATCCATGTGTGGGGTTGGCAAGCAGGAAAAGCTTAGAAAGAACTCATCCTTGATCCACATTGAATAGTGTGTATGCAAAGGAAGAAGGGTGAATATGAACACTTAGTTGGTGCCTAGAAACATGTGGGGTAGAGGGGAGGCTTGTTTTGGGAACACTCTATGTAAAGGAAGCTGTAGGAGCAAACAGAGGGAAGTGTGAAAGAGAATGGCATGTTTGGAGAACTGCAAACAGCACCATATGTTGGACCATTACATTTTGCATGGTGGTTCTAAGGTGAGAAGCATGACTGGAAAGGAAAGCGGTGGCCAGACCTTTGAGGGTCTTAAGCAGTGACCCCTGGAATGCATAGTTCTGGCCATTTCTTTCCAGTTACATAGATGTGAACTCAGTGCTTCTTCATCTCCACCCCAGGATGCTGCTGGTCCCCTGTCCCTTTGTAACTCCTCATTGTTCTTCAGGCTCATCCATCCCTTCCCTGCCCTCTGGAGTTTCACTCTGCCCACCATGCCATCCCTGTGTGGCTGTGTCCCTGGGTATGCAGCCTCCTGGAGCTATGTCCAATCGCTCCTCAGGATCCTCAGGGCCCACCAGGTTCTGCTGGCACACCTTGCTCTGTTGCCTGACTCTTGGTGACTCTTCTTATCTCTTTCTTTCCTCTTTTCTCCCTTTTCCTTCCTTTGGCCTAGGTCAGTTTTTCTGCTGGTTTATCTTCCTGTCTCTCTGACCCCCAGCTTGCCCTATAGACTTTCTTCTCTGATTTCTTAAAAGTCAGACTCAGCCTTGACTCTATTCTTTCTTTCCTTCTCTGTTCAGCTCCCTTCATTCTGATGGCTTTGCTTGCTGTCATTTTTCTCTTGTGCACTTTCTCAGCTGTAGGGAGCTTTGCCCCTATTCACACAGCATCTGTTTTAGAATGCCTCATCAACACCTCAAATCCAACATGCTGAAACTGACCTGTTTTTAATTTTTTACTATTTATTTTGTGTGTGTGTGTGTGTGTGTGTGTGTGTGTGTGTGTGTGCATGCGTATGTAGGTGTGTGCATGCCACAGTGCACATGTGAAGGTCAGAGGACAGCTTGTGGGAATCAGTTCTCTATCATGAGTCTTGGGAATTGAACTCAGGTTGTCAAGCTTGGCAGCAAATGCTTTCACTCACTGAGCCATCCTGACAGCCCAAACTATTTTTTAACAATTCTACTGTTGAAGTACAATATTTATCAGAAAACTACCTCATTTTATGTATATGAATGGATAATTTTTAATAATCTGCTGAGTTAAGAAACTATCATTTTGTGAGGCATGGTGGCACATGCCTTTAATCCCAGCACTGGAGAGGCAGAGGCAGGAGGATCTCTGTGAGTTTGAGGTCAGCATGGTCTACAGAGTGAGATCTAGGACAGCCAGGACTATACAGAGAAACCCTGTCTTGAAAAACAAAGCAAAACAAAACAAAACAAAACAAGACAAAACAAAACTAAAGAAAGAATGACTATCATTGCAACAATCCAACTTTAGAACATTACTATTACCTGACAGACCTTCTTCTGCCACTCACCTTAATTGATAGTCCACAGCTTGGCCTGGGTGACCATGGCCCCAGCAGTGGCAGCAGGGCCACCAGACAGGTCCTTTCTGTGTTTGACTTCTTTCACTTTGTGTGATATTCTGAGGGTCAGGGCTCAGCACCTTGTCCCTTTGTGCTGTGGTGACTCCTGCTTTTGCTCCCACTCAAGAGAGTATAGGCCGATATTTCTCTCCCACCTACCAATCCCCAAATAACCACTCAGAGGCTTAAGATTACTTATAAATGCTCCTCTGCCTATAGCTCAGGCTTGTTGCTAGCTAAATCTTACCCTTAAATTAACCCATATTTCTAGTTATGCTTTGCCCCATGGCTCATGGCTTATTGCTTCATTTTCTACACGTTTTGCTTGCTGGGTGGCTGGCTGGTGTCTCTCCTGATACTGTTCTTCCTCCTCCCAGAGTCTTCTGTGTCTGGCTGTCCCACCTAAACTTCCTGCCCGGCTACCAGTCTGTCAGCTTTTTATTAACCCATGAGAGCAATACATATTCACAGTGTACAGAAGGATTATTCCATACCAAGAGAGTACAAGTAGTTGGAGCTATCCACTTTCTGCCTGCCAGGAGCAGCCCAACAGGGAATTAGCATGAACATGTGTGGCCATTTGGTTTTATGTCCTGGCCTGTGGAGTGATGTTGCCTGCATGGCCAACTTATGTCTAATGCTTTAAGGACAGAAGCCTGATCTCCATCACCTTGTAGTTCTCTGGTTCCTAGTGATGTCTGTTTTGATGGATGGCCCTACCATACATACAGTTAATTATCTAGATCTCCACCAGTCCTTTTTATACCCTCCTCTTCATAGTCCCACATTTCTTCCTGTCAACTCTGCCTCCCAAGTATCTCTAGAACCACCTTCTAATCCTGCTTCATGGGGATTGCTCTAACTCAGACTACCACTCTCTCTGCTTATGCAAACTATTCTATAGTCTGATATGTCATCCTCTCCAAATTCAGACCACTCTCTTATTTAAAAGATGATTGCAAAATACTTAGTATGTGCCCCCAAATACATAAAAATATAACTTATGAAGTCTAAGAATACAAAGGAATCCTGTGGACCTATCTGCTTGCGACATAAGCATCATCAATTCCCTGATGTTCCACCCAGTTCACACTGACCCATCAGTGTGTTTCTTGGTGTGGAAGGATCCAGTGGTTCCTTGTGGTTATTAAGATAAAGTTCAGAAGACTCCATCTTCTCCCCAGGAGCTTCTTTTCTACTTAGTCAGTCTTGTCCCTCATACACTACCCTTCAAAGTCCCACGAGGAAGCTTGCCTCACCTTTCCTGGGTCCAGACAAACTACCCAGAACTGGCCACTTCTCTTCCAAGCCAAATCTCCTTTCATTCCTAGATCTCCTCCATATTGATAGCTGAATTTCTGGGAGGGCCAAGAGCCAATGCCCAGTCCACCTCGCCGGCACTCATCTCTAGTGTTAGTGCCTTGCTTAGGCTTGTCTTTGGTGTACTGATGTGTGACATGGCTCAGATGCCAGGTATCTGGTAGATATTTTGAGTTTAGCAAAGGTTCAGTCTACAGATATGAATTTGGGAGAATTAACAGGCTAAAGTTTAAACTACAGGCATACCCAAGACAAACAGGAAGAGAGAGAAGGCTGAAGGGTTTATTATATGAACATTTAAAGTCATGAGAAGAAGAGAGCCAGCGAAGGAAAAAAGGGAGAGCCAGGAGCAGGAGGACTTGAGGGTATACAGACCGCAACGGTGACGAATCTCAAGGAGTCACAGAGTTCAGGCAGAGCGGGGCAAGACAAGATCACAGTGGCCATGGTCCACAGAAGTCACTGAGCATCTGTGAGGGGAAGTCTGAAGGCACTAACGGGGGAATGCCAAGCTGAGGAGTGAAGGGGTGTGAGGAGATATGATAGTGTCTGAGTTTGTGTGTGAGCCTTGTGTTTGTGTATGTGTCTATGTGTATGACTGTATGAGTGTTTGTGTATTGTTTATATTAGGAACATGTGTTTTTGTGTGTATGTGTATTAGCATGTATTTGTGTGCATTGTGTACATGTGTATTGTGTATGTGCATATGTGTGTGTGCCCTTTAAGGGACCTTCAGAAGCAAAAGGCACTAAGAGTTAAACTTTCATGCGACTATTTCTGACCCCACGCTGAGCATCTGCTAAGCTGAGAGAAAGATCCTGTGGAGCATGAAGTCAGAACCCATGGTAATGATTAATGGGTCTGATTCCAGCCGACATGGTACATGGCGCTGGCAAAGAAGCCCACTTCTAAGTGTCGAGGAAAACAAGTGTGGACATTGAACCTCCGCTTCTGCTTCCAAGTCTAGGGAGCTTCTTGGCTTAACTCGTTTGCTTCCTCCTCTTTTTGGAAAACAGATGAATGCAGCTTCCCCAGACACCCATAAATCCTGCGGAGGGTGAAGAAAGGAGGGAGGGAAATTCTTCCGTGTTGCCTCCTTCGCCCTGACCACCGTGTGGATCTTTCAATCCTGTTTCTGCTGTGTCCCTTGCCTTCCCAACCTTAATGTGCTTTATCTGGAAAGAAAGTCTTTCCCATGTTTAATTTTCCATTTTATGTCTGACAGGAAGGTCGGTGAAGTTTGAGAGCCTGGCAGCAACCCTGAGAAATGACCTAACAGGGAGAGAAGTGGGGGCCGTTTCTGGGCTAAGGACGCTGGAGATTTAAGGATTTTTTTGGGGGGGAGGAGCGTACACAGAAATGGGTTTCACTGGGTAATTTTAATATGTCATTTTATACATGTCATTATAGTTTATTCTTAGTCCACTCCCTCCGCTGCCCCTTCCGCACTTGCTGCCCTTTTCAATCCCCCAATGCCCCCTTCCGTTTTCATGACACATATTCCATTACCTTCTCCTTTCAACCTCTCCTTCCCTTTAGACTTCCTTGTCTCTTCTCACAGCCCCTTTCTACCTTCATGTCACACACACACACACACACACACACACACACACACACACACACCTCTCTCCCCTCCCCTTTCTCTTTAACTTTCTATTCCACATATAAGGTTTTGAAAACCTGTTGTCTCTCTGGTGGTTTATTTTATTTAACACAATGCTCTTCAGTTCCATCCATTTTCTGCAGATGCCATAATTTCATTTTCTTTTTGGATAAACAAAATTCCACTGTGTCTTTACCTGTTCATCACTGACAGACATCTAGGCTGGCTCAGGATATTGTGAATAGCACAGCAATGGACATGGGTATGCAAGTGTCTTCCTGGTATGCTGACTTAGAGTCCTTGGATAAATACCCAGAAGCAAGATAGCTGAAGAACTACTACTGTTACTTTTTGAGGAACCCCCATAACTAATTTCCACAGTGGCTACACTAATTTACATTTCCACTTTCCCCCACAACCTCACCCAGCATTTGTGGTATTTGTTTTCTTTATGATAGCCATTCTGATTGGAGTGAGATGGACCTCAAAGCTGTTTTAATTTGTATTTTCCTCACACCAAAGGAGATTGAGGAATTTTTAAAGTACTGACTCGTCATTTGTATTTTTTCTTTTGAGACTTGTCCATTCAGTTCACCATCCCATGTATGACTAGATGACTTGTTTTTTGCATGTTTATTTTTGTAGTTCTTTATACATCCTAGATGTTAAGCCCTTGCCCAGCAGATTCTCTCTCATTCTGTAGGCGCTCTTCATTCTTCTGATTATTTCCTTTGCTATACAGAAGCTTTGAAATTTCATGCAACCTCACCTGTCAATCTTGGAATTATTTCTTCAGCTATTAGAGTTATTTTTAGAATGTTCTTTCTTGTGCCTACATCACGAAGTGTTTTGTTTATGCTTTACTTGAACATTCTTGTAGTCTCAGGTCTCTCATCCATCATTACGTTTGCACACGGTGAAGGAGAAATCTATTTAATTTTATTCTTCTGTGTGAGCCACCCAGTTTCCCCAACACTGTTGGTGGAAGAGCTGTCCCCAGCACATGCTTTTTGCATCTTTGTTAAAAACCAGGCGGCTGTGGCTGTGTGGGTTTGTACACGAGCTCACTGGGCCACCTCTGCGTTGGTGCCGGCCCTGTCGCTCTGACCGTGATGTGATTTGAGATCAGGTGTTATGGTGCCTCCTGCTTTGTTCTTTCTGCCTGGGTTTGCTTTGGCTCGCCTGGAATCTTTTGTGGTTCTGTGTGAATTTGGGTTTTGGGTTTTTTTTCTAGTTCTGTGAGAATGTCATCAGGATTTTGATGGGGATTGCATTGAACCTGTAGATTTCTTTTGGTAATAGCCATTTCACAATATTAATCCTGCCAGTCTATTTCTAAGGGTCTCCTTCAATGATTTCTTCAGTGTTTTGAAGTCCACATCTTGTTTATAGGTTTGCTCTTAGGTGTTTAATGTTTTGGAACTATTGTGAACGTGTATTTTGTTTTTCCTGTTTTTTTTTTTTTTTTTTTTTTTTTTTTTTTTTAAGCAAGTTCATTATTGGTGTATTGAAAATAGTTGTTTTTTATAGGCTGGTTTTGGATCCTGAAGGTTTTAACAGACTTCTGGCAGGAGAGGGCGCCCAAGGGCTGGAAGAAGAAAAAGACTGCGATGGTTTAAAGCTAGAGACAGACACAGGGACTTAATTTCTGGCGATAGTTCTGTAATCCAGAGGGACTTATGGGTTAAGTCAGGACGAGAGAGGATGAAAGAGAAGGGAGGAGAAAGACTCATAAACACTGACACATGCTCAGAAAGAGCCATGTGCAGGGAACCAGTGTCTCTGATGCCCTCCCTACACACACACACACACACACACACACACACACACACACACACACACCACAAAGCCCACATCACACCACACCTGGTCTTTTGGAAAGTGGAGGACAGATTCTCAGACCTTAGCAGGCCCGCTGAATTATATTAAAGGGTGGGACCCAGGAATGTGCATTTTCCAAGGTTCCTGACAAAGAGGCTCCTGTTAGGCTCAGCAGGCTCCTGGGCCTTCTGCAGGGCCCATTTGTGCACGCTTCTTTGCAAAATCCAGCTTTAGCAAGATCCTGCTAATTCACTTGGCAAGAACCTGCCCTCCCCCAATATCTATTCAGCCTCGATATCTGATCAGTCTTCTCGTCTTCCTCCAACCCCAGGTGATGGCAGTCACCTTGGCCAGCCTGCAGCGAGATTTCTGCCAGGTCAGTTCCATTGGAACCATCTTTCTTCCCTCACTCTGATGTTTCCTCGTAGTACTTTTCCATCTACCAATCTTCATCATGCAGTTTGGCTGCAAACCCTCACTTGTCTGGTCTGTATTTGGAACTGAGCCCAGTTCTGTGCAGAGTTCTTCTTTCACTGATGGCAACAGTCCTGCATGGGATCTGACCTCTTTAATTAGGTTCTAGTTCCAGCTTCCTGTAATATTGTCCAAAGATGTCCAAACCTGCTCAACAAACTGAACTCTGCATTAACTAATTAGGCAGTGCCTTAGTTATTATATAGCCAGTTTGAGGCTTAACTTAGTGACTCCCGGTACCAACATGTGGCTGATAGAACACAACTGAGCCACTTTTAAATTTAGTTCTTGATGCTGACAAGTTGATTCAGTTGGTAAAGAGCCTCTTGTGTAAGCATGGGAGCTGAGTTCAGTCCCCAGCACACATATAAAAAGCTGGGTGTGGTGGTGTGTGTCTGCAATCCCAGCTCTAGGGAGGTGGACACAGGCAGATCCCAGGGGCTTGCTGGCTAACAGCCTAGCCTAACCATCAAGCCCCAGGTCCCAGTGAGAGACCTTGTCTCAAACAATAAGATGGACAGCTCCTGAGGAACCACACTGGAGACTGTCTTCTGGCCTCTACACAAGCATGGACACAGAATGATACACACACACACACACACACACACACACACACACACACACACACTTGTATAATACACTAAATAAATTTGTATACCTGTCAATATAATGCATTGATATCTTTAAAAGGTCTCATGGTTTCTGAAGACTCTTGAAGCCTCTGGGCCATAGTCCTATTCACAGGCAATAGCTTTTAAAACTTATCATAGTCCCTGTCCTCCAGGAGGATTCAACTGTATATTTTTGAACAATATTCTTTTTAAGTTTTTTTTTTTTTGATTTTGCAAATTTAGAAGTTATTTACTGGGGCTGGAGAAATGGCTCAGAGGTTTAAGAGCCCTGGCTGTTCTCCCAGGTGTTCCGAGTTCAATTCCCACCAACCACATGGCTGCTCACAACCATCTAAAATGAGATCTGATGCCCTCTTCTGGAGTGCAGGCAAACATGCAGGCAGAATGCTGTACATAATCAATCAATCAATCTTTTTTTTTTTTTTTAAAGAAGTTATTTACTGATTTCTCATAAGGAAAATCTGTTTTTTTTTTTTTCTTTCTAACAGCACATTCATTTGGTGTCTTCCAGGCCTTAATACTGTAGCTTCACAGTCTCCATGTTATTGTCAACCAGTGTTCTTGTCCTTAGGCCATGTCAAGGCCAAGGCCATGCCAGTGCTGCGGCTGCATTTCTTTTCTTGTGTCCTTTGCCATCCCTTGGGAGTTAATAAACATCTCCATCTTTATTTCTCTACTTTCTTAGTTGCTCACGTTCTCCAGACTCTCGGATAAAAAATACAAACTAAGTAGACAGGTAGTATGTAGTAAGTCCGATTTTCTTGTCTTCCAGCCTGGACAGAGCTTTACAGCTTGGCAATGTGGTGACCTCCCTTTGCAGATACCTGGGGATCCCTGTTTTTCTCTTTCTTGGTGTACCTCCCAAGGATGTCAAAGGGTTTTTATGGAAAAAGGACTCTGAGTGGGGGGTAGTAATTTACATTTGTTTACATTCTAACATTGCTATGTGGCATGAATCTTCCTCCTCAGCTGGTGTAGCAGTTCCCATATGCCAGCGCGTCCTAACTCCCCTTCATTGTATTTGGCTGAGCAAGGAACTCTAGGTTGGACTGATTTTCTCCCCCATTTGGAGGACACTGCTGTGCGTCTCTCTAGCCTCAGGGTCAACACTGAGCAGTGTTAGATCCAGTGTTGATCCTAGCTGTTGTATCACGGGCTGTCTGTCTCTCTAGGACTTCTCAGTTTTGTTCATTCCTGGGGTCTTGCATTCCCAGTGCTGTATTTGGTAGGGATTTGTTTTCTATTTTGTAGGGTGTGTTGAGAACCCTCCTGGCTGCTCAGATGGAATCTCAAGTACTTTGCCTTAGGAAGCTTTGGAGGAAGTATTTCCTCTTCCACTTTCTCTGCTTTCTCTCTCTCTCTAGTTCTTATTAAAAAGTGTCAGAGATTCTAGGCTGATCTCTTTATATTTATCTCCCACCTCCATTTCTCCTCTTTCTGGGAGAATTATCTTATCTTCTGATGTTTCATCACAATTGTGTGTGCATTTGTGGAAGTGTGTACATAATGTGGGTAGGTGTATATACATGTGGGTGTGTATACATATATGTGGTTGGGCATAGATATATACACATATATGTGTACATATATGTGGATGGATGTATATACACGTGGGTGGGTGCAAATGCACGCACATGTGGAATTAGGAGAGCGACTCCAAGTGGCTTCCTCTATCGCTCATCTCCACTCTGGTATTTGAGGCAGCTTCTCTCACTGAACTTGGAGCTCTCCAACTCAGCTAGGCTGGCCAGCCAGAGGCTCTGGGGACCGGATTTGGGCACATGCCACAGTGCCTAGCTCTTAGTGTTGGGCTGGGAACTGACCTCGGGCTCTTGAGCTTGCTCAGCAAGCTTCCCACTGGCCCGTCTCCCCAGCCCCATCATAGACATTTAAAATTTTCAGTTGTGTTTTTTGCTTCAAGAAGTTTTTTTCTTGTTCTGTGTGGTTATAAAATGTGTCCTTTTGGTCCTCATCTGTGGATAGTCTGTTGTCCCTAATGTCAGAGGACACTGATGCTACTGGGGTGATCTCCATGGGGGTCTGCTGCATCCGGAGCTTTCATCCTACCCTGGCGATGGCCACCATCAAAGTCTCTTGCATCTTTCTCTTTCACTGTTTTTCCTGCGGGGTTGGCTTCATTCATTACCTGCTGTGGGGTGGGGTATGTAGGTAAAGGCACACAGGCCAGAGCCAAGAAAGGGGCTGGTGACCTCATCTTTCATGTCGATGTTATCGAATCCCCCTGTTTCTAGCTCTGGCTGGTGTCTCAGAGTCTGTTCCTCCTGTGCGTGTCTCCCAGGGGTGGGGTAGCATCTCTCCAGGTCTCTCCTGAAGCTTTGTGCCACTTTTGCCTCATGGGCATCTGGGCTTCCCAGGCTCAGGCCATCTTTGGAAAGGGTGTTGACACTTCTCAACTGCTATTATCTCTGTCTCCACTTTTTCTCTCTTTCCCTTGTGGTGCAGCAGGGGCACTCTTCTATAACCAGATAATTTTATAAGGAGGTAGAAATATGTGTTCAAGTTGTCATGTTTAATCCTGAGTGGTCTTTTCTGAATGTCCCTTCAGGCCCAGAGGGAGGCAAACGTGTGTGAGGGGCCCATAAATCAAAAGCATGAGGAGGAGACTTTGATACAACAGCATCGATAGAAGAAAAGCGCCTGCGTCTCTGGTCCAGGCCGACCTGGGATTTGTTATGTAGCCAAGGATGGCTTTGAACTTCTGACCCTCCTGCCTCTACTTCTCAAGCGGTGGAATTACAGATATACATATGCACTTTTTATGCTGTGATGGGGATCAAACATAGGGATTTATGCATACCAGGCAAGTACCCTAACAATTGAGCATGCCCCCTGCTACAGGCTTCATCCATATTTTGTTGTTGTTGTTGTTGTTGAAACATTTTTGAGCCCTAAGATCTTTCTGAAACTGCTTGGTAATAGGAATATAAAGACTGTGATGTATAGTGCCCACTCCAAAGTACATTATAGTCCAGCATCACGGAAGTGTGTGAGTGGATCCAAGCTCACAGGAGTGAGATGACAGCCTGTAACAGGAGTCCTCACAGAGGGCACAGTGGCTCATGCCAGCCCAGGATGGCAGGAGGTCCTTCTGGGAGGAGGTGTCGCCAAAGCTAAGGTGTGAAGGTTGTGACTTCTGGATGTGAAACTGGGGGAAAGGCATTCCAAGCAGAGAGACCTGTGGGTGCAGAGCAGGGGTCTAGAGACTGAGGAGACTGAGGCAGCCAGAGCAACGGAGAAGTGGGGACGCCACTTGGTTATCACTGTCCATGCTAGGGCTGCGTGTGAAATCGGCCATCCCAACAGAAACAACAGCGTCTCATTCCCCCAGAAAAGCCGAGCCAACTCAAAATACTATAAAAAAGGACAATTTGAAGATTGCAGAGACAAGACGTATTAAATGCCGGCTCAATGATAAGAACGGGACTGTTCTAGTTCCCAGGTGACAGCCGTTTCCTGTCACTTCTGTCCTCTGGTGTCCAAACAGTTATGAAACAGGCCTTAGAAAGCTCACAGTGAAATCTTGCTCTGCTCTTCCTGCCAGCCAGGATTATTTACATATTATAACTGGGTCTCTTTCCCCCCACCGGCAGACGCAGTGTTCACGAGCTCTGGAGACGTGTGAATTTGGGGCAGTGTTTTGACAGATCTCAGTAAGAACCACTGAGGCCCAGTCTCCCTTCTGCCACAGGCACAGATGTGGCCTTCAGGAAGGCCCTGCCCTGTCTTGGCTCCCGTTGCCTCACTTGGCAAACAGGAGGAGCTGAATTAGATTACCTTCAAGGTTTGTTCCCGGACAGAAACTGGAGGCAGGCAGCCTCAGCTTCACAAAGGTGAGTGTTAAGAAAGAGTAAGGTTTTATTTGATTTTGTTTTTAAATCACGCTTTAAACTCTTGATGAGCAAGCAGAAGGGAGACTGCTCCATCTCTCCTTACCTCTCCCATGGACTGTACAGCTTTGGATTCACAAACTCCAGAGAGAAATATGTCACTGAAGGCATACACATGCCACAGACACCCACCATGCATATATGTCACACAACACACACACCAACACACAACATGTAGACCCCACACACTAACATATCACACGTACATCATATACGACACACACTACATACAATAGCATAATACAGCACACACACACACACACACACACACACACACACACACACACACGAGTTATGAAATGTATCAGATCTGTCACACTACTGAAAAAGTTGAGAGAACAGCCCTTTTAAGAAGCCAACTGCTGTGAAAACAAAGATGCCCTGTCTAGATGTTTTCCAAAGCTCTTGGTATTTTGAACCCCTCCCCTGCCCCCACCCCCACCAAGTGACTGGAGCAGTAACCTAAGCCCTCTGGACTGGCTGGCAAGTGACAGCTAGGGAGTCTGGGTAACTGTGAGGTGAAAATGGCATTTCTTTGTCCTGCTAGGGGTTCTCTGACTCCCTGAAGTGAAAGAAGCACCTTGGGATGCTCTGCGAACAGCTGTGTGAAGCCTTGGGCGAGCAGAGGCTGGACTGGCGCTTCAGGAGAAGCTTTGGGAGCCTCGGGCCTCCCATGGCTATGGAACCTCACTTCTCACAGCTCGGATCTCAGACCACTCGCCCAGAGGCCCAGTGGGTTGGCTGCAGCGGGAGGAGATGTGGCATTGAGCTTGTGTCTGTCATCAGCTCAGAAGTCCGTATGTCCCGCTAGCCTTGTGTGACTCCAGAAGAACACGCGGAGGCTTTGATTCCCCACTGCCGTAGCAACTTTTTATTCCAACTAACGGTCTGTTCCCAAGTGATCATGCTGCTCATGGTGCCAGCACCAGATGTCTTGTTCCATCTGCATTTTATCTCGTCCCTCCCACGCCCGAAAACTCCCCCAGTGTTTTTTACAGCATTTTTTGACCAGCAATTGAATTTGACATTGAAGTTGGTTTCTTTTCAGACCTGCTATCCTGTTTCAATAGACCCACTGTTTTTTGGAGGGTGTGTGTGTGTGTGTGTGTGTGTCCCTACTATGTATGAAGAACTGAATGGTGATAGTACCACATACAACACACAATTTCATGAAGTCTTACCTTGAGGCTTCAGATCAATGCGGCTCCTTTTTATTGGCTGCCTGTTTCCTGTTGTCTTCTCTCCTCCTCTCTATCCTTCTGTCTCATCTCTCTTCCTCTGTGGTTTCCCACTCTTTGGGGAGGGGCAGGATTTCCGGCTCGCAAGTTGGTTGGTTTCTGGGAGGAGTCAAAAGACCTGGTTCTAGACTGGAACCAGCTGGTCTGCCACAGGGTACAACGTGTTTGAGACCCGTGGGTGAGACCCGGGCCGGGAAGAGGACAGCCCAGCCCAGGCCGGGCGACACCTGCAGGAGGGAGCCAATCAGGCAGAAGCATCAGGCTCCCCCGAAGGACGGGGACCCCAGGCAGCCTGGCATGGAGATGTTGGAAGTGGTCCTGGTTGCCCTGGAAACTTTCCCGTTACTATTGTTAGCTCCAAACTCGGTGAAAACAGCCCCGGCAGAGCCACGTTCCACCCAAGCAGGTGCACACTTGAGTCTCGGCTTTGCCTCAGAGGAAGTTACTGAACAAGAACTGCATTTGGGCAGATTTCTCTTCTGCCAGGAGAGACTAGTGACCCAAGGCCTTTCATAAGTGTGTGCTACCCACACTTGAGGTGAGTTTCAGACCGTCAGTATAACAACAGCCGCTAGGGGGTAGAGGAGATGAAGAAGACCCAGAGGAACAGGGGCTCCATTAGCAGAGACAAATGACCCCAGTCTCTCTCTCTCTCTCTCTCTCTCTCTCTCTCTCTCTCTCTCTCTCTCTCTCTCTCACACACACACACACACACACACACACACGCAGACACACACAAACACACATGCAGACACATACATTTAGACATACTTGGACACACACACACATACATACAGACACACAGGTACAGACACATACAGACACACATACATGAAGACACACATACATGGACACACAGACACAGACACTCACATACATGTAGACACAGACAGGCAGACACACAGAGACAGACACACACATGCAGACACACACAGAGACAGACACACCTGCAGACACACACACAAATGTCCACTTTCTTACTATTTATTTATTCACATATTCGGCAGATATTTGGAGCACACCTACTTGGTCCCAGCACTAAGCCATGTGAAGATCAGCTCTTTTCTTCAGGGTGACTTAGCACAGTGACAGGCTGAGCACAGGAGTTAATCAGCGTGGCGGCACACACTGGACGCTGAGGTGTGGGGTCCTGACCTCACTGAGGGGATGATGCCTCCTGTGGGGAAGGGTCCTTTGGGACAGCCCACCCTCTCTTTCTCAGCCAACACGGATAGGCATTGGCTTTTCTCACTGACGCTTCCTACAAGAGCACGGGACCTTTGCCCTGTTTTCATTTCTGGGGCCACTATTTTCTCCAGAGTTTCTACTGAGTTTTACCTTATTCTATGCAGCACTCCGAAAACTTCTGACCACATATTGGACACTTTCCATCAGGTCCACATCTCAATTTTTTTAATTAAATTCCCTAATTGACATTTGAGTGAATTAAAGGAAAATGGGTTGGGATGGGGGCAAACAAGATCTCCTTTACTTCAGCTGTTAGGTCCACTCCAGGGTAACTGTGGAAAGTTTCTTAAGGACTAGTTTTGTTTTTATTTGGGTTTTTGGTTCCTATTCTTTTTTTTCTGGTGGGTCTCCTATTGTCTCAAGGTAAGGTGGGCATGTTTCAGAGAGACACTCAGGGTGGGGCATCCTCATCGTGAAATCGCCCACTTCAAGTCCCGAGTGAACATCAGTACAATGCCAACCAGGTTTTTGACATGTGATTTGAAGGGCCAAACCATGTTCAAACCACCGCTGTCCTTCCTTCTGCGCTGGGATGGAGTCCAGGAGTTGTGTATGGTGTCGCAGCAGTAGGGCTTCTAGTCTCTGCTACGATTTGGGGGCCATCGTGGCACATGCAGCTTTGCTGGCTGGAATGCTGTTCTGCTGCACACGATCAGAGCAGCACATTTCTGCCTGTCCTCCTGAGGTTTAGGAAAAACCTGCAGTTATAACCCTACCAAGGTTTAAATCCTGTTTCCTTAGGGCCGCTTCCTGGTGTAATAGCCGCTCATTTCCAGGGCAGTCTCTGGAGAAAGGGGTGACTTGTGTGGAAGGTCTGGCAAAGCCGCCTGGGACAAACATGGAAGCAGGGTGGCACCTGTGGTAAAGACCTCCTCCGCCAGCCAGCCAGCCAGACCACTAGCCAGGCTTAATGCTGCTCACCCACAGCCCCAGTGCACAGGCTGGAAGCTTACAGCTTGAGAGCGAGGCCAGCCAGAGCTCACAAGACCTTGTCTCTAGATAGGGGCTAATTATTGACTCAGATTTTAGTCTCTGCATTATTCTGAAGTTCCACTTCTCTTTTTGTTCTTTTTTCTTCTTTCATCCACCCTTTCTTTCTTTGAGATGAAGTCCCATGTAGATCAGGCTGGCCT
Source organism: Peromyscus leucopus (assembly GCF_004664715.2). NCBI lineage: Eukaryota > Metazoa > Chordata > Mammalia > Rodentia > Cricetidae > Peromyscus > Peromyscus leucopus. The sequence continues at coordinate 5,123,261 of NC_051076.1, read as the reverse complement.
CAAACTCAATAATAAATACTGGCCTTGAACTCTTGACCCACCCGCCCTCATCCCCAAATCACCATGATTAAATGTATACACCACCATGCCCCCTTTCAGATTTTCTTAAATGAATAGTAATTTATTGATTCTTTTTAAACAGATCAAAAGTTCTATATCAGTGTTTTCAACTTTCCTAATTCTGCAACCTTTTAATACAATTTCTGATGTTGTGGTGACTCCAAACCATAAAATTATTTCACTGCTACTTTGTAACTGTAATTTTGTTACTGTTATGAACTGTAATGGAAGGATTTGATATGCAGGATATCTGATATGTGGCTTTGAGGGGGTCATAGCAACATGTGGAAGAGGTGTCATCCATCCAGTGCCCCTGGAACACAGATGAACACGACCTTCCACATGTGGATGCAGCAGCTTCTCATAGCTCAGCATGACCAATAGCCTGCCAAGGAATTGGTCATCAGTCAGGGTAGACGGTGTCCTTAAGGATCAGTTTGGATCAGATTGGTGATTTATTTGTCCTTATCTCTACCCATTCCTATCAAACACTCATATATCAGATTTAAAACAGCCAAGAATAGATTAAAAAAAAAACCCATAAAACAAGACTTAATAATACAGACAAAAAGCAAAGTGAGCAGGAGGAAAACGAGCAGTTGGATGGTTAATCAAGTGGAGAACTTCTAGCTAGGTGTGAGGATACACACCTTCAATCCTCATCCTTGAAAAGCTGAGGCAGAGGAACCTTGAGTTCAAGGTCAACCTGGCCACATAACTAATTTGATGCCTGTATTAGGTACCTTTCTGTTGCTGTGAGAACACAGCATGAACAGGGCAGTTTGTAGAAGGAAGGGTGTGTTAGGCTCAGGATTCCATGATGGCAACAGACAGCAGGCCTGGGGGCAGGAACAGAAGCTGAGAGCAAGCCTCTTCAAACACAAGCAGGAAGCAGAGACCAAACTGGAAACAGGTGAGGCTTTCAATTCTCAAAGCCCACCTCCAGTGACAGACTTCCTCCAGCAAGGCTCCACCTCCAAAAGCTCCCCAAACAGCACCTCTAACTGTGTCCAGACACCTGAGACTATCATTTAGACTGCTACAAAGCCACACTGAGTTACCATCTCAAACAGGCAGTGAACCTCTTCAGGGAAAGGTGCAGTGGACTACGTATACCAAGACGCGTGTTGAATTAGCTAATGATAACATGCTTACCACACAAAGTGCCAAATGCATTTATGCAGAGATCTCTGTCTGGTTACTCAGTGGGGTATCCCCTAAACAAAAGGCCTAAGGACCTTCCGTGATGGTCTAGGTGTAGTTATCAGAAAGTGCACCCCTAAACGGACCAGTCAAGCTCAGATTACTCATTGAGATTTAATAGCCCAGGTGTAGATATGAAGACAAATGTAATTTAGGCACAAGGAACCCAGGTGGTCCAAGGGGCCTCTGAAACACTCTCAATGGGTAGACCCTCCAGAATTGTCGAAGAATGTGAAACCATCATTTAACATATGAAATAAAGTTTAAAAGGTGAGTTACTGGCTGTTTACAGTGAGGGTGAGCTTTATTGAGCAGATTGTTGGATTTAACACTAGAGCACTCTGGGAAACAAGAAAGTTGGGCACTGGTATACCTTCCCAGGCACAAGTGGGTCTGCTGGGTGTTGGTCACTTGTTTTGTTGCGGTACCAAGATACTTGACAAAAGCAAGGGAAGAAAGGGCTGGCTTTGGCTCGTGGTTGGACGATGCAATCCATCTTGGCGGGGAAGTCATTGGAGCATGAGGCTGCTTATCTACAGCCAGGAAGCAGAGGCGAATGCCAGTGTCCTGCTGGCTGCCTTCTTTCTCTTTTATACAGCCCTGGACCGCAGTCCACCTCAGTTAACCCAATCTCAAGCCTACCTCAGAGCCAAGTCTGGGATGTGTCTCCTGCTCTGTGGTTATAGAACTGATCTGTGGGGCTTGAGTTCTCATTAACTCTCTGTCATTCAGTTTCAGTTTGCTTCAGTGCCTGGCTCTGGAGTAGGCCTTTCTTGTCAGACTTTCTTCGGACCACCAACCCCCAAATAATGACATGAAAACTTGTTACTATTATAAAAACTTGGCCTTTAGCTTAGGCTTGTTTCCAACTAGCTCTTATAACTTGAATTAACCTGTTTCTATTCATCTATGTTCTGCCACGTGGCTCTCTACCTCTCGACCATTCTGTACATCTGACTCCCTGCATGTCTCACTGGCAAAATCCCCCATGCCAGATTCTAACCCAGATTTCCTATCTCTGCCCTGAAGTCCCACACTAACCACTTCTGCCTAGCTATTGGACATTCAGCGCTTTATTAAACCAATCAGGTATTTTAGTCAGGCAAGGTAAAACAGCAATGTATCTTCACACAGTGTGATAAAATATCCTGCAACATTCCCCCCCCCTTTTTTTTGTCTAAATAAAAAGGAAAGGTTTTGTAACTCTAACACAATAAAATTATATACAATAAAAACAATTATCAGGTAAGAATTGCATTTACAATGTCCAGTCCATTTGTATTTGGCAAATTTAGAGAAATTACTCTATTATCTATCCTATCTTGATGAGTCCAAAGTTTTATATCTAAACCACTTTCTATTATAACGTGTATTACCATCCTAAAAATATTTTTTTAGACTTAAAACATTTTCTTAGATAAACAACTTAATCTTCTTTGCCTCTCAACCTTATAAACTTTACATCTCTTTTGTAAGTTTCCTTTTTAAATTTGGTAACAAAAAAAATGGTATAACTATCTAATCTTATCAGAGACCGGAGAAGGATATTTTACCTGAGTAAACAGGAACTGCAGAGCAAGGAACTTCCAAAACTATAGGAATGACAGAAACAGCTGGCTGCCTAGACAGTCACCCAAGAGTTTCTCTGCAATATTGGGGCATCCATTTTTAGCCTACAGGCCCAGAATATCTGACAGACTTTTCTGTGAAGCAGGAATTATGAAGGACTGTCCCACCTTGTTTTGGCAAAGTTCAGCAGTTGCCTTCTTTTGTGTCCTGCTTGTCCAATTTGGACAACATACATCAGCAGTAGAGGCAAGGGCACTTTCCTACTCAGTGGCTAACTTTTGCCACAAAGAAAGTAAACTCCATATTGAGGTTTCTTTTGATGTCCATCATCTCTGAAGTAGATTGGTGCTGCCAGGAGCAGACATGTCTCACTGTCATAAAAAACCTTACGTTACTAAAACATCTTAAATGCCATAATCTGTGGATCTGTGAAGGGTGTGAAGACTACTTATCTATCTAAAATATATCTGTTTAGCCCTGAAAACATGTCTAACATGACTACAGGTTTGATTATTATAGATGATTAACTACTAACCTGCATTTCTTTTTTTTCTTTTTTTAAGATTTATTTATTTATTATGTATATAGCATGTATGACTGCAGGCCAGAAGAGGGCACCAGATCTCATTATAGATGGTTGTGAGCCACCATGTGGTTGCTGGGAATTGAACTCAGGACCTCTGGAAGAGCAGTCAGTGCTCTTAACCTCTGAGCCATCTCTCCAGCCCCTGCATTTCTTAATTATCCTAAATAGTTTATAATAATAGTTTTCAAGGAATAGGACTTCACATTACATTTAAAATGATCTGCATACCTTATATACAATACCTTAAACAAGAGTAGAAACACACACACACACATATACACAGTATGTTAAAATAAAAATCCTTAAATTTGTATCAATATACAAAAATCCATACCAATGTAAAATATTTAAGACTAGGAGTTGCTTTTTAGTTTAAAAGTAAATTTAATAATCTATCCTTTTATCCTATCATTCCTATACCCTCCTTTTGTCTTTTCAGAAAGAGATCCCTGAATCTAAGCTCCTTTGCTTAATTTCCTCCTTGATTATGACCAATAACAACTTACAGCTACCCCCCCCCAAAAACCCCAAACATCCATAACCACCCACCCTACCTCTTGGGAATGTGGGTGTTGTGCTGTCTAGACTGCTTCCTGTTGTGTTTGGGTGATGGCATCTTTGGGGACCCTGAGACAACTGGGATAATGTTCAACCCTGGGAGAGCCAGCTGTATCATTTGTTGTCCAGTTTCTATGTAATGGGAAAGTACAGGGCTTATTTGAAGTCCTGGTTAGAGTAGTCAGTGAGACTGGACCATCTCAGCTAGTGGTTTTGAAGTTGTTCTGGATATAAATTTTTTAGAAAACTGCAACAGATGCATTCTGAGAAGACCTGAACTACTTGTCTACATTGGTGTAGACATCTGGTCCTTTTGTTCTGAAAACACATAAACTTTTAAGGATGACATATATATCTGCATTAACACAAATAGGGAATGTGCGGTGTGCACAAATCAGCTGAAGATGATTTTCTGTTTTCTGTTTGAGCTTCTGTCAACTTCATAAGTCTGTTTGGACTGCATAACCAAACTGTAATATAAATCTCCATCCATGCCATATGAAAGGATGATATGTAATAATAATTAATAGGACTCTGTAGCCAACAAGATTTATCATGTCTCACCTAGTCTCAGAACTGTTCCTATAGTAGAGGGGTCAGCTTATGCATCACCTATCTTGTTTTTTTTTTCTTGGTTTCTTCCTTCATGTCTGCAGCCAAGATTTTCAGGAGGTTTCCTCCAATTAAATCTGGTCTTTATTAATTTTGAAGAAATCCATAGCTTTTTGTTTCTGGTGGAAACAAAGGCATAACCTCTTCCCCAATGCAACACATTTTCTAACTTCCATTCTAAAGTTAAGACATCCTTAAAATATATAGGCTGGTTTAATTTAGTAGGTTCCCACACACACACAATCCAGTATTTCTCAACAGCTGCTTTTTTTTTTTGTTGTTGTTGTTCATTAGCCTTAAAAAAATTCAAAGTCAACAAAGCACCATACAGGATCCAGACACCCTGTGTATTTCCCATCTTTATGTGGCTTACTCTTCCTATATTACTTTACTCTTTCTTTAAAGAGTTTGTTGTTTTTAAACTATTTATTTTTTCTATGACTGTCTATATTCATTTTCTTTTTTCTTTAGCACCTAAGCATATTTTTAAGCATACTGTACCTGTTTAGAGGTTTTCTTGGCCTGGATCTGGCTTTTTTTTTTCTTTTTCTTTCTTTCTTTTTTTTTTTTTCTGATGTTGGCAGCATTTCTCTGACCACATGAGCCAAACCTTAAACTACTAGGCTACCTGCCACACAGCTCCACTTAGCACATGGAACTGTCAGCTGGCACTGGTGTCTGGTTCTGCTGCCTCTTGGGTCCCTCAGGTCCTGGCTGGGAGCCACATTTACCTGCCCCAACTCTGGGAACTTACTGGGTTTGCTGTGGCAGGCATTTATTTCTAAAATACCATTCTATCTAGTACTTGCCATTTGAGTGCTCAGCTTCATAGCAGGGCCTCTTAGAGGATTCTGCCTCTGTACACCACAAGTAGTGGGTTCTGTGTCCAGGATGTTTCTCAGCTTTCTCAGACCCTATGTTTGGATATATGGGCTGGGCTTCCACATTGAATGCCTTTACCTTAGGCTTGTTTCCAACTAGCTCTTATAACATGAATTAACCTGTTTCTATTAATCTACATTCTGCCACATAGAGAGAGCTCTACCTCTCCTCTATTCTGTACTCCCAACTCCTTCCATGTCTTGCTGGCAAAATCATCCATGCCAGATTCTAACCCAAAGTTCCTATCTCTGCCCATAGGTCCCACCTAATCTCTCCTACCTAGCTATTGGCCATTCAGCTCTTTATTAAACCAATCAGGTGTCTTGGCAGGCAAAGTAAAAGTGATGTATCTTCACACAGTGTGATAAAATAGCCAACAACTCTTTCCTATTTAGTTTCAGTTTGCTTCAGTGCCTGGCTCCAGTCTGGCAAAATATTATTATTAATTATTAATCTTGACTTTGCTGTGTCAGCCCTGTGTTGTCAACAGAACCAACAAGCATCCCTCTGTCACCTTCCCTAGGTGGTGCTAACACTGTCAAATAAGACCAAGAATAGTTTCTGTGTCTATGTGGGATGAGGGGCTTGTTCTGTTTGACCATGACCGAATGTCTTGTGAGACCACTGCAAAACTTGATTCTGTTGTGATCAGACAACACCCTTTCCTTGTTTCCCTCTGGAGCATCCTTATGGGACAAATATGCTCCCCCCCCTCCCCCGTGAGTCCAGTTGAGACACTAAATTAAACATCTGTGAAAAAGTCATGATTTTCCAGACCTTGATGATTTGTGTAAAAATGAAGAAGATATGATCCTTTCTCTCGGGAAGGTTAGGCTAGGAGGTGTATGACTTGCTCACAGTGAAGCTGAGAGTAAAGTCTGCTAGCATGGGCCAGCATGAGACCTAGACTTCACAAGTGTAAATTCTGAGAGGTGAAAAGACCCCAGCAGCTCAGGCTGACAGGCTGGGCAGTGTGAAGGAGAATCTGCAAGAGATGTTACACCAGAACCTGAGTAAGTTAGAGTTATCTGTATGCTTGGGCACTTGTGTTTTCAGATATAGCTAAACTCTCTGAATAGAGATATAACATAACCTTCACACCAAAAACAAAACAACAAAAAACAAAAACAAAAACCAACCAACCAAACAAACAAAAAACCTAGAGTACACAGTTTGATACATAGTTTACTGATGGGCAGAAAATTTGAAATCCTTGGAGCATTGAGGTATATCGTCCTCAGAGATATAGAGACTGTGGGTGTGAGGAGTAATATCAAAGAGAGTACTGTTATCAAAGGATAGAAAGGAACCTGAGGGTACCAGTGTCCATGCTGGGCAGCCTACAAAGGCAGACAAAAGGTAGACAGAAGCAGGTCACAGAGACACTGGAATCATGCAGGAGTTTAGTGTCTGACACTTTTGACGGAGGAACAGCAAGGTGAGAGGTACTGAAGGGGACCAACTTGTGAGGCAGGCAATGTAGGAGAAGAGCTGGACCAGGTGTTGAATGGGCAGAGGAGCAAGCAGCCTGTGGAATAGGCATCTGGAAGAGGGAGTGAGGATTGGCTGAGCTCCCAGGAGCTTTGGGTCTATTAAGGCAGGACTCTGCCTTCACACAGGGTCAAGTGTCTGGATTTGGAAACAGGAAGAACACGGGTGTCACTGACATGCTTTTCTGCTGAAGCTTCCAACATGTTCCTTTCATTCATTAACCATACCACATTCCCACTGCTCTTTCCTTGGGGATGATAAAGATAGATTTTAGAGAGAGCTGACAGTTGATCAGAGGCAGAAGTGCTGGGGAGTTTGGGTTTGCGGACCTAACTGTAATGGAGGTATCTGTGTGTCAGGGTAGCTTGGGTGGACGGAGAATCAGGGTAACATGCCCACATCTGGTCAGAGTAGGTGACACTAAAGACCCCGAGTGAGTGGCATCAGGCTGCCCTCTTGGCCCTGCAGGGGTGGGGAGGGGTTCCCTCTAGGGAGTCCCACCTTGTTACTAAATCAGCTGTTGGCACACTGTCCGCCGTGACAATGGGCTTTTCTCTTTCTAACCTGTAGCTTCTCACTGTGGTCAGAGCCTGCCTGGCGGTCGGGCAGTCTCTGCTCCCACCCTGCCTCTCCCTCCCTCCTCTCCCCCTCTTTCTAACCTGTAGCTTCTCACTGTGGTCAGAGCCTGCCTGGCGGTCGGGCAGTCTCTGCTCCCACCCTGCCTCTCCCTCCCTCCTCTCCCCCTCTTCTGTACTCTTTCTCCGTCTCTCTCATTCTCTCTTTTCTTCCAGCTTCCTCCCCTCTCCTCCTTCAGTCTCCTTTCCCTCCCCCACCGCCCATTTCCCCTCCTCTCTCCTCTCTAATAGTTAAGCAGATATCAGCCACAGGAATCACCAGCACAAAGGGATAAAAGACAAATCACGTTTTCTTTGCCCTAGAAATTCAGTGGTTATCTCTCTCTCATTTATTCTAGCTCAGAAATTCGTTTATCTTGTGATCCAAAAATGCTAACACCTGTAGGATTTTTGACAATTTCACTCTTCGGTGAGTAGACCTGTGCCAGGACTGTCCACAGTGCTGGGTGAGAGGGTCACCACACCTCCCAGGAATTAAATAATGAGATAGAGTATAAAATGTTTTTATTTAAAAATGAAAAACGGTAGTCACTGTAATAATAATAACAACAATAAAAACAACAGTATAAAAAGTATGTCTCCCTCCCTACTGCAAAGTGATAGCTCCTTGATCGCTCGCACAGCCTTGGACAAATCACAGTGCATGCTGCATAGCAGCAAAAGTCAACCCCAGACCCCTTGGGTGATCTGTGCAGGGTCAGTTCTGGATTCGGTGGCTTCTCGGAACAGCGCGCGACTCTGCTCTCTCCCACCGGCGTCATGGTCTCTCTCTGCTACTCTTTGTCTAGCTCTCTCCTCCCCGCCTTAGGAGGCGTGCTGCCTGAGGGACAGGGCCCGGCTGCTCAGGGTCGCCTCCTGTGCCTTGCCTCCGCCCAGCAGGGCCTGCTTGTGGAGGGACTGTTGCTCGCAAGCGTCCCGAAGCTCGGCCACTGCAGCTTCCTGGTCGCGCACGCGGCTGGCGGCTATGAAAGGGCTGCACACGGTCTCCATCAGGCCGAGCACTACACTGAAGAGCGCCAGCACGCTGCCCAGCACGTACAGCTTCACCAGCTTCCCTCGAGGCCGCTGCGCCATCACCTCCTTGGCCAGAGGGATCAGCTCCTGCACACTTTCCATCTGGGCTCTGGGCTCTGGGTGGCGGGGCCTGCAGAAGCAGCAGAAAAGAGAGGAGGTTGAGCTTTCGGGTAGGGGGACAGCAGCAGAGCGGGGGGGGGGGTAGGCGGCAGAGGGGAGAAGGCTGCTGGTGAGGGGCCTGTGGTCTCTCGCCCTCCCTCGGTTCCGGCCCGGAGGCTTACCTAGGGTGCAGTGGGAACAGAGACAGGCTCTTTCTGGCCGTGGTCAGGAGTAGGTGCGTCAGGCTGGCCTTGGCGTCCTTCTTCCCGCAGCTGCCGCTCTTTGAGATGGACACTCCGCAGCTGCAGCGCTCAGCGTCCAAAGCCCTTATATCTTTTGCCTGGGATCCGCCTCCTGGCTCACTGACCTGGGCTCTGTCTGCACCCGCCAGGAAAAGAAGGGGGAGGAGGAAGAAGAACGGTAGCGCAGCAGGGGACTCGGGGGAGGTGGCCACGAGCGGTGCACGCCCCTGCCATGTGGGGCCTGGGGGGTCCCTGGACCGCAGGTGCTGCAGAGGCTGAGAGCCCAAGGCACTGCTTCAGTGTGCAGCCGAGGAGAGGACCCACACCAGGAGCTGATGCAGGCTTTCCTGACAGGACACACTTTTTTCTTGTCTGTAGGTGTCCAACTCCTGTAGTCCCAGAGGAACCCGAGAAAGACCCTAGTGAGGAAATCCGGGGTTCCGTATAATTTAAAGTTTTCATTTTCATTCAGAAAGATCCCTTTCTTTCCTGTCAGGGAAGGTATGAGTGGGAGGGAAGGGAAGGGACGCCTGCAGTGAGCAGGCAAAAACAAACAAACAAAACAAACAAAAAAAAATGCATCTCCAGGGAGTAGATAAGGCAGAATGTTCTTCCAGAATGCGGCTTTCATGGCTGACTGATGGGTTTTACTAAAATATGGGAACGTTACTAGTTACCTAATAGAAAGCTGTTCATTGAGGAGCCCTTCTAACGCAGAGGTGTGTGTATGAATGTGTGTGTGTGTGTGAGTGAGAGAGAGAGACAGAGACAGAGACAGAGGAGAGACAGACAGAGAGACAGGTGGAGAGAGAGACAGAGACAGAGAGACTGAGATAGAGAGAGGAGAGAGGGAATTAGTCTCTGTGTGTAAAGTGCTTCCATAGGTATTTCTGTGTAACAGGACAGCCATTAAATCCAAAGCACAGGCCTGTAATTCCAGCTACTGAGGCAGGAGGATGGCAAGTCCAAGCATATCCTGGGTAACTTACTGAGACCCTGTGTCAAAAATAAAATTAAAACGAGGATTATAGATATGGTCCAGTGGCAGAGTGCTTGTCTAGCATGTGTTAGGCTGTGTGGGTCATATATATTTGTATAACACACACATTATCCTCTCTTCTACATTCATTTAAGAAGTGACATTGGGGGCAAGTCTTGAAGAAGGCCTGTGGTAAAAATTGGTCTGCAGTGAAAGTGTCCTTGCAATGCTTCCACACCACCCTGCCCAGGTTTGGGAGAGTGTGCTGTAGACCCCAGAGTGAGGGGCCAGGCTGGAGAGCACTCTTTGAAGCTGGTTAGATTAAGATTAAGCAGGATCCCCTGGGTGGCTCTAATTTAGCTTTGGCTGTTGGTGTACCTGAGTTAGCAAAGCAGGCGAAAGGAGAGGCAGGTAGGCCAAAGGGCTTGAAGCAGGGGGTGGGGTGGGAGGAAGGGGAACCAGCTGGCCAGAAAATTGCAAAGGTCACTGACGCAATCTTTCAACAGCCGGCTCAGCCTTCCCTGTTAGAGCCCAGAGCCAGAGGGGAAACGGTGCCACTCTCAGGGGCCCAAGGTCATTGTCCAGACTCAGAAGGCAGCATTAATGGCCATCCCTGGGTCTGCTACAAGTCCTTCAGGTAAGGACTTGTAAAGGTGGGGATTGGCCAAGGCCACGAAAGTTTGGAATTTAAAGTTTATGCTTTAGTTGATACATAAGTGATCAAGGTAACCACAGGCCAAGTGGGGATTATTCTTGGAGGAGCCTGGCTTGGCTTATTATCCTTTTAACCTTGTCGAGCCAGAAAGTTCTGTAAGGAGGGTCTGAGCCAAGTTTAACTGCAGTCTTGGCACTCTTCCTAAGTCTTCCAGATAATTTTGGAGCACTCTTAGCAGTTGGCAGCAGTAACCATGGAGCTTCCCTAACAACCACCATGAGGGTTCCAGACACAGTGGCTCCTGGGAAAGAATATGATGTATACCTTGATAGGAGAGCACTCACTTGGTTTCCTCTCAGAAGGTGAGTCAGCCTAGTTTCTTACCCAAAACTCTAAAATTGACTGGGCAACAAGTGTTTCCTGTGTTTCTGTAATTTAGACCTCAGACACAATCTTCCTCCGCCATAAAGACGTAAATCAGCTGGGGTTCCCCTTTCCCAGGGCTGTGTCAGATGAACATCTCTCTTCCCTCTAAAATAACCTGACCTTGACCCCTGACCCTAATAGCTTGCTGTTGGTAGCTAGGCAACAGTCGTGAGGATTGGGGTCACTGGTGGCTTTGGTGGTGCCTGTTGAGGGAGAAGCGTTCTCAAGGGTAGAAAGGCAGGGTGTCTAGAGTAGGCCATGTCCAGAGTCTTTTCAGCACAACTGTCTGCTGGAGAAAGACCCCTTGGCTTTTGGATGGGCGGTGAAGAAGTTAGGGAGAGCTTGGGAATGAAACATACACTTTGACTTGGCTGGTACTAGTTTTAGAAGGACAGGTCTCTGCTGCATTTGGGTCAGACACAGGTTTCAGTTAAGAAGATCAAACCAAGCCCCAAGGTAACCAACCTTCTATTTGGCTGAGGACTGATGAGGACTTCCCATGTTAAAGCTGAGACAGTCCTGAGCAGCATGGATAACTATCCCTCTTTCTGAGTTGGTTCATTTTCTGTTACTAATATGTAGTACTCCAGAGTGGGTAAATTTAGCTCACGGTTCTGGAGCTCCAAGGTCAAGGGTCTCATCTGGTCTTTTTTTTTTGTGTGTGGTAGATTACAAATAATATAAAAGATGTGAATGTGTATGTGTGTCCGTTTGTAAACCTTGTCTAATCCTAATCACTTATTTAAATGCTATATTCCTTTAATTTCTCAAATGTGGGTTACATTTCAACACCTAGAGTCCTGGTGTATCAAACCTCACGATCTACCCTGATATTCAGTTCTTATCCTTTCTAGGGATGCTAGGAGAGACAGTTTAAATTTTATCTCATTTATTTTCTGAACCCCTTCCTCGATAGACACATTGAAATATCAGTAGCATCTGGTGAGGGAAAAACCACCAAGGGCAGCAAGCATGTCATCCAGGGGCGAGCCAAAGAGCAGGAGCTGTCCGCACAGCTGCGCCGCCACTGCTGAGGCAGGGGATAAGTCTCCAGACGGACTATTGTGTTATGATTGCTGTTGTTATCCTTGTCATTATTTCCCACCTGCTGGCCACCTGCACAAAATCACTGTCTGCCCCTGGGATTCCAGGACCTAGAATAATGGACCATCCATGGACATAGTACTGAACTATTTTTGTATTTTACACCCAGTTTAAAAAACCTTTGTAGTCCTTGAGTCTCAACGCCATCCACTCCTGTGTGTGTGTGTGTGTGTGTGTGTGTGTGTGTGTGTGTGTGTGTGTGTAGACCAGAGGTCAACCTTGGGTGTCATTTTTTGGGATGCTATCCACCTTGTTTCTTTGAGACAGGGTCTCTTAATAGCCTGGAATTCATGAATTCTACCAGACAGGCTGGTCAGTGAGTGCCAGAGAGTCACTTATCTCTGCCTCCCCAATGCTGAGATTATGTGAGCACTCTGCCACATCTGGTGTCTCCTTCTTCTCCTCTTTTTCTTCCTCTCCTTCTCCTCTTTTTCCTCCTCTTCCTTCTTCTCTTTTTCCTCCTCCTGTTTCTCCTCCTCCTTTTTTTTTTTTTAAAGAAGCTTCTAGAGTCCATTTCAAGTCCTCACTTACAAATCTAGCATTTTACCAACAGCTGGGCTGTCTCTCCAGCCTCCTTAAGTCACCGTCATTTCATATCAGTTTTAGAGGCAGGACTTCCTGGCACTCAAGCCTCAGTGGATAACTTAGGACTTGGTTTGCAGTAATGGGATTGAACCCAGGTTCCTGTGTAGGGTGAATATGTGCCTTGTTACTAGCCCACAGGGCAGTTTTTAAATGTATACTTCTGACCTTTATCTCCTCTGGGTTTGCAGGTTAGAGCTGTGCAGTTCAGGCGTTTCCATGTGGATCCCTGCAGCCATTACTTAGGATGCTCGATTGGACACACTCACCTTCCTTCACTCTTCCAAACCCAGCCATTCTCAGAATCCACATTCCCAGCAGATGTACTTCCATGTATTGCGCCTTGGCTTTAAACACTATGCCACTTCCTTGGCCAGGCCTTCCTCAAGCTCACCACCTCATGAGACCCATTCAGTGCCTTTGCTTGTTGGGTCGATAGAATTGTCATCTTGGTTTTGTATTGTCTTTCACTCCCATTGGAGGACACATGTCACGAGGGCTGGAGCTTTGTTCTGCTGCTCTTCAGTAAATCCTCAGTGCCTAGCACAACGGTTGGCACACAGTAGGTCCTTAGTAGGTAAATGTGGGTTTAATGAATTGTTTCTTCCATGACTATGGCGCTCAGCAGGGAGGGCCTTATGTTTATTAAGTTCACACACAGTCAGAGGTTTGGTCAATACTCACAAAAAGCATTTGGGTTTGGAGAGAGATAGCTTTGGGTATTAGTTCCATCTAGTCCATCCCAGACAGGCTCACCAAATGAATGATTTCCCCGAACGCTCATTTTTCATTTTTAGTTCCCTGATTGGAGTGTGAGCTAGTGACCTCCTGGATTCTGCATGCTGACTTGGCGTGTCCTGATTGATATTCTGGTATTCGGGACTTCTTTGATGTGGTCGCTCTGCTGGTCCGACTTCCCCTCTTGTTCTCCTCCCATAAGACCCCTGTGCTCCCCAGGGGGAGCCGAGAGAGGTTTCTCCTCAGGCCGAGACAGTCTGTTCTCCGTGCTGCTCAAGTCAGTGCCTGCCAATCCTCTCTGTCATTTTTCTCAGACGGCCCTCTGCTTTCTGCTTTCTTCTTGAACCAAAGCTGGGGCCCGTCTATTCTGCCTCCCTCTTGAGCTCCCAGAAGCCACTCATTCCCTTGCCAGCACACTGTGCTCCATCCTTTCTGTGAATCTCAGTTGCCTGCATGACTCCAACTGCATAGCTTGGCACTAGAACACACACTGGTCTATACAGTGCTCTCATTGTTTTCTCTGTCATTTTGCCTCCTGTCTGTATATAGGACAAAACTTTTGTATTTTTCATGGTGCGAACCTATAACAGGGGCCCAATCAATATTAATTACATTGATCTAAAAGCCAGTGCTGGAATAAATTACAAAATGACCCGTTAGACCCTCTTGGGAGGTTATTTTAGGCTCAGTGGCCCGTCCTTGGCTCACAGCCTTGAGTTGAAATTGCCCAAGAGCTGGCAGTTTGCCTTAGCTCCCTCAACTCTGGCCTCCTCACCTTTCACTTTTATCCCCAGCCTACTGTCTGGCATCCAATTCACTGGACTGCTCTGGGGCACCCCTCCAGCCTGCCTCTGGGGCTGTTCACTGGGGGAATACAAGGCCCTGAGCTTCAGTTCCTCATGGGTTGAGTCAAACAGAGCCACCAGCTGCTAGAGCAGGAGGCTGTTCTGGGACCCCCAGACTGCTTAGGCTAGCCTGGCCTCTGCGGCCAGCATGGTTTGAATGGCAATAGGAGGCTTTACAAGTATGAATCAGCTCCAGTAACTCCCCTAAGTTTCAGTGGGAGTGAGATGTAAGAGTGTGGGGATCTGGGGTTGAGCAGCCTTGGGTTCATTCAAGTCCTGCCTTTTCCACTCTCTGGAGTCTGACCTTGGACAAGTGACTAACCAAGCTTCACCAGCTTCTGTGTTCTTGTCTGTAAAGTGAGAGTGGAGATGAAGCCTGTGATGTGGGGCACGGTGAGGGCTTTCTACCAGAGGTCTGAAGCAGTCTGGACACTATACTATCTAGCAGTCTTTGCCTCCTGATTTGCAGGTCCCACAATCCCATAGCCAAGCCCAGCACACCTTCACTTCTTGGGTGACATTTAGGTAGCTTCCAGAAACATTTGCTGAAGTCATTCACATATCGAACACTGCGTTATGCATAGTTACAGGAAGCAAGAAACAGACTGCTCTTGCTCTCCAGAAGCTCATAGTCCAGCAGAGGATAAGGACATGCACACAAGCACTGCAGTGCACTGGACAGCACAATGCAGCAATGCGTGTCCGGGAGACAGACAGACAGAGAATAGATAACCTCAGCAACAGTCAAAGAAGCATAAGAATGAATGATCTCTGAGCAGCTTATGTGGTGGTATTGTGTTCCCCAAAATATCGTGTACCTTAATAAACTTATCTGGGGTCAGAGAACAAAAAAGCCACTAGTTAGGCAGTGATAGCACACGCCTTTAATCCTAGCATTCCAGAGACAGAAATCCATCTGGGATCTCTGTGAGTTCAAGGCCACATTAGAAACATCCAAGCATGGTGACTCACGCCTTTAATCCCAGAAAGCAAGCCTTTAATCCCAGAGAGTGGTGGTAGAAAGCAGAAAGATATATAAGGCGTGAGGACCAGAAACTAGAAGCGTTTGGCTGGTTCAGCATTTGGCTGGTTAAGCATGTGGCTGGTTAAGCTTCAGGCTTTCGAGCAGCACAGTTCAGCTGAGATTCATTCTGGATGAGGACACAGAAGCTTCCAGTCTGAGGAGACAAGACCAGCTGAGGAATTGGCGAGGTGAGGTGGTAGCTGTGGCTTGTTCTGTCTCTCTGACCTTCCAGTATTCACCCCAATAACTGGCCTCGGGTTTGATTTTATCAATAAGAACTTTTAAGATTCCTGCTACAAGCTTAGGTTGTCAAAGGTCGGGCAGGGACTTATCAGGTGATTTTGAGGGAGGAGGTAGAATTTGAGGCTGGGGCATACCTTGAAAGGACTACACATGAAGGGGGGAAGGGTAGGGAAGTCTTGTGTAGTCAATGATGAGTCAAGAGCAGTCAGGCAAGAGGAGTACAGCAAAGAGGAGGTTTGGAAATTCCAGGAAATGAGGCAGAAATCATGGGCAGTAACCAGATAAAGAACAAGTCACATACAGAGTTACCTGTGTGTGTCATGTGTCACACACAGGAAACAGCTTCTGTGCTACACATTCTCCTAGCTTTTCTCCAAGCCTGCAGCTCCAGGTTCCTTTCCATCCACTGTATCATCGTCCGAATTTCTTAGGACTTGGCCTGGAGCCTCTCTTGATTTATTCATTTTTATTTTGTGTGTATGCTTATTTTGTCGCATTTATGCTTGTGTGCCATGTGCATACAGTGTCCACAGAGGCCAGAAGAAGGCATCAGCCCCCCTAGAACTGGAGTCACAGATGGTTGTGGGCCACCAAGTGGGTGCTGGGAATCAAACGGGTTCTCTGCAAGAGCAGTAAGTGCTCTTAACGACTGAAATGTCGCTCAAAAATCAGAATGTTATCTGACACAACTGATTTCAGGAAAAGGAAGTCACCCAGATGGACCAAATTTGTCAGGTGTGTCCCTCAGTGGGACCTGGTCTTTCTGAAGAAGAGAATCAAAGGCCAAAAAGGATCCCAAGTGACATGGCTTCTTCCCTCTAGCTCTGGAGATGGAGGGGCAGTATGGTCCCATCTAGCAGCTAGTAAGGAAATTGGTGTCTATCTGTAGCCACATGAGCACAACAGAAGACCGTCCATTCCAGATGAGACTCAGCACCTGGTGTCGTCTCTGTGAGACCTGGACTGCTGTGGCCAGACTTCTGTCCTACAGGAGTGGGAGCCATGAACACTTCAGAGTTTAAAACCGCTGAATCTGTGGCCATTTGCTGTGTGACAATAGAACAGATTCCAAGCAGCAAGACGGAGGGAAAATCAATTCTAAGCCTGATGAGGATTGACCAGGAAAATGATCAGATGGGAGAGCCTGGCTCAGACTGCTCAGTCCTCATTCTAAGCACTTCCTTGTGCCTGACACTCATTCACTTGCTTCCTGTAGATCCACCTTGGGGGATGTAGACACAGCTGGAATCCGATACACACACTGTGTAAACTTGCTCCTGAGCAGTTCACACCCCTCAACTGAGCAGTTCATACCCACCCCCCCACCTAAGCAGTTCACCCCCCCCATCAGTTCACACCCATCCCCCAACCAGGTTGCCTACTTATTAAACTTAAGACCACATTTTTTTTTTTTTAAAGACAGTGTCTCCTGTAGCTCAGACTGGTCTTGAACTTTCTACACAGCTGAGGATAATCATGAACTCCTGATCCTTTGCCTTCCAAACGCTGGGATTATACATGTATTTGAGTGGCCAGAAAACTACATATTAACTAGGTGTTTAGTCATAATTTATTATGTCTCAAAGTCAGTCAGTTTTACTATTCTCTAAAAAACACTTTTTCCATGCTTTCTCCCCTCTCCCCCAAATGACTACATCCTTTTCTTTCCCATTATGTGATGAATTTGTAAAATTCTGAGAATCTAACAGAAGCTCCTTTATCTCCTGGCCATGAAATCAGTGCACCAGGTTCTGGGAGTCCAGCCTGCTGTCTTGCTGACGTAGTGGAAGTCTCTACGCTATAGAGCTCAGCCCTCCTTCTCAGCTTTGCCCATTTGCTTGAGGTTTTGGGAGTCCACGAACGAGTTAGGGTGCTTTGAGCCACAGTTAGGAAAACCCAATTAAAGTTGGGTTAAACAGAAGAATAGCTTGGCCATCTCAAGACCTTAGGCTCCTCTTTGTATTTGTACCATCAGCTTGCCACAGCCCAGCTCTCAACACCCCAACACAGTGCAATACTTTCAAGCATCACATTCAGGATGACAATATACAATAAAAGAAGAGAGATCATTCTGTATCAACAAGGAAGCCCTTCCTACATGGGCTAAAAGTTGGAGGATGAAGCTCCCACACTGGACATCAATAGACCAGGTTAAAAAACAAAATTGTTTCTTACCTCACCTCATCAGTGGTCTCTCTGTTAGAATATGATGTCACCTACTTTCTCTGTTAGAATATGATGTCACTGCACCAGCACATAGACACTCTAATATTTAAAGAAAAATCATCTACGTGGCTGGGGTGTATCTGAGTGGTGTGTGCTTGTGTGTTTATCATGAATGAAGCTCTGGACACGAGCTCCAGCATTGAAAAATAAGGAACAAATAACCCCCTCAAAATCCAAACTTCATCTATGACTGTACACTGTGATCCTTTAGTAACTGGAAGTGTATATTAGTGGAGGGCCCTGCAACCACTGTACCTACTACATCCAACTTCCATCCCTTCCACTCTACCAACACCGAGTGACACCTCATTCCTTTTCAGCTGTCCTTCTTCTCCTTCTTCTTCTTCTTCTTCTTCTTCTTCTTCTTCTTCTTCTTCTTCTTCTTCTTCTTCTTCTTTTCTTCTTCTTCTCCTCCTCCTTCTTCTTTTTGGTTTTTTTCAAGACAGGGTTTCTCTGTGTAGCTTTGCGCCTTTCCTGGATCTCACTCTGTAGACCAGACTGGCTTCGAACTCATAAAGATCTGCCTGGCTCTGCCTCCCAAGTGCTGGGATTAAAGGCCTGCACCACCACCACCACTTGGCTTCAGCTGTTCTTCTATTAATTTCTTCTGTGGTATGTTGTTCTATTTTGTCTTACTGAGTTCGTTCCTCATTTCCCGATCTTGTTTTTTTTTTTCCTTGTCAGTCACTGGTTATCAACCTTGTAAGCACATTAGAACCACTTGGGGAGCTTTGTAAAAACTATTTTAAAAATTTAAAATTATGTGCATGTGTCCCTGTGTGGGTATGTGCATGCGAGTGAGGTGCCTGAAGGGGCCAGAAGAAAGTGTGGATCCCTTTGAGCTAGAGTTACAAGTGGCTGTGAACCTTCTCTGCCTGTTATAAGTGCTGAGAGCTAAACTCAGGTCCTCTGCAAGAGCTGTGAGGGTTTGGATCTGCTGAACTATCTTCGCGCTCTAACATTTTTTAAAACTAATTTTTTTTGTTTTTGTTTTTGTTTTTCGAGACAGTTTTCTGTGTAGCTTTGCGCTTTCTGAACTTTGAGACAGGCTGGCCTCGAACTCACAGAGATCCGCCTGCCTCTGCTTCCCAAGTGCTGGGATTAAAGGCATGCGCCACCACTGCCCGGCTTAAAACTGAATTTTAATAAATTTTTTTAGTGTGCAAAATAGTAGGCTTTGTTATGACATTTTTCATACATATATATCACCGACTTTGTTCACACTCATCCTTGACACTGCTCTCTTCCTCCCCTCTCCCATCTCTTGTTGGCCCTTCTTCTCCCTGATAGCCCCTCTTTCAAGTCATATATATTTATAATGTGTGTTTGTACAATTAAATATAGATTCTCTAGATGAGAGGGAATTTTTAATGTCTAGCCTTTCTTCCTCCTCCCATTGCCTCCCAGTCTCCCTCCCTTTAGATCCCTTTCTCCTACTCTACCACCCTGAGGAGCTTCCAAGACTCCTGAAGCTGGACCTAGACCCATTAATTCAGAAACCTCTCTGGGAGGAGAATCTCTGACATCAGCAATTTTTAAAGTTTTGCTGGTGATTTTGGAATGTGGCCAAGGGAAACTCCCCAAGATAGGGTTGGGGAGGGTTTTGTTTTTGTCTTTCTAGGAAAATAAAAACAACCATCTTGAGGAATTTAAAAACCTTTGGACAAGTAAGCATCCGAAGAAGAAGGGAGAACTACCTGGAAAAAATTATGAAGAAAAGGAATAATCTGACCTAATTCGATCTCTGAAGTCTCCAAAAAGATGATGGGGTCCCACAATGACAATTCTACCTGGACTATAGTAATGCCTCTAAGCTGACAAACACCATCTAAAGACCTTTGGCTTTGGACTACAAACTGCTCAGGACAATCTTGAGGTGGCTAGCTGAGATTGTCCAGCCTCACAGACTACTGACCAGGACTTGAGACAAGCCCTGCACTTTCCCATTATGCAGAGACTGGACAACAAATGATACAGCTACCTCTCCTAGGACTTGACAATTAATCCACAATTTTCAGGACCCCCTAAAGATGCCATTACCCCCCAGACAGCAGGAAGAAAATTTAAGAACATGATGTCCACATTCCTAAGAGGTGGGGTGGTTTTTGATCTTTCAATGGGTTATGGATATTTGTCGTTGTTTAGGGGGTTGGTTACAAGTTGTTATTGGTAACGGTCAGGAAAAAAGCTGAACAAAGGAGTTTAGACTCACAGGGTTCTTGTTTTGAAAAGAAAAAAGGGGGATATAGAAATGATAGGATAAAGGGTAGAATATTGAATCTACTCTGAAAGGAAAAAAAGGATATTGATATGATAGGATAAAAGGTAGATTATTGAATCTACTTTTAAAAAGCAACTACTTGTTTTAAATATTTTACATTGATATAGATCTTTGTATGTTGATACAAAGTCAAGATTATTTTTGTTAGAACGTACTGTACATACACTTCTAATCTTGTTCAAGGTATTGTACCCATACAATTCATTTAACAATGTAATGCAAATTTTTAGCCCTTGAAAGTTATTATTACCAACTATTTAGGATAATAAAGAAATACAGGTTAGTAGTTAGTAATTATATTTAAACTTGTAGTCATATTAGGTATGTTTTCAAGGTTAAACAGAGAAATATTTTAGACAGGCCATCTTCAAACACTTCAGAGATCTGCAGAATATAGCTTTTTTTTTTTTTTATGACAATGAGACATGTCTGTTCCTGGCAGTACCAATCTACTTCATTGAAGATGGTGGGCATTGAAGAAACTCCATATAGAGTTTACTTTCTTTGTGGCGAAAGTTAGCCACGGGGCAAAAAATTGCCCATATCTCAGATGCTGACAGTATGTTGTCCAAATGGGACAATTAGGACACAAAAGAAAGTGACTGCTGAACTTTGCCAAGACAAAGTAGGACAGCCCTTCAGAATATCCTGCTTCACAGAAAAGTCTGTCAGGTATGCTAGGCCTGTGGGCGGAAGATGGATGCGCCAGCATTGCAGAGGAACCTTGGGTGACTATCCAAAAGTCACAGCTGTTTTTGTCATTTCTCACATTTTTTGGAAGCCACTTGCTTGCACTTTTGCTTACTCAGGTAATATTGTTTCCTTCTGTGGTCTCTGATGGAGTTGAAGACTTTATAGTTATAGTTTTTCTTGTTACCAGATTCAGAAAAGAAATTCTCTAAAGAGGTGTCAAGTGTATAGGGTTGAGAGACATCAAAAGATAGTTTAGAGATTAAGAGCACTGGATGCTCTCCCAGGAACCTGAGTTCTATTCCCAGCACTGTCATGGTGGCTTACAACCTTCTGGGGGGCCAATGCCCTCTTCTGGCCTCTGCAGGTATGAGAGACACAAATGATGCATAGAGCAAACATGCAAGGAAAAATAAAATCTATGCACATAAGAAATTGGGTGTGTATGTAATTTTAAAATATGTATATAGAGACCTACAGCTCCCTAATTTTTAAAAAAGATATCAACTTACTGTGTGTTTTAAAATAATGGAAAGAAAACATTTCAAACCGGATGTGGGTGTTTCTCTTTCTTTGCACCTAACTAAAATATTTATCTGGCCCAGAGAATCCAGCCCCAAGGTTTGCCTCCTCCCATCTCCATCCTTTCTGAAGTGGCCCCTCTATCTTCCTGAGAACTCCTACCTGTCTTACAATACTGGTTTTTTGTTTTCCCCCGGGCTTTCATAGTATTGAAACCTGCAATGGTTAGATTTGGTTTCTAGTTTACTGTCCATTATTTGTGTTCTTGGGTGGGGTCCTCATTTATTTTGTTGGGTGCCCGGTTCTCTCCATCTAGGTAATGCCTGGGTCAATGTAGGGACTCAAGAAGCATTTATTAGTAGAACAAGTAATGAATGCAGGCTCTTGACAAATGGTAGTAGCAAGAAGATTTGTCTCCAGGCACACGGGCCACTTTGGATCAAATGGCTGTTCTTCCCTGTCCACCTGACTGGACTTAGGAGGGGCACTTCTGGGTGTGTCTGTAAGGATGTGGTTAGAGAAGATGAACTAAAGAGAACCACTTTGAATAAAGGCAGCGCCATCCTGTGAGCTGGGGTCCCAGTCAGAATGAAGAGGAGAGAGTGAGCTGAGCACAGCACTAATCTCTCCTTTCCCGATCTTCCCAGACATCCTGCCATCATTGCTGCCATCCCCTGAACTGTGAGCCAGGACAAGCCTTTCCTTCCAGAAACTGCTTTTATCTGGGATTTTTGTCACAGTGACACGAAAAGTAACTACTAGAGATCACCCTGGAAGAGGCTGTCCACTTGAGCTGGGAAGGAAGAAGGAGGTTCCCAGCTGCCAAAAAGGAAGGTGGCAGGGAGCTGCTAACCTTGGATGGATTCTGGGGGGCCACAGAAGGTAATGTTCACTTTCAAGTTGTCACCCCCACATTTTCAGTAAAGTGTTTTTGGCTCAAGAGCTGTGTGTCTCTTGGGGAATGGAGGAAGGATTGTGTGTTCCTGCTTTGCTTGGGGGCTGAAGAGTCTGTGGTCAGCATGGAGAAATGGTTGTAGGAAAACTAGCAGGACTTTGTGGACAGCTAGGATGAGCTTGTGTGTGAACATCTAGCTTTGGGATCCTCAGGGTCACTGTTTCTGGGACAGTAGAAGATAGAGGTTCTTGGACAGCTGAGGAAGTTAGTCACATCAGTTACAAAATTAAACTATTTGGTAACAGCATGTGCAATGTCTGTGTCCTGTAGGGCAGCAGCCTTTCTCTGAACAGTGACTGTGCCTGGCTTGCTTACCACTCTGTCTCTGGGTGCCTGGCACTGGGTGGGTGCTCAATAAATACTGGTTGAGTGGATGAATGGTTGTAGAAGTTTTCATGTTTCTGGGTTAAAAGTCAGAAGGGTCTGCTGATAGGTGATGAACTAGAAGAAAAGTTCAGGTCTTGGAGATGGTAGAAACTGGGAGTGGAGTGGTTGTATGTGCTTGGATGGACTGGAAGGATGTAGCTCCAGGAACCTAGAACATCATCAGGCTAGCACCTAGAACATCACCAGGCCAGCACCTAGACCATTAATCAAGCTAGCACTAAGAACATCAGGTTAGCAACACCATCAGGCTAGCACCCTGCTAAAGACCCACACAGAGAGCCATAAAACACAGTGGACTGGACATGCAGAGAGAGGGGCTGTGGAGGACAAAGGCATTCCCTCAAGATGCTTGTTCATCTCTGGGGTACTATGCCCTGCACAATGGACTTAAATAAAACATCCCAGATCCCATTTGCCTGTGTATTGTTCTTGGATTGGCACTCACTGACCAGAGGCCAAGAAGGCCTTACACTTCTGGAGGACGTGTTACAATTGGCACCCTGGAGATGGGCAACAGCTGACAGACCTGCTTACCATGGTTCCTGATTCCTTGGGGGAGACATAGAATCCCCAAATCATGAATATGAGTGCATGCCTCCTGAGAACATGTGTTCATTGGTCCATTGTACCCTCCTTCTCTGAAGATTCCCCTGTACTCTCTTTTCCTTCAGACCTGTGCCCTCTCACCCTGCAGGTCCACCTGTTCCCTCCTCTCCTGAAGATCCACATCTTTCCTCACTGTCAAGGTCCTAATGCTGGTCTTCAGTGATTCAATACCTAGACCCCCATCCTGGCCCCAGAAATATTTCAGTTTTTCATGTCACAGCAGCAGCACTCTGAGTCCTGGTCTTCCCTCTTTTGTACCCTAGCAATGTATGTCAGCTCGAGTAAAAAGTTGGTATTTGACTCAGGGTTGCACCAGAACTCCACTGATGAAGAGTCAGCTCATCCAGAACTTTTTCAGATTCTAATTATTTTATAAAAATAATTTAAAAAATTGAGATTGTAGTATAATTAATATCATTTCCACCTTCCCTTTCCTCCCTTCAAACCATCCCATGTACCCCACCCCCAGCTCTCTTACAAATTCATATCCTCTTTTTATTTAATTGTTTATATATATATATATATACATATATATACACATATATTTGCAAGTAGGTTGTGTTTATTTAGTAACATACATATATACATACATACGTACATACATATACATATGTTACTAAATACATAAGCACAACCTGCCCAGTTCATGTAACGTTACCTGCATGCATATTTTCAGGGCTGATTATTTGGAACTGGATAGCCAGTTGGTGCTCTCTTTCCTGGGGAAGACTAATTCTCTTGCTGTCAGCATTCCGTAGTTACCTGTAGTTCTTTGTCTAGGGCTGAGGACTCATGAGTTTTCTTGTGTCCACATTTGCATGTTTATGGGTGTTACCCTCATTCAGGTCATATTTAGGACAGTCATGTTGGTGAGACTTTATGGGCATAGCTTCTGACATTTCTAGGAGACATAATCTTGCACAAACTCCCCATTCCTTTGGCACCTACCATATTTCTGCCCCTTCTTCCACAGTGATCCTAAGCCTTAGGCTGAGGGAAATGCTTTCTTTTTAACAGGAGCAGGAGTTCCTTCGTGGGACATGGTGAGTATGTAAATTCATGCTGTATATTCCCTTCAAGTAGTATTTTATTATTTTCATTCTTAAGAATCTGTAGTGATTTTGTTTGTTTGAACACTTGCTAATTGAAACATTAAGCTAGCACCTTGGGGACACATTGACCTTGAGAGGAGTACCTTTCACTCTTAAGAGCTACCTAAAAAAAATTAAAGGTTGAATGATGGTAAGTATTCGAATTTGAGGTGTTTTCAAATGGACTTACAAACAACAGAACTGGCTTCTGACAGAACTGTATTATAGGAAATTCTGCTGCCAGAGGTGAGAAGAATTGACAGAAAATATCAGAAAAGCCACCACAGATCCAGAAATCAGAGCCTCGTCTTGGATTAGGATTTCGTCAAGCTCACAGGAGGTAGAGATGGCTGTGTAGGATGAGTCCAGCCTAAATGTGGTCGCAGATGGCAGGGTTAGAGGGCTTGTGTGAAGGGCTGTGTGACTTAGGCACTGAAAGGTGACTTTCAGGTGGACCCTGCGTAACTGGCTGGGGACTTTGTGGACTTGAACCTGGAGATGATGGAATATATTCAGGACAAAGTCTACACCAAATCCAACTCACTAATGGGGTGCTAGCCAAAACCAACAAGATGAGACAAGAGGCCAAAGTCTGTGCTTGCGCATGCATCTGTGCTCACGGGTTTTAAGAACAGTGCACGTTCAAGATGGTGCAACCTGCCTTGATGGCATTTGACTTGAAACAGACAGAGTTGTTAATGTGCCTGTAAGTACACCATTGGTGCTGTGACTCCGGTGGGAAAGACCTCCTCTAGCTGGCTGCAGCATGGGGTGGTCTCCAGACAAAGCTGGGTCAGCACACTCTCTTAGGCCACCAGTCCACAAGCAGACTGCTCCGCTCAGCAAGCCACCCTTCATCCAGGAGCCTGAGCCCCTTCCTGTGGGGGAGTTTTATTCCATGGGCTATTTGTGGACTATTTCCTTCTTTCCTTCCTTCCTTCCTTCCTTCCTTCCTTCCTTCCTTCCTTCCTTCCTTCCTTCCTTCCTTCCTCCCTCCTCCCTCCCTCCTCCTCCCTCCCTCCCTCCCTCCCTCCCTCCCTTCTTCTTTTCTGGATATGGTCTTACTCTGTAACTCACTAGCCTCAAATCACTTTGAAGCCCAGGGTGGCTTCAAAGTCATGGTAGCTGTCCCAGCCCCTCCTGCTCGGCCTTCTAAATGCTGGAGTGGCATGAGCCGCTGTACCCTGCTTCCCACGGACAGTTCTCATCTAGGCGATTCTTGGACTCAGGCTCAGTCTCCTCCTATGGTCAGTGCATATCTTCACGGAGAGTTTACTGAACAAACCATCTGCGGTGGAGAAAGTTTTGATGTCTAATGGGGTCACCAGCTTTTCCCAAACTGAGGGGCTTTGTGGGCTATGGAACATTCAGGTGTCACTCACACTGGGAACAGCAGAATCCTGAAAATTCTCCCTCCGCCAGGGTTTTCCTCTTTATCCTTGGAGAGGTCTCATGGGTAATTCCCTCTGACTGTCATTTGCTGGGGTCTCGTTGTCTATGTTGCTAGGGTTTCCTGGTGGGCCAATGCGATAGGTCCAGCAAATTGAGCCCACTCGCTACAGCCATTTCTCTTCCCTGTTTCTCTGAGATATTGCCATCTACACATTATCCCTTGTGGCATTTTCTTTCAGGTGGTACCATCCTGAGCATGTGGTCCTGGGTTGTATGAGAAGGCCAGCTGAGCAAGCCAGTCAGCCACACTCCTCCTCCTAGGCCTCCGCTTCAGTTCCTGCCTCCAGATTCCTCCCTAAGTTCCTCCAAAGATGGACTGTGCTCTGAAAGTGTGAGATGAAATAAGTCCTTTCCTCCCCTCAGTGCTTTTGGTCATGGTGTTTATTACAGCAACAGAAACCATACTAAGATACCACCTGTCCTGGTTGGTGCAGCCACAAGACTGTGAAGGTCCCCACGTGACCATGTCGGAGCAAAGGGTCCCTCCCCCACTACCATCTTGCCTGCTACTTTGTGTGAACTGCAAATAAACATTTGTCAGGTTAAGATGCTGAGACCCTGTGGGTAACTTACTGCCTTAGCATGTTATAGTCTAGCTCCTCGACTTTGGGCAAGCTAGAGGAGGGTGACAGTGCCTCCCTCAGGATCCAGCCTAGAGGGATGCGGCAACGACCACATGAGGCACTGGCCTACAACAGCCTGATACACAGCTTGATCCCAGGACCTTCTTTACCACTGAGTACACCCTCAGCCATGTTCTCTTCTGATACCCCAGGAAGATGTTTAGTTGTTTCTTCTTGAAGTCCTTAACTGAAGGAATAGATAGAATTTATAATGTTGGGAAGCATACTGTGCATGCCCGAGGTTGGCAGGGTGGGCTTCTCCCTCCTTCTGGCTCAGCTCTTGGCCTTGCACCTGGTGTGGCTCACGATAGAAGGGTCTGGTCCAAAGATGCCACCACGATGTTGAGGCACGTGGGCTCTCAGGAGATGTTTAAGCATCCTACTTTGGCAGATGGGACACATTCTACAAGTTGGTGACCAGGTCAGGAATGGCCTGGAAATTGGAACTAGGTGAAAAGCCCCACTACATGTGAGGTTGCTGGGTTCTGCAAATAAAAAGTCAGGAAGCTCAAAATTTCAGAGAAGCAGTGAACACTGTAGTATAAATATG
Source organism: Peromyscus leucopus (assembly GCF_004664715.2). Taxonomy (NCBI): domain Eukaryota; kingdom Metazoa; phylum Chordata; class Mammalia; order Rodentia; family Cricetidae; genus Peromyscus; species Peromyscus leucopus. Next base: position 5,096,331 of record NC_051076.1, on the reverse strand, counting down.
TCACATATGGTGTTTGGAGCTTACTTATCATGGCCAACACATTCTTTATTTAGCTGAGATCCAGGCGTCTGGGTTTCCCATGTTTGTTGGCAGTGTGAGTTACAGAGGACCTGTGGTCTCTCACTGGAGATGTCGCCCACACAAAAGACGGATGTGACACCATGGCCATGAACATAAATACACAGAAACAACTGAACACCACCAGCTGACCGGGCATGGTTTTCTGAGCAAATGACAGGGAAATCAGAATCAGGTGAAGAATCACAGGAGAGCGGCAGCTCCGAGTGAAGGCAGTGATTTTGCTTCCCTGAGTTTCTTTCCCCAACTCTAGCAGAAGGGCTGGCTCCCATTGCAGCCTTTGACACTGTGTCAGGTCCTAGGAGTCCTGCTTCCAGCCTCCCTCCCTCCTTGTTTCTTTACGGTTCACTCTCATTGGCTCCCGTTTACCCAGGAAGTGTGTTAAGGACTCTGATGACGTAATGAGTCTGTCTCGGCCCCGAAACAAAACTTAAGGTGGAAGCCCGGATCTTACAAAATCCACAGCAGTCTGGAAAACCCACAGCACAAACCGTGAACCTGGGGGCCCCGTGGGAGGGCTCCACATAAAGCAGCATGTGGGGAGCGGGAGGGGCACAGCAGAGGGGACTTGTGACTCTGAACACAAGTCACTCTCCTTCCCCAGACCTGTTTTCTCCAGCCGTGGATTATGCCACTGAAACAGAGATGGAAGTCCTAACGCTGATTTCTCCATTTTCTCTCTGAGTACTTTTGCTTGAGTTGAGTTGATCTTGTGTACATTGTCCCTGCCCCAGAAGTTAACAGGACCTCACAAGCAGTCCCTAAAGTTATTAAAATAAACAAACCTAGAAAATAAAACCAGGCAGAGCCTCAGCAGCCCGGGGAATATGGAGGCCCCAGGAAAAGAGAGGTCTCCTCTGCTGCCTCAGACCTTACTACACGCGCTTCCAGTCAGTCTTTCTCTTCTGATTCTGCCTGTATGACCCCTTGAAAATCATAAAACCAAACATCTGTCATGTCCATACTTGTTCCTCTGCCTTCCTTGTTTGTAAATATTCCCTGGCTCTACCCTTTGCCTAGTCCTGTCCTGGAAGGCCAGAAGCTAAGGCCCTCCCCTCAACTCTATTCCCATGATGCCCTTTGTGCTGGCCTCTCTGCCCTCTGGTTCAGTCCAGTCTGGAAGGAATCTTGGACCATGCAAAGCAGTTCTGGGGTGAGGGAGAGCAGCCCACGGCAGTCTCTGTTGGCATGTGGCTCAGGTGGGAGTGTTTGTTTTGCTACCTGCAATGATTGCAGGGCAGAGCACATCTAAAGGACATAGTCCTGGCCTGCTCCTCTTCATTTCACAGGGTCTGTGGGGTGGACTCCTCACAATTTCTACTACAGAAGAGTGCTTCTGGGTGAATACCACAGTGCCTGATATCACCCAGCTAGTGAGCAGCCACCCTGGTGGGACATGAACTCTACTTTCTTATGTCTTCCTCTCTCCTCTAGCCTATCTCTCTACCCTGAGGTTTTACGCTAGAGTCCTAAACCACCAGTCCTGAGAGAAGAGCTTCCTAGAGTTAAGGGGGCTTCAGTGTTCTCCACCTTTAGCTATAACTCACAGTTCTCTAGAGAGCTGTTAAAACTTTGACAGTTCCAGGGACTAGAAGAATGGTTCACTGCTCTTGCAAAGCACTCAGCTTCATTCCCAGTACCCATGTTGAGCAGCTCGCAACTGCCTGTAACTCCATCTTCAGGAGATCTGACACCTCTTCTAGACCCCTCAGAGACCTGCACTAGTACATGCACACATACCCTCACATACATACACATAATTGAAAGTAAAAATAAATCTCAAAAAAAAAAATTGCTCATCTTCAAACTATTTAATCTTGGAGTGAAGCCTAGGTTGGCCTGTGTGTGATAGTTTCAGTTCTTTAAGTAACTCTAAGCAGGCAGCTTCAGTGAGAACCAGTGGAAATCCAACCCCTTTAGCGATGTGATTAAACTAGCTGGTAGAGGGCCTTGGCCAAGGCCTCTCTTTGAACTGGTGACTGGGCCAGTGTCCTTGTGCATGCTAAGCTCATGCTCTACCACTGCCCTGTTTTGGGTATTTGTACACTGTGTGAAGATGAATTGCTGATTGGTGTAATAAAAGCTGAATGGCCAATAGCTAGACAGGAGAGATAGGTAGTACTTCCGGGCAGAGAGAGATCTCCCGGAAGAAAAAGGGCAGGGTTGCCAACTAAATGAGGAAGAAGCAGGATGGGCAATACAGAATAAAAGGTAACTGAGCCACATAAAATAATGTAGACTAAAAGATATGGGTTAATTTAAATTATAAGAACTAGTTAGGAGCAAGCCTAAACTAAAGCAGAGCTTTCATAATTAATAATAAGTCTCTGTTCATTATTTGTGGGCTGATGGCCCAAAGAAACATCTATCTACATATAGTTGGTGCACAACATGGGCCTTGAATATTTAAACATAGGGACTAAGAAAGCTAAAACAAACAAACAAACAAACAAACAAACAAACAAACAAAAACCCAACCAACCAATCAAACAAAAAACGTTCTGGAGAAGGAGCCAGATGAGGTTTCCTAGTCCTATAGTCTCTCAGGTCGGCCCATGCTTGGAGTACAGTGGAGCCAGCCACCAGCACCATTCACTAAAGCTGAGCCATGTGATGGCTGACATGGCAGGTTAAAATTTGTCTCATGTGGTCAGAGAATGTTAAAGCAGGTATAGACATAGAAAACCTCTAAGCAGGTACAGTATGTTTTAAAATGTGCTTAGATGCTAAAGAAATAAAAGAAAATGAGTATAGACAGTCATACAAAAAGTAATTTAAAAACAATAGAGTAAAGCCTTTAAAGAAAGAATAAAATAATGTAAAAAAAAAAAAACATGTAAAGATGGCAAATACACAGGGCATCTGGATCCTGTATGGTGCTTTGTTGACACTGAACTTTTTAAATGACAATGTACAAAAAACAATAGCTGGTGAGAGATATTGGATTTTGGAAACTGCTAAATTAAACCAATATGTTTTAAGAATGTCTTAACTTCAAAATGAAAGTCAGCAAATATGTTATGTTGGGGGAGGTTTCCATGGGAAACAAAAAGTTATAATTCTCTTTAAAATTACTGAAGATCAAATTTGACCATGAAGACCTCCTGAGGATCTTGGCTGCAGACATGAGGAAAAAAGCCAAGAAAGACTACAAGGCAGGTGGCATATATGCTGATACCTCAACACAGGAACAGCTCTGAGACTGGATGAGACATGATATATCTTCTTGCTACACAGTTCTCATGACTTATTATTACATACCATCCTTTCATATGGATGGATGGAGATTGCTATTACAATTTGGTTATATAGTCCAAATGGACTTATAAAGTTGACAAATGCCTTTTACCTGCTCAAACATCTAAAAAAATCATCTTTAGCTGACTTGTACACACCACAATTCAATACTTGTGTTATTACAGATATATATGTTACCTTTAAAAGTTTATGTGTTTTCAGAAAAAAAGACCAGACACTAATAAAGATAAGTAGCCCAGGTGATACAGCCTCTCAGAATGCCTTTGTTGAAGTTTCCTCAAAATTCTGCATCCAGAACAACTTCAAATCTGTTAGCTGAGACAGCCCAGCTTCACAGACTATCCAGCCAAGACTTCAGATAAGCTCTACACTTTCCCTCAAACAGACTAAACAAAAAATGATACAGCTAGCTCTCCCAGGACTTGACCATTATCCCAATTTTCTCAGGGTCCCCTAAAGAGGCTAGTGCCCCCACACAACAGGAAGTAGTCTAGAGAACAAGATGCCCACATTCCCAAGAAGCAAGGTGGATGGGTTTTGTTCATTTGGTGGGTTATGATGTTTGTTATCATCTAGCGGGGTTGGTTACAAGTTGTTATTGGTCATGGTCAGGGAAAAAGCTCAGCAAAGGAGATTAATTTCAGGGATCTCTTTCTAAAGGAACAAAGGAGGAATATAGTATAGAAATGATGGGATAAAAGGGTGGATTGTTGAGTCTACTTTTGAACTAAAAAAGAACTACTTGTCTCAAATATTTTTACATTGGTATGGGTTTTTATATACTGATACAAATTTAAGGTTATTTTTGTTATACTGTATGTATGTTTCTACTCTAGTTTAAAGCATTGTACCTATGCAACTCATTTAACAATGTAATGCAAATTTCTAGTCCTTGAAAGTTATTATTATAAATTATTCAGGATAATTAAGAAATGCAGGTTAGTAGTTAGTCATCTATAACAATCAAACAAACAAATCATGTTAGGTATGTTTTCAAGGTCAAATAGAGATATACTTTAAATATATAGATGGTCTTCAAACACTTCAAAAGACCTACAGAATATGGCATGTAAGATTTTCTAATAACATAAGGCTTTTCATGACAGTGAGACATGTCTGCTCCTGGCAGCACCAATTTACTTCAAAAAGGGATGATGGGCATCAAAGAATCTCCATATGGAGTTTGCTTTCTATGTAGCAAGCCTAGCTATTTTGGACAAAAATAAACTGCCCTTGTTTCGACTGATGAAAGTATGTTGTCCAAATTGGACAAGCAGACACAAAAGAAGGTGACTACTGAACTTTGCCAAGATAAGGTAGGACAGTCCTTCAAATTTCCTGCTTCAAAAAAACATCTGTCAGATATTCTAGACCTGTAGGCTAAAGATTGATGCCCCAACATTGCAGAAGAACCTTGGGTGACTGACCAGGCAGCCAGATGTCTCTGTCATTTCTATAGTTTTGGAAGTTGCTTGCTCTGCATTTCCTGTTTATTCAGTTAATATTATATCCTTCTCAGGTCTTTGATGGGGTTAAAGACTAGACAGTTATTGTTAAAGTTTTCCTTGTTAGCAATCAGAAAAGAAACTGACAAAAGAGGTATGAAATAAATAGGATTGAGAGACTTAAAAGCTTTAAGTTGCTTATCTAAGAAAAGGTTTTGAAGTCTAAAAAGATAGTTTTAGGCTGGTAAAACAAGTTAGGATAAAAAATAAAGTAGGTACAAAACTTTGACTCACCAAGATAGGCTAGATAATGGAATGTTTTCTCTGAATTTGCCAAATACAGATAGACTGGACATCATAAATGTAATTCTTCCTTGATAATTGTTATTATTGTATATAGTTTTACTGTATTAGAGTTAAAACCTTTCACTTTTATTTAGACAAAAAGGAGGAAATGTGGGATATTTATACATTGTATGAAGATATATTGCTGTGATTGGTGTAATAAAAAGCTGAATGTCCAATAGCTAGATAGGAAATATAGGTGGGACTTCTGTGCAGAGAGAGATCTCTAGGAAGAAAAAAGGCAGGGTCATCAGCCAGACCCAGACACAGCAGCATGGGTAGTAAAGGTAACAAAGCCAAGTAAAAGAATGTAGATGAAAAGAATGGGTTAATTTAAGTTACAAGAACTAATTAGGAACAAGCCTAAGCTGTAGCTGAAGTTTTCTTCAGTCCTGTCCAGCACCACGGACCCCACAACCGCTTATAAAATAATCACTCAGAAGTTTATATTAATTAAACTGCTCGGCCATTAGCTCAGGCCTGCCACTGATTAGCTCTTACACTTAAACTCAGCTCATTTCGGTTAATCTATATGTCGCCACGTGTTCTGTTACTTTACCTGTGTCCCATTACATGCTGCTCCCTGGACGGCAGGCTGGTGTCTCCTGACTCAGCCTTCCTGTTCCCTGAATTCTCTTCTCTGCTTGTCCCACCTATACTTCCTGCCTGGCTACTGGCCAACCAGCATTTTATTTATACAGAGTGATATCCACAGCACTTCCCCTTTGCTTTATTATTTTTTTTTAAAGGAAGGTTTTAACTTTAACATAGTAAAAGTGTGGTGATATTTTAATTGTGCTGAAATGTGATTTTATTTGTAGTTAATAAATAAAGTTTGCCTGGAGATCAGAGGTCATAGCGTTCCAGGGACAGCAGTCAGGTGGTGGTACCCCACACCCTTAATCTGATCACATGACAGGCAGAGTCTCTGTGTGGTCAAGGACACAGCCAAGCGTGGTAACACAACCCTTTAATCCCAGTGCCAACCATAGAGACCAGGAGGTCTGTATAGACAGGCAGTGATGAGGAAGTCATGTGGCTGGGCTTAGAGCCAATGAGAAAGCAGAATAGGAAAGCAATAAAAACACAAGTCAGACATTAGAAGGTCTCTCTCTTGGGGGAAGCTACTGCTGGTGGTAAGCTAAAGCTAGCTGGCTCTTGCTCTGATCTCTTTGTCTTTAACTCTGTATTTGGCTCTGTGTTTCTTATTTAATAAGACTGTTTAGAAATTCGCCTACACTAAGCTAAGGCCGAGCTTTCATAATAATAAGTCTCTGTCATTATTTGTGAGCTGGCAGCCCGAAGAAAAATCCATCTACACTGCCCTACAGTCTAGCTCCAAGCTTTCCCATATTTAAGTAGCAGGGCAGGAACTAGGTCAAGTCTACATACAGGCCTGTGTGCGGTGCAGGCTGCAGGAGGTGCTGATTAAGTGCTGCCCCAGGCAGGCCAGGCATACCCTGTTCCTTCTTCCCCAGACACAGGGTGTCTCCTCCATACTCAGCCCTCACTGCTAGATTGAACATTAGGAGCGTACGCTTGTCTCTAGCAGTCTTTTGAAGATCACGTATAGACTTAAGTCCTGTGAGCAGTCTCTATAGCATGGGGAGCATCTTTTTATATGCCTGTGTCCTATCTTATGCTGCACCATGCTGTCCCTTCCACAGCTACACCAAATGGCTGCCCTTTCAGCAAGGTATCCAGCTCTCCACTGGTGGGGCTGGGCCAAGTCCAGACACAGTCTAGTTCCTCTGGAATCCAGCTAGCTAGGGGCTATCATGTGCCACCTCATTTCCCCCTGACTTTCACCCCAGGCTTCAGGTTGCCTTGGACTGAACCTATCACAGTAGTGAGCCATTTGGGAAATACTTTAATACACACACACACACACACACACACACACACACACACACAGAGAGAGAGAGAGAGAGAGAGAGAGAGAGAGAGAGAGAGAGAGAGAGAGACTGGATAAGGCCCAGAGAGTGGCCCAGGAGCCTGACATCAAGGCAGCCATCCTCTACCTCTTCTGTCCTTTGGGGTGGGAGTGGATAGTCTCTCCTCATATCCAGATAGGCCTTGTCAGTGTGACGCCTGCCTAGTCACCTGCTTTGTCTTTATTTCCTCCCTCACATACTCCTGACCTCATGAGCTCCCAGCTGGTGCAGGGACCACAAGGCAGGTATGTGCTGGTCCTTTGGGAAGGGCTTCTGGTGCAGCACCTTGGCACTCACGTGAGGAGCTGTCAGTCAGGAAACCCGATGGCATCTTTTTATAATGTGTCCACAGCAGTGTCACCCGGGGCCACAACCAACATGAGTGCTCCAAGGTTGGAACAAGGCACAGGAGGAGGTGTGTGTGTGTGTGTGTCTGTATATGTGTGTATGTGTGTTTTACGGATGACAATCTTACTTTGTTGTGTTGTTTGAGACAGGGTATCTCTGTGTAGCCCTTGCTTTATAGACCAGTCTGGCCTCAGACTCACAGAGATCATCCTGCCTCTGCTTCACCAGTGCTGGGATTAAAGGTGTGTGCCACCATTCACCTTGGTTTTTGAAGTAGGGTCTTTCACTGAACCTGGAACTCTGATTCAGCTGGCCTGGCCAGCAAGCCCCAAGGTTTCACCTCTTTCCATCTTTTCAGAAATGGGATTATCAGTGCATACTACCATGCCTAACTTTTTATTTATTTTTTTATTTGAGCACGGGTTCTTGGGGTCCAGCACAGGCTCCCATCCTTGCACAGCAAACACTTTTCTGACTGAGCCATCTCCCCAGCTCCTAAAGATGATTCTCGAGCTAGTGGATCTTTACTAGGAAACCTGAAGACCAGAGAATCAGTAAGAATGGCGGGAGGATTTTTCAGGCCACATGGCATGTCTGTGACCTTTGGTAATGGTTAAGAATGTGGGTACCTAAACAAACAATAAAGGCTTCAGTCACTACCCACCAGCTGGGACCCAGTTATTGAAAATGGCCTCATTTTCTTTATTTGGGAAGTAAGGCCAGCCAGGTGCCTCCCACAGTGCTGTGGTGGGTGTTGAGTGGGTTAATGCAGAGCTGCAGGCCCTCTGGAGACATACAGGAAGTGCTAACGGTGGTTATTTTAGACTGACACCCTGATTTCTCCAACACCTGAGGACCTAGCTAGTAGACTGCATGGCTGTCCTCCAGGCAGACAGTCAGTGTAGGTAGATAAGGGTGCAGGAGAAGGGAAGCTGTGCAGCAGTCAGTGACAGGCTGCCTCAGAGTCCTGTCCTGTTACTGCGGCCCCTCTCGGAGACTGTTTCTCACCTGTGCTTAGCAGCTTACCAGGACTATTCTCTCTCTCTCTCTCTCTCTCTCTCTCTCTCTCTCTCTCTCTCTCTCTCTCTCTGGATAACTGGTGTGCAGGGCCACGCTATGTTTAGTCACATTGTAAATTCTCAGAGCCATTGCTGGAGCCCATCCTGCTTCACAGACAAGGACTCAGCCATTACTCATTATACTCTGGTGGTGCCCAGACTTAGTCACCAAGTGCCCAGAGCTCTGACACTCAAGTGTCAGATCCGGAATCATACTATTTAGTCTTCTTCTAATCTTTCCCTCCCTTTCTTCCTTCTCTTGTGATTGTTCATGGAGCAGGTCCTTCCTCGATACCTTCATGGTTTGAGCCCAACAGATGGATAACGGGGACATTGACTTCCAGTGTCAGTGAACTACTCATCAGAATCATTGCCAAGGGTGCCTGATGAGAGCAGGCAAATGAGATGACACCCTTATCATTATAGTGTCATTTTGTCAGTCTGGAGTAGGTGTTCCAAAAGAGAGCCCCGCTGCCGCCTGCAATGCAGAACACTCATGGTGAGTGACCCATTCTGGTGACTGCAAGCCTGGCACCATAGCCTCTGAGGATGCAGTGATGAAAAACAGACCTGGAAGACTCAGGAACCTGAATGAATTATTTTCATGTCAACAGGAATCTGTTCTACCAATATCAAGCTCCTTTCTACAAGGTTCCAGGCACTTGGGAAAAATAATGAACAAAGTAGACAGGAATCTGTGTCCCCTCAAACACAGTGCCCTAGTGGTGGACACAAAACAAATATGACCAATGAGGAAATCTGGGGGGTGAGGCTGTAGCTCAGTTGGCAGAATGCTTGCCTAGTATGTGTGAAACTCTGGACTTGATCCCAGCACCATAAAAACCAGGAATGTTCCACATGTCTGAAATCCCAGCACATGGGAGGTGGAGCAGGAAGACCAGAAGTTAAAGGTCATTCTCAGCTACAAATCAAGTTCAAGGCCAGCTGAGGCTACACAAGACCTTGAGTAAATTAGGTAGTTGGTCAGGAGGTGGTGTTGATTAAAAAAAAAAAAAAAAGTTTAAAAAAAAAAAAAAGTTAAAAACCCTGCCAACAGCACAGGGCAGGTGAGGTTGGGAGCAGACCCAGGATAGGGAAGATGGCTGTAATTTTAAACATGGTGGTGAGAGTAAGCCTTGCTCAGGAGTCAGGATTGGGAGCAAGGCTTGAAAGCAATGAGAGACACTATTGCAGGTGTCCAAGGCACAACTCTCCCAAGTGGCTGGAGCAGCTGGGGAAAAGGTTACATGTCAGAAGTAGACTTGGAAGCTTGGAGACCTAGCCAGGAGGTGTGCTGCTGATGTGAGGGCAGGGAGTGAGCAGAAATGGAGAGTCAGTTTTGGGTAGTTCTGACCACAGACTGCCTGACCTTTGGCTTTGGCCCTGAGAGGTAGTGAGCCAGGCAGACTTCAGCTCAGATCCCAGACCTTCTGTGCTTGGCTTTGACTGTGGATCAGGCTAGAGACTGGTGCAGTGTGGGACAGAGTGGCTCAGCCTGGAGGACAGTGGGAGCCAGGGGTGTTTTGGTTACTTTGGAGACTGAACCAGCAGAATTTGTGATTGGCCGTTGCTGGTATGGATACAAAAATAAATAAAGAAATAAAAACCCAACCCAGATAACTTCAGTAGCTTGAGCAAAGGTTCTAATAGCTCAGGTTTTAGGCAGACAATTGCTCTGAAGCCGGGGCTGACTGGCAGAGTCAGAGCAAAGCAGGTAGAGGAGAGCTGGGGTGCTCAGGTCACACCCTGGCTGCCCTGTAGCTCCAGCCAGACCCTCATGGAGCTGTGGGCTCTGTTTTACACTATTAATTAATCTTTGGATACATTGGGCTTTGATGTTCTAAAGCCTGTGCCAGGTGACCTGGACTTCTGGGGGCATTTTGGAATGATTGGTGTCCTTAAAGACTTGGGCTACTCTCAGAGGGCTGCATAAATGTCTTCTAGAACATTCCTGCGTGGGAGGCCTCTGCAGAGCAGCTGATGTTTGCCTCCCGTGAAGCCAAACCTAGGACCTGCCCCAGCTTGCAAAGGCTGAGACACCAAATGCTTACTTACCTGGGCTTCTAGGCTCAGAAAAGTGGGGGGTGGGGGAGCAATTTAAAGGGCCCACTCACAGGGAGGCCCATCCCACTTCCCTTCCTCTGGGATTGGGGCTTCCACACCTAAGCTTTTCAGCAGGCTGAGCTAATTATTATTGAGCTCTTTGTCACATCCTCTGGTGAAGGGGGAATTTCCGGAAGTCTGTATTCGGGAGTGGAAACAGACCAAGTAGTAGAAGGGAGTTCTCAAAACTCAAGCTATCGGACGTGATCCTTCTCTGCCAGAACTGGTAGGAGCTCTGTGCCCCACAGGGACTGGTGAAGGGAAGCTGTGTGCACTGACCCCACTTGCAGAGTTACCCCAGACTCCATCAGCATGCTGCTTGTCCATTTGCTAGCTGCAGGCTTCCTCTGCTTGAGCTTGAGCTAAACTTGAAGCTTGGGGTGGGATGCATCCAATTCACTCCGCAGAACAGTCTGCCTGCCCCTTAAGGATCTTGAGCATATCCCTTTAGTGTAGAGGAAGTCTTGGCACACTGGAATAGGGAGTCGCAGAGTCCTCCTAGGGCTGGGGATGTGGCTCAGTCAGTGGTAGAGTGCTGGCTCAGCATGCATGGTGCAAACTGGGCATGGTGGTGCACACCTGTAATCCCTGCACTCGGGAGGTCGAGGCAGGAGGATCAGAAAATCAAGGTCATGACTGGCTTTTTAATGGCTTGGAGGCCAGTCTAGGATATATGAGACACCGTCTTAAAAACAACAACAAAAAAAGTCTCCTTCAAATTGTGACTTTGAGGCCAGTGTTCCAAAATAATGTCAATGTCTTCCTGGCTGGGACAGGGACTGTGACCTTCCAGGTCTGCTGAGATGCCCTCTAACCCAACCTGGAAGGGGTAGTGTCCTTGACCAGCCTTTCCTCCTGGTCCTGTTTCTTCACTTACAGTGGCTGGAGCCCATGAGGCCCCACAAAAGGACTGTGTTCCCAGACCCGGTGGGTGCCATGAGAAGTCTGCGTTGGCTTTACCAGCCCAGCTATGCCTTAGCTTTCTCCCATCTGTGGCCAGGTCTGTTTTCTGGCCCTGCAGGCTGGCATTCCTGCCCAGGAGGGTGGGGCTCAGGAGCAGCTGGGACAGTGACTCACAGGCAGTTACCTGTCCCGGGGCTCTTTGCCAGCCCTGCCAAGAGAGCTTGAGGCACTGGGCGCAGGCTCCTCTGTTCAACTTCTGTGGGAGAACTGAGCTCTGACCACTTCCTGAGCCTTTTAAGGACCCCCTCACATCCAAATTCCCCAGTAGGGATTTTCCACATTTTCCCCTCAGGATGAGCCTGGTGCTTTCCAGTGTTCTGAATATTTGGGTCTTACACTGTCCAACCCAGTGACATGTCCCAAACCCTAACACAGTCCTCACAATCTGATGTGTGCCCCCAGCTTCGTTGGTCTTCCAGAGGTGACTGGAACTTAAGAGGAAGCAGATACCTACTAGACTTGGGAAGGTGCCAGATCTAGTACCTGGGCTCTTCCCTGCCCCAGAAACAACACCCCCCCATCTCTAAAGACCTTGCTGCTGCCTATTTCCAGAACATTCCAGCCCTCCAGACACCCAAGACCTGGCAGCCTCCAAGACCAACCCACTTGCCTAGTCCTGTCCTGAGGGTGGGGGGGCAGTGACGTCAGATGGGCGTGGCGACTGCCAGATTCCTGAGGCCGTCGTGGACTGGGGCCACACCCAGCCAGGGAGTCTCCAGAGGTGAGGCTGCTGTTTAAAACCTTGGAGCCAAGAGAGGGGACCCCCACATTCCCAGGGAGCTCTCCGAGAGGGATCTGGAGAAAGGCAGGGAGCGTAGGAGCTCAGGGTGAGGTAGGTTATCTGCCTTACCTGTCCTGTGGAGGAGGGTGGAGAAGGGCTGTGTCTCCGGGGTCTGAGGCCTGGGTGCAGGGCCGATGCCGCACTCTTCTTGGGAGCACACCTGAGTACACTTGGGTCTGTGGCTGTTTGAATTGCTTTCTACGTCTGATAAGACTTAGAAGGAAGCAGCTAAAACCCGGCTTAACACAAAGGCAAGGTAGGAGGAATGGTCAGGCTCAACTCAGCCTCATTCTTGGCGGGTTTTCAGGAGTGCAGAGATGCTTTCTGGCCTTGAGACTTGAGGCCACATGCTTCAGCCTGGGCTCCTGACTGCCCTGGAGGAGGTAAAGGAAGGACCACGCAGCAATGGGATGGAAAGTTGGCAGAAAGGCTGCCTGGCTCCCTTCTGCCTGCCCACAACCCCCGTTTCCTCTCAGCAGCTTTGGGCAGACCTTGTGTGTTATCTCAGGTGGAGCGAGAGCGGTGCATGCTCTCCTGCGCTGTTTCCAGCTGCCTCCAGCATCCCTGCCCACAACTGGAGACGTTTTGAGCTGCTTTTGGTGCAGATAAAGCCTTTTCTCATTTTTTCTTAAAACTATCAGGCCTGCCTCTCCCCACGCACCGCACCTGCCTTCTTAAGATCCCTTCTCCTTACAGCGTTCCTGAAACCTGGTTAGCCCAGAGGTGTGGTCACCTCAGCTTCAGCCTCACTGTGGCCCTGTAATACTGGAGACCCCGTCCGTTCAGGAAAAGACCTGCCCCATGGCTCTCAGCACCTTTGGCCTATAGGCCTTTGGCTTATGGGTTGGCTTGGGTTGCAGCCCTGCAAAAGCCCAAGTCCTCTCCCTTGAGGCAGAAGCAAAGCCTTGGGCCTCCCTTTAGCTGTCCACAGCAATGGGCCCTGCACTCCCTCCTCCTGCACAGTCCCCATGTTCCCGCCCATTTCAGAGGAGGAAGCTGTATGTCACTGCAACCTGGGACCGGGGTCCCAGGTTCCTGTCATTGGCTACAAGTGTCTTTGTGAAGACTTGAGATGAGGACTTGGTGAGGACAGTAGTCTAGCACAAAGCAGGGAACGGGTGGGTGGTGGCCGACTATCCAGGATGTTTTGTTTTGTTCCAGGTGACCTCTCTGGGGACCTCTCTGGCCCATGATGACAGTACTTTTATTCCTGTGCTTTGGTAAGTACCCCTTCCCCTCCTCCAGGCCACCAGCAGAAGAGAGCTGCCCAAAGGTATGAGTACTGTCTAATGGGACAACTGTGGGTGCCCCCACCTCTCTGTGCTTCAGGGAGAAGAGGCTTCTCTGCCTCTCTCAGAAGGCTCCCCGGGTCTTCTTGTCTTCACCCAAGGGTGACGTGTGGTTTCCTGAGTGCTTTCCACTTCTTATTCCCCATCCTCTCGACTCTCAAGCTGGCCACAGAGCCACTATGGCTCGAGTTCTGTTTTCTGGAAAATCATGGCTGCTGCTTGCCATGCTGGTCACCTGTGCAGACAGAGTAGAAATAGCAGGTGCTTTCTCAGGGTTCCACCAATGGTTCAGCCAACAGCTGCCTCTGGGCTGTGGACTAGACAGGCACAAACATCGGTCACAGTGTCTGCATGACCCAGTGTGTCTCCAGATAGACTCTAAAGCCACATGTAGATGGCATGCGTCATGTGTTAGGATCACTGCTGGTTACCAGTTGCTGACATTTCTTCCCATCTTTTCTTTAACTAAAAAAGTAGTTTAACAATTTCATACATGTATATGGCCTCATGTAACCCAGTCTGGGCTTGAATTCCTTATGTAGCTGAGGATAACTCTTGATCTTAGTGGCTCCTGAATTCTGGGATTATAGGTGTATACCACCATGCCTGGTTTATGCAATACTGGGGACTTGAACCCAGGACTTCATACATGCTAGGCAAACACTTTATTAACTGTGTTACAACCTCCTCTCCTTTCCAAGTTTGGGTTATGAGATATGAAATCAGCCCCTTCAACTCCCTGAGTCAGGACTGTAGTCATCATACTGGCACCAGTGAAGACTGGGCCTAGTTTTGCTGATGTCAGCTCCACAGAGGGAATTACTGGGGTACTACCAGCTGGGATCTCATATTTTGGGCCCACTCCAACATTACCCTGTGATTTCAGCCTTGCCTGGCCTCCTGTGTGCCCAACAAGCCTGCTCCCGAGGGGCCTGTTATCCACCTGTTGGAGACTTGCTCATCGGAAGGACTCAGCTTCTTCAAGCCTCGTCTACCTGTGGACTGACCAAGCCAGAGACCTACTGCACCCAGTATGGAGAGGTAGGTCCTCCTTCCTAGGCCTCTAGGACAGGAGGAAGATGGGACAGAATGGGGCCACTGGATAAAGTGTAGGAGGCACAGGCCAAGGGCCATACTCTGGGAGAGGGCAGAAGGGTATAAGTTCAGATCCCTGCTTCCAAGGAGTTTAGCAGTAGGAAGAATTAACAGGACTTCTCTTAATACACTAGGGATTGTATCAGAGGTGGCAGCATTGGAAGGCTGAGAACCAATGACATAAGAGCAGTAGCAGCTAGCCGAGTGCTAAGCAAGCCAGCAGGCAGCATGGGTGCTTTCATTCCTCTCTGCTCTTGACTATGGGTGTCATGTGATTAGCTGCATGAGTTTCTGCCTTGACTTGCCTGAAATGATGGATGGTAACCTGCAATTGAAAGCCAAAGAAACCCTTTCGTCTCTTACAACGCTAGGTTTTTTTTTTTTTTTTTCAATCACAGCAACACAAGTGAATGCAGGACATAGGAATGTATAACATACTTTGATCTCATTCACTCTCTCTAGCAATCTTTTTTTTTGTATTTTATTTTTTAACATTTCATACAGGTATATACTGATCTTGAGTGTATTCCCTGCTGTCCCTTCCTTCCACACTCTCCTTTTCTTGGCCGTTCTCCCTCACATTTTCCCCTGTTCTTCCCTTAGACAATTTCACTTCTATCATCATTTAATATACACATACGTGGTTGTATATAAAACCTAGGAACCAAAAATGAGAGAAAACATCTGATATTGTTCCTTCCAAGACTGGCTTAGTTCACTTAATATATTATCTCCAGTTGCATCCATTTCCCTCACATGATATGATTTATTCTTTTTATGGCTAAAAAAAATGGCACATTTTCCTTATGCATCTCCCTGTTACTGGACACCCAGGTTGGATCTACAATTTAGCTATTGTGAATAGTGAACTCTGATGGGAAGGTGTCTCTGTGATGGGTTGATTTAGTATCCTTTGGACAAATACCCAGGAATAGTTTGGCTGAGTCATATGGAAGGTCTACTGTTAGGTTTTTGAGAAACTTCCATACTGACTTGCATAGTGCTGGAGACTAGTTTTCATTCCTACTGGCAGTGTGCTAAGGGTTTTGTTTTGTTCATAGCCTCACCAGCATTGTTGTTGGAATTCATTTCTTTGAGAATTTCATACAATATATTTTGATCATATTCTTTAACCTCAAGATCCAAACTCTTTCCTACCTACCCAACTTGACATTCTTTATCTCCTTAGAAAAACTAAAACCTAAACAAAACAGAATGAAAAGCACACAAAACCATAGAGTTAGATTTGGGTTGGCTAACTACTCCCCAGTGTGAGGTCTGCCCTGCAGTTTGGTTGATATCCAGTGTCGTGCTGTTGAAGAAAATGGATTTTTCCTCTTCCAGCAGCTATCAATTGCAAATAGCTTCTTGGTTAGGGTGAGACTTTTGTGCATTTCCTCTTCTCTACACTGGAATTTTCTCTATCTTGAACTTGTGCAAGTTGTTTGCATGCTCTCATAGTCTCTGTGAATTGATATATGCCTGTTGTATCTAGAAAATGCCATTTCCTTGAAGTTCTTCACCACTTCTGGCTCTTACAATTCTTCTGCGTCCTCTTCTGCATGGATTTCTGAGCCTTGAGGGGAATGGCATGATAGAGGCATCTCATTCAAGGCTAAGCACTCCAAAGTCACTTACTCTCTGCATATTGCCCAGTTGTGGGTCTCTATATTAATTATCATCAACTGCAGGAGGAAGCTCCTCTGGTAAGGGTGGAGCTATGCACTGATCTATATGTCATTTTACTGCTATTTCCTTCAGAGAATAACAGTTTCCTCTAAGGCCCGTGACCTATCTAGTCTCAGGTTCTTGGCCACATTAGTAGTGTTGTGTATGGGCTCTATCTCATGGAGTGGGCCTTAAATCAAATAAAAAAGTGGTTGGTTACTCTCATAATAAAATGCCCCTATTGTACTGATGATCATATATATATTGCAGTCAGGTCACTCTTATAGCTTGCAATGTTTGTAGCTGGGTGAGATTGTTATTTTTCTCCTCTGGTAATGTATATAATACATCCAGAACTATTCATATCAGTAGGGATGAAGCATCCAGTTGAGGACTGGCTCAATTCCTCCATGTTTGATGACATAAATATGTGTGTCTTCAGCAGTAGGGTCTTACTGTCAGGTTGTGAAGGGTAGCTAAGAGCATTATCAGTAGACTGTAACATTTGAGGGACATTCTATAGAACCCCTTGGGCCAACAACTCAAAAAATGTAACCCATTCCTGTGATGAGGGTTGTATTTGGTAGCATATGATGTAGAGAAAGGACACTACATCCTACTACAGAGATACGTACTCATCCATGTTCATTGCTGCTCTATTCATAAGATCCAGAATTGGAAGCAACCTAGTTTCCACTGAATGATGAATGGATAGTGGAAATGTGCATTTACACAATGAAATATTATTCACCTGTTAAGAAAAATGAAACTTGAATGTAAATAGATGGATCTAGAAGCAGTCATTCTGAGTGAGGTAATCCCAATTCAGAAAGACAAACATTGCATGTTATCTCTTATATGTGGATGCTAGCTTTTAAGCTTGAAACATGTGTGTTTCATTTAGAATATCCACAGAGATTAGGTAGCAAGGGACCGGGGGAGGGGTGGAGAGAATCCTTCCAAGGAAGAGAAATAGAATCCAATGTTATAAAGAGATAAAGAGGAAACTGGAACAGGAGGATTAAATGAGAGGGGGGTGGAGGGCAGGGTAAAGGAGGAAATAGCGAGAGTGAGAGTGATATTAAGGACCTTTTGAGAAGCCACATGGAAACCTACAGCTGTAGAAGCTTCCTCAAGTATACACATATAAACAGGAGTTATATATCTATATATCTATATATAGATAACATGAGTTATATATAATGGAGTAGACAGCACTCCAGCTAGACACTTTATGTTTTTGCCTTCTTAGTGGCCACCATTGTCCTGGGGCAGATGTCATTGGAAGGTGTCTTTGATTTGCATGTCTCTGATGGCTAATGAGACTGAGCACCTTTTTGTGTTCATTTGCTATTTATAGGCTAACCGTTGAGAAAGGTCTATTTTATCAGCCCATTTAATGCTATTAATGTTTGAATTTTTGTTGTCTAGTTGAGTTCTCAGTATATTCTAGATATTAACCTCTGTTGGGTGTGTAGCTAGCAATGAGTTTCTCCTCTGCGGTCTGGCTCTTCACATAACCATTTGCTTTGCTGTGCAGCTTTTTAATTCCATAAGGTCTTATTTCTTGATTGTTGGACATAATTCTTTAGCAACTGGGGCCCTATTCAGGGAGTCCTTGCTTGTGCCCTCACCTTCAAGTGTTTTTCCTTAAGTTCCAGGTCTTATAGCAAAGTCTTTGATCCACACGGAACTGATTTTTGTTATGGGTAAGAGATAGGGACCTGGATTCGTTCTCATACAGGTGGACAGGAGTTCCATTTGCTAATGAGGCAGTCTTTTCTCCAATGTGTATTTTTGGCAGATTTCTCAAAAGTCAGGTGACTGTAGCTGTGAGGGTTTATATCTGGATATTGTGCTCCATTGATCTCTGTGTCTGTTTTTATACCAATGCCATGCTGTTTTTGTTACTGCATCTCTGTAATATAACTTGGGGTCAGGAATGGGGCTACCTTCAGCGATATTCTTTTTGTACAGGAGTACTTTGGCTTGCTGAGGTCTTTTGTACTTCCATGTTCATTTAATGTTGGTTTTTTTTCTATTTCCATGAGAAGAAGCGTTAGAGTTTTGATGAGGACTGCATTGAATGTGTAGATTGTTTTTGGTAAGATAACCATTCTCACAGTGTTAATTCTTCTGATCCATGACCATGAGAGGTCAGTTTGAAGTTTTCATTGTACAAGCTTTTTGCTCCCTGGGTTAGATTTATTGCAAGTTTTTTTTTTTTTTTTAAGGGCTATGGTATTCTCCCACAATGCCTCTGAACCTTTTCTTTAGGAGCTTTTGATTTTTTTTTCTTTCCCCTCAACAAGGGTTTTTTTTGTTTTTTGTTTTTTTTTTTTTTTTGGCTCCTTGTGTTTATATGTGTTTAAATCTTTGTGTCTCCTTGTCTCCCAGTTGTCTGACTGGCCTATTTTGCCTATTTTGTTTTGTGGTGTCAATGACTGAATCTCATACAAGTTAAGGAAGCACTCTTCTACTGAGGTACATTCTTAGCTCTACTTTAACTCTTTGTGGGTTTTTTTTTTTTGTTTTTTTTTTTTTTTCTTTTGAGACAAGGTCTCACTATGTAACTCTGGCTGTCTTGGAACTCACTATATAGACCAGGCTGACCTTAAACTGACAGAGATAGCCTGCTTCTGCTTCCCAAGTGTTGGGATTAAAGGTGTGCACCATCACACGTAATAGTTTTACTTTAACTCTTTATATCAAGACTGAGTCTTCCTAAGTTGTCCATACTGCCCTTGGACATACAGTTCTCTGGTCTCAGCCTCCTACTAGCTGGAGTCCTCAGCCATTTTGCTTCCTTCCAAATGGGTTTGTACAAGAGAATGTCAGGGAGTGGCTTGCCAGGAGGTCTCCAACTTTCATGGGAAAAGAGAAAGAGAGGGAAGTAGACACTTGCCTTTGACCCTGAGGAAGGAGCAACGGTTTTTATGGATGCACCTTCCCAGGCTGCTCTGTCCTCAGGACCCAAAAGAGGGTATTTGAAATGCTCTTGCCCCACTGTCCTTTCAGCCTGGCATGCTTGTGGCTGTTTTTAATCATAGAAGGTCCTGGGTGGGGACTTTGGAGATGCTGAGTGAAGAAGGATGTGCTGTCTACATGTCACCCACTTGGATATGGGAAGCCTGCTCGACCAGCTTGGGGAATAGACTGCTCCCTGTAGGTCAGGCAACAGGGTTGACTTAAGCTTTCTAGGCTGTAGAGGGACTTCAGATGTCCACCCACAGACTCCCCAAATCATGTGCCACTAAGCCTAGGCCTGATTTTCAGGAAGACTTCTGTTCTTCTTGCCTCAGAAGGTGGAGCAGGGAGAGATCAGGACCCCATGGTAGAAAATATCCTCCCACCCAGCTGTGAGAAGAGCCTCTCTTCCACTTGGCCTGGACATTTGGCTTCTCCCTGGCCTGCCCTCTGCCTCTTTCAGATGCACCCTCTTTCCCCGCCAGGAACTGGCCTCCTTTCCTGCTTACAAGTAGCCTCCTGAGAGCAAGTGGGGTGCTTGCAAAAGAGAAGTCTAGACTGTTGCAATCCTGGTAATGGATAAATATTAGCTATTTTCTGCTGTGAAAGCTAAGAAGCCTTGGCCGCTTCCCTTTTTCTAAGGGAGCAATAAATACAGGAAGCTTTTTGCAGAGTAGAGGATGGGACACCTTGTGGGTGGTATAGAGTTCCAGTCTCCTGCTAACTGCAGTATGACCTTGGGCAAGAAATCTGTCTGACTCTTCCGTGGGCCAGTGTGAGACAGAGTGGTCTGCAGGGTCCTTCCTTGCTCCTACATTCTTGGAGATGAACTGGGTACAGACAGCACCGTCTCTCCTGTGCCTCCTACCCTTTGCCAGTTTCTCTTTCTTCCTCCCCTATCCCATGCCATCTTAAAACTTGTGGTTTTCAATGATGAAGCCACCGCACGCGCACACACACACTTGCACACATGCATGCATGCACACATGCATGAACGCATGCACTGAATGTTCAGAGGCCTCTTCTCAGTCCCATGTTGGGTGCCCCTAAGCCCTCCCCTGGGGAATGTGTGGAAGGCATCATACTAAGAATCCTATATAAATATGTCAAGTAATAGTCATGGCACCTTATAAAACAGCTCTTGTTATTCCCATGAGCTATGAGAAAGTTTGGACTCCAGAAGGAAGAGAAAAAGTTGGGTTTCCTGAGTGGTTCTGCAGGGAGGGGTATGAGGTGGTTAGCTTCTCATACCCCTTCTCTGCATATCTCTGGAGTTGAGGTTTTTCTTCTGTCTATGTAGAGGTGACAGTGGTGGCCTGCTGAGGTGGCATGAGAGAGTGTAGAGGGACTTGTGACCTCAGGTGTCTCAGTATCACTTCACTCCACCCCTCCCCAGCCTGACTGACTGGGAGGGAGTTGCATGCTGGGACTCTGTCCAGTTCCAAAAGCGTCCCTTCCAGCTCTTGGCCTCCAGAAATGACTCCTTTGCAAGCCAGTCTTGGCCTGTCTGCACGTTCCTTCCTCAGCTACCCCGCCTCGCCCCCTCTACCTCTGTGGTTGGCTGAGCCTCCAGTTCTGGCTCCTTTGGATTTCAGCTGTGTGTTGCAACCAATGGACCTTGGGTGTAGTTATCTTTGCCCCATGACACTTCCCCCAACTTTGTCCTTCTGGGCCAGCCTGCCTTCCTGACCTATTAATAGTCTGGCCCTACGTGTGAGCTACACTCTACCAGAACAGCCTGAACTGCAGTCCCTACTTCTAGTTTGCCTTCTCCATGCTTTCCTCCTTCCAGCCCCTGGTGCCTTCTGGGTAGGCTTATTGTACAGACAGTCCTCAGTCTCAAGGCCTAGGTGAAATCCTGTGACGCTGTCCCACCCTGACACACCTCTGCACTTCTGCTGAGCCCCAGATGAGAAGGAGCAATGTTAGCGTCCAGTTCAAGGGACTGCTGTGAGGACTATGTGGCAGAATGTCCAAATGAATGAGGTGCCTGCAGAGGCCCATGCTCCTGCATCACTTCCTCTTCCCTCCCACCCTCCTTCCCCCACTGTCTCCCTCTCTGCCTCCCTCCTTCCCACCCCATTTTCTTCTTTCCCTCCCTTCTTGTCTCCTGGGGGCTGTCTCTGCTCACAGATCTCCCAAGTACATCTTCCTCATCAGGCCACTCACCACCCAGGGAAGTCAAACCATCCTGGTCCTCTGCCTTCTTTACTTCCTAAGGTCACTGCTGCCAGTCTGATCTGTGGGGGACTTCTGGAGAAGCCAGAGTCAGCCAACACTGACGTGGTCTTGTGGTCCTGGTTCTGACTCTCAGAATAGAGTTACGTCTTTGGGAAAGCTGAGGCTCCTGTCCGGATCACCATTTCTCCACATAGGAAACTTACTGCTTGCTCAGCCCTGGTGTCTCTGTCTGTTTCTCAGAGAACCCCCGGGTACTGCATGATGTCTTGGGATCATGGCACAAGGACTGCCTATGCTCAAGGCTTTGCAAGGCAGAGAACCAGAGCCCACGGTTTTGTCTGGATGTTTCCAGCCTTGGCTTCTGCTCCCAACAAGGTTGACGACGTGTCTGCTCTGTTTCTCAAATGTTCTACTTACCCCTGTTCCCTCCCTTTCTGAGGGAAACTTAATCATCCCATTGTCTTAATGACAGTCTTGCACAGCACATTCCCTACGTTAACTTTCTGTGCAAACCAAATAGCTGCCATTTTAATCTCTTGCACAGAAGAGAGCTGCGGCCAGTTGGAGGTCCCTTCCTCCTCAGCACATAAGCACACAAGCATCCACATGCCCACCTGTGCCCACACCAGCCTTTGCCTCTCTTTGTTTGGAAACGGTCTAGCTTATGACCTTCTGAAAGGCTAATGTGTAGACAGAGGTTGTGCATGGGGGTATGCATACATGCGTGTGCATGTGTGCGTGTGTGTGTGTGTGTGTGTGTGTGTGTGTGTGTGTGTGTGTGCAGTCACTGTATTAGCTGCTTCTCTGTTACTGTAATAAAATACTACGACCAAAAGTAACTTAAGGAAGCAAAGGTTTATTTAACTTCTGTCCAGAGGGAAAGAGTCCATAATGGTAAGGAAGGTGTGACGGCAGGAACAGGAATGACCTCCTTGTTTCCTGCTCCTACTGTCATGATTTCATCCATATACAGGAAGCAGAAAGTGAGAGCAAGAAACAGGAAAGGCTACAAACTCTCAAAGCCCACCCCACAGTGACATATTTTCTCCAGCGAGGGGGCAGCTCCTAAAGGTTCCATAACCTCACAAGCAGCACTAACTGGGTGCTGGGTGGTTCTGGGTGCTGGGTGGTTTAAATATGTGAGCCTATGGAGGACATTTCTCATTCAAACCACAACCGAACACACACACACCACACACACACACCACACACACACACACACACACACTTTGCTTATGGTTTCTCCATTGTTCTGGAGAGTTATCTAATAAGAACAACTTAAGGAAGAGTTTATCTTGCCTCACAGTTTGAGAACACAGTGCATAATGGTTAGGGAGATCATGGTGATAGGAGTGTGAGCAGCTGGTCACATTCTATCCACAGTCAGGAAGCAGAGAGAAGAGTACTGTTACTCAGCTTGCTTTTTATTTTTCATTCCGTCTTAAGCTAGCATGTAGAATCCAATGTTTAGGGTAGGTCTTCCCTCTTCATTGAAACTGCCCAGGACACCCTTACATACACTCTCAGAGGTGTGTTTCCTAGTAGTTCCAAATCTGAGAGTGTATGTAAGGGTGTCCTGTTCAAGCAAGTTCAGCTCTCACTAGGAAACCAGGGTGGTCTTCCACAAGATTAGCTCTCTCTCTCTCTCTCTCTCTCTCTCTCTTCTTATCTCTCATCAGACACAAGACCACACCACACACACACACACACACACTCACTCACTCACTCACTCTCTCTCTCACTCACTCTCTCTCTCTCACACACACACACACACTCACTCACTCTCTCTCTCTCACTCTCTCTCTCTCTCTCTCTCTCTCTCTCTCTCTCTCTCTCACACACACACACACACACACACACACACACACACTGTCCTCTCTCCTTAGGGATATTGAGCTTGTCTCTCTCTAAAACAGTGGCTTTCCTGTTCCCAGGAGCTCTGAGAAGGCCTAAGGTCTTCCATGCTGCTGCAGCTTTACTGTTCCGGTGGGCACTGTAGACATCTTTATTTTTATGTAATCTTCCTTAGGAAAGGTAAGCCATTCAGACTTCAGCACAGGTTCATATATCAGAGACATAGATGAAATTTTTCAAAGGGTCTCAAGAGAGTAAGGGGTGTCACCTTGGAGGGGATGGAAGAAAATGAGAAGACTGTTGGAGGAGGAGAGTTACTGTCGGAGGGAAGCAAGACCCGGTGTGAGGCTGCAGGCGCGGTCTGATGAAGCTCTCCACTCTTGGGCTGGCGGAAGCTCATTGTCTGCTGAGATTATTATTCAAACAGTTTTCCCTGATAGTCAAAGTATGTCGGCACCATGTACAGGCAGATGAGCACGACGATATTAGCCCAAGACCTTCTGTCTCTGACTTTGTAATACTCCTCTCCACAGTCACAAAGCTCTAATCACCTTTAGATTCTTCAACATGGGTCTGGGATTTCTAGGAAATTCACCTTATACCATGGAAGCCTCAGCAATGTCTGGCAGGCCAATCTTTGCCAGCAAGTCCTCTGTCTGTGGTCATGACATGGACTTAGGAAGCCATTGTCATGGGTAGAACTGCCTCTCCCCACTCGGGACTAGGGGGCATCTTTGCTTCTAGATCAGTGGTTCTCAGCCTTCCTAATGCTGTGGCCCTTTAATACAGTTCCTCATGTTGTGGTGACCCCAACCATAAAAAATTTTTATAGCTACTTCATAACTGTAATTTTGTCACTGTTATGAATTGTAATGTAAATATCTGATAGGCAGGATATCTGATATGCAACCCTGCCCCACAGATTGAGAACCTCTGTTTTAGAGGGATCTGCCCCTTTTGAGTGAGGGGTAGAGGACAGCGATGTCTTGAAAGTCTATTTAGTCTCAGCTGTGTGTAGTGGTGGCCACATGACCTCTGTACACCTTTAGTCAGAATGGAACAGGTCAGTATAGAGTCAGATGCCTGGTACATGGATCCCTGCTTCATCCCCATGGCATTCCACCAGTAGGCTGGGGATACCCATCATGTCAAAAGCAGTATACCTGCCTCGGAGGTCTTGGAAGGGTGAGCCAAGGGCGTGCCCGTACTGCTCAGAAGAGCGACTGCAGTGTAATGTAATTTTGGGGTGTGTGGTGAACCTGGGCTCTATAATCAGCTTTGGAGAATTGCCTTTCTCAATTTAGTTTAGACAGAGCTGTCTAAACAGTTTGAGCTAAGCAAGAGGGGAGATGAAGTTGAAAATGGCTGGGCTCTGGAGGCCTCTTCCCACCTAGCACCTGCTGTAGGCTGGCCTTGACTTTTTAGTGGTTGTAGGGAGACTACTCCTGGGAGCTGATGAACCCCTGCTGAGGTCTGCAGAGCGCCCTCTCTGGCCTTCCACAATTCTTTCTCCTCTGGGAGTCAGCTTTCCCAGCATGCCTCTGGTCAGTGTCTTCTTCCCCTCTTGATTCTCTTGTCCTGCTGGATGTCCATGATTATGGTTTGGGGATAATAAGTCCGATCCAGGGAGTTTTAACCCATGTTATAACAGGGCCAACTTGTTATCACATCTACCCTGTGCTTTACCAAGGAGGAAGCTGACATGGAGACATGTATCTTTCTTTCCTTTCCTTTCCTTTCTCTTTCTTTCTTTCTTTCTTTCTTTCTTTCTTTTTTTTTTTTTCTTTCCTTTCCTTTCCTTTCCTTTCCTTTCCTTTTCTTTTCTTTTCTTTTCTTTTCTTTCTCTCTCCCTCTCTCTCTACCTCCTCTCTCTCTCTCTCTCTCCCTCTCTCTCTCTCTCTCTTTCTTTCTCTTTCTTTTTTAGAAATTGCTTTTCTTGAAGACAGCAGGACTTTTTGCTTTATTTGTTCCTGGTTCCCTCCTTTGGGCCCTGGCTAGTGGCCATGACCCCAGATGTAGCTTAGATGGACACAGGCAGCTCCCTGGATCAACCCTGAAGGGAGCTGCATCATGGCTAACCAGAGCTTGCTTTTCCAACCCCCCTTCTGTTCTTCTCCACTGTGATTCAGGCCCCAGAGTCTCTTGCTCATTCCCTTGCCCTACTTAAGCACTCTGGAAGGGGTTGTCTTTCAGCCAGATTTCTGAGATTCTAGAAGGCTCCGAGAAAGCCCAGCCTCTCCAGCTGGAGAGCAAACAGGAGCCAAACTGGCTGGAGGCCTGGCAGGCTGGACTGATAAGAATGCTTCATCTCTTGGTAAAACTCAGGGAGCATGGTGGCTCTATGACCCTAGGGAGGGAGGCTGCAGCCTTGGAGAGCAGCCATTGCTGTAGAGAAAGGGGCACACGGGACCTGTGAGAAGAGCCTCACAAGCGCTAACACACACACACACACACACACACACTACACAGAGAAAGAACCTGAGGCCCAGAGTGAAATCACACAGCTTATCTTCAGATTGGCTTCTATTGTAGCTGTTCTATTTCAGGTCCATCATCCTGCTGGCGAGTTGACAGCAGAGCTACTTAAAATACCTGTCTTAAGCGGGGGCTTAGCCTCCCTTTGAGGGTGAAGCCAATTCCTTCCTCAGCTGTGTCCCCAGACACGAAGCACGCAGCACGTAGTGTCCGAGCTCACGAGGCCATCTGATCCTTTATCAGTGCCTGTGCATGTGGAAGGCTGGTGGACGTGGCTTTAGATCCCCATGCTGTCTGTATGACCGAGGGAGGCTCAGAGCAATGAGCCCACATTGACACTGGACATCTTTAGTTTATTTTTTTTATAATCCTATCTATAGTCCTACATTTAAAAGTCAAGTAACATTCAATATGTAAAAGTTTAAACATATCAAAAAAAATAACAGGGAAAAGTCACCTGAAATCCTGTTATAGAGATATTAGGTTGAGCTATATGTAGCTATCATGCTTATGGGTCAAAACAGGTGAATATCAGCAATTTCATATGGGTTTTTCCTGCTATTTTGGATATTTCCTTCCCAACATAGTCAGTTTCTTAAAAATGTATTTGAGATTGTATTGTATATTCAAGTTAAAGCCTAACTTTCACCCATAAGACATTCTACTGTAATCTCTTCCCCATGCAATTAAAAAGTTTCTCTAAACACTTCTTAATGGTTACATAATATTCTCTCATTTGCGAATACCAAGGCCATTGCCACCGTCTCTGGCTTCTTGTCCAGTGTCCTAAGCTAAGAAAGAAAGCCTTGTGTTGAATGCTGCTCTGGTCAGGCAAGGGCTGGGCTCGACTCCCAGCAGAGCCCGGGGCAGGGAGCTCTGGTGACAGCAGCATCTGCCAGAAGGCGTCTGGCCTTGTCTCTCCTCCGGATATGTGCTGAGTGCAGACGGAATGGGGGTGGAAAATTTGCCCATGAGGCTGGGCAGAATGTGGGGAAGGACACACTCCTTTGCCAAGGACCAAAATAGGGTCTAGAGAGGCATCCTGCTCTAGCCTTCTCTTGCTCAGAACAGATGATGCTAAATGACCAGGCATTTCAGCTGGTGGCACATCTCCAGTCTCCATGGCAGCTGAGCTGAGTGTGCTGGTGAAACTGAGTCCTTCCCAAAGTGCTCTCTGTGCTGTGGGCTCCCCGAAAGTCAGCTTCAGGGTCAGCACAGGTTCTGCTTGGTGCTCTGTGGATGAGACAGAGATGGTAAACTTTAGCATGCTCCAGGCGAAGTCTGTCACTCAGCAGCTTTCTTGGGGAAAAATAAGAGAGAAATACTGTTTACCTCAAAGGGCTGCTAGTGTTGAGCTCACTGTATACCTACAGATGACTTGGAACTTCTGGCCCTCCTGCCTCCTCAAGGCTGGGATTACAAGCATGTACCAGTATGCCCAGTTTTATGCCACACTAGGGATGAGGACTCAGAGCTTTGTGTATACTAGTCAAGTGTTCTACCACTCAGGCCACACTCCTAGCCCCTTAAATAGGTTTTTATACTGCATTATCTAATACAGTACCTGGCCAGAACTTCATCACTTAATTTTATTTTCTTAAGAGATAGGTCTCATTATGTTGCCCAGTCTGACACCAAGCTTGAGTTTAAGCTATCCTCTTGCCTCAGTCTTCCGAGGGGTTGGCAGCATGGGCATACTGCTTAATGTTAGTCCTTGATTCCTTCCTCCTCCCTCCCCACTCCTTTCAAACAGGCTGAGCCCAGGAAAGAAATAGCTATTGATCATGTGGTTGAAAATAGTTGGCACATGTTGAGCATTTCCATTCTTCACTCATTCATTCATTTATTCAGTGAGGACTTAGCTAGAGCCAGCGGTGTGCCAGGCACTTTTCTCCACACTGGGAGGCAGCAGGGAAGGAAGGCAAGCCTTTGCCCTCATGGGAAATGCACTGTAGATGGGGAAGGTAGACAGCTTATGGAAATCAACAGGAAGGATATAGCTTGACAAGCAGAGATGCTTGGTAAGAGAAATCCAGCAGGGGAGGGTGGGTATGACCAGGATGGAGACCAGCTGGCGAGTGATGGGCACAGTCTAGATGGGGCTCAGCTACCAGTGCTTTCTCAAGCATCTTTGGTTGTGATAAGGATATATGGCAGTGGTGTTCCTTTCGCTGACTAAGGTTAGGAACGGGAAGTGGGCAGGAGAGCAGAGGCCCTAGAGCAGCACACTCAACTCCCCTTCTTTTTTGGGCCAGTGCTGTGGGCACACAGAGGGAAAATGGTGCTGGGTAGGGAGTGTCCACAGCCCGTGAGCAGGCCCAGCATAGCCACAGAGTCTCTGTACCTAGGCAGAGTGCCCACACCTATGGCACCGGCTCAGGTAGTATATGGCCTCTGCACACCGCTGCGACTGAGCAGCTGCAAGGCTGTGGGTGAGAAGCGATTAAAGGAAGCAGAGGCCTGGGGCATGTGAATAACCATCAGGGCCCAGTGGTCTCTTCCAAGCCTTGCTTCTGCTTGTGAGTGAACCTTCAGCCCTCTGGGCTGTGCACTTGAATTTTGGGCAGGGTTTAGAGCTATGGCTACTCAGAGAGAGAGAGAGCAGATGTTTGTATGTGCAACCTGAGGAAGCTGGAACAGGACCTTGCTGGGCCTGTGGGAGTGCTATGTATTGCACGCATGATCATAGTCACAGACCTCGAGACAAACCACCTCTCTGATCACCTTTGTTTCTCCATTTTCTCTACCTTGACCTGGAGCCCATCCTTGCAGCTCTATAGTTAAGTCTTTTGTCCCACTCAGAATGGTACAGGCCATGGAAGAGGTGAGTGTTGTGTGCTAAGCCTGTCACAGGAAGGCAGTTGTGATGGTTAGTGTTATCAACCTGATGGACTCCAGAGTAAGTCCATCATTTTGGGCCTGCCTAAGGGAGATTACCATGACTATGTTAACTGTGGGTGTGGCTGGGATCCTGGGCTATATGTGTGCTGAGTAGCAGCATGCATTCATCCTGTTCTGCTCTTTGTGGATTTGATGTGACCAGCTACCTCAAGCTCTTGCAGCTCTGACTTCCCGGGTATGGTGGCTAAGGGCTCACTGAGGTTGGGAAGACAGTATGTTGGGAGGACCACCTTTATTTCATTCTGCTTAGTTTCTGTGGGTGGGTTCCTGGAGGGACTTGGACATTGGGAGCACGTCTTTGTGAGAGACATGTTGGAACCCTCTGAGGTATTGGAAGCAGCAGTGATGATCAGAGGAAATCTGACAAGTACAGAGTATATCTTGAGTAAACCCTTTCCCCATTAAGTTGCATTTGTCAGAGATTTTATTATAGCAACAGGAAAAGAAACTAAGATAGCTAGGTTCTCTCCTGTGGACAGGGTATCCTGGAGCTGGGAAATGGTAACCAAATATGGGCTTCCTTAGAGAGCAATCTAACCTGTGGAGCCCAGTGCTATGCCTGGCATGTAAGACATGCTCAACAAACACCCGTGGAGTGACTCTAACTCAACCCTCACTTAATTTATTGAGGAAAAAAACTGGGCCTGGGAAGTGGAATAATGGAGCCAGCACCAGAACCTCCAATTTCCTTGTTCTCTAACACAGTGTTCCCTAGCACAGTAGGTACTGAGTTTATGTGGGTTTCTCCTTTCTTTTCCCTGCCCGGTTCACACCTCTGCAGTTTCTCTTTCAGGGAATGACATGAGCTAAGATTATTTTCCACCGTGTACTCCTTCTCCAACCCCAACATTGATTTGCCTTGCTATAAGTAGGAAGGCCACAGAATTAAACTAAGAGATGACCAGAAGCCCTGGGTTAAGAAATTCATCTTTCTTAGTGTGTTGGTGACATTGGCAGGTCCCTTGAGGGTAGATTCCAGATGAAGACATGTGCTGGGATCCCAGGATAGACGGGAGAGACCCACGGGGACCCACTCTGAGCTCTGCTATCTCCCTCCCCGACAGTGGCAGATGAAATGCTGTAAGTGTGACTCCAGGCTGCCTCACAACTACAACAGTCACCGAGTGGAGAATGTTGCATCATCCTCAGGCCCCATGCGCTGGTGGCAGTCACAGAATGGTGAGGACCTGCCTCCTGCAGCAGCCCATGATTATGGAGGCTCCACAGGCTGGGGCATGTGGAAGTCTTTCAAGACAATTTGGGTTTCTGTGGGAAAAGGTGTGGGGGGTGGGCAGGCAGAGCCTTCTAGCTTTGTTTTGGGTCTGTTGGACACCATAGGCAGAAGAGCTTGCTTAGGCTGGGGAGAAGGTATGCTGGGAGAGTACCACATCCATTTCACTTTGCCTTGTCTCTGTGGGTGGTGCACGTGGGCCTTGGGCCTTGGAAACAAATCTGTTGTGACAGACAGGCTGGGACCCTCTGGGGTATCAGAGGTGTCAGTGATGATGGGCCATCACCATCCGACAAGGACATTTGAATAAGTGACACAAGCAGGAACACACCTGGTCCACTCCTTTCCCGGAAGTGCCAGACTCAAGGCAGGAGATGTTCCAACTGCCCAGAGCTGGTGTTGTCAAGGCCTGCTTTGGGGGCATGGGGGATAGCATCTTGTCTAATATTTCTCATTCTTGTCCTCCCAGATGTGAACCCTGTCTCTCTGCAGCTGGACCTGGACAAGAGAATGCAGCTTCAGGACATCATGATGGATTTTAAGGTTTGCTTTTGGGAACCTCAGGGGGTAGGGGAGGGACTTGGGTTGAGAAAGAACAGTGTTTTGTCTCCCTAGGCTGGGGTGATGGCACCATATGCCAGGGGTCCTCTTTCAGAGTAGGTACACTCACTATGATTTTACATCATTGTGACAACAGATGGCTGACCACCAGAAGAGGGCCCCTTCCCAGCCCCCTGTCTTGGCCATGGTACAGCTGCAGACCCTAGTCCTCTCTGCAGCTGACATCTTTAACCTGTCTAATAAATAGACTTTTCTCTGGCACATACTAGTTCTGCGGGACTTGGTTGCTTTTTATGATTTCGATATGAAATGTCCCAGAAATAGCTCATGTGTTGATGGCTTGGTTCCCAGTGGGTGGTTCTAGTCATCAAGAGGTGGATCATGAGGCCTCTGATGTGACCAGTGGATCAATTCATTGATGGACTTATGTGATGATCTGAGGCATTATTTCAAAGTGATGGAAACTTTCAGGTGGGGTCTGGTTGGAAGAAGCAGGTCACTGGGGTCATACCCATGGGGCTCTGTCTGTCCTGTTTTTCTCCCTCTCCCCTCTCCTTGTCTTTTTGTCCATCTGTTCTATCCATTCCACAGTGTGTAGCTATATAATCCTGGCAGCAGGGAAGGAGGGCAGGGGCAGATGGATCCCCAGAGCTGATTGGCCAACAATTCTAGTTCAATCAGTGAGCTCCAGATGCAACAATAATGCCTGTCTCAAAAAACAAGGTGAAGAAGTATTGAGGAAGACGTTGTTCTTTAGCCTCCATTCACTCACATGTGCACACCCCACATGTGTGCACACACAAACATGTACACATAAGCACATAAAAATAAGTAGAATATGCCAGGAATATAGATCAGTGTGGTAAACGACTGTGTTAGTCAGGCTTCGTTGCTATGACAAAAACCTCTGAGAAACCAGTTTGAGGAGAAAGGATTTATTTTGGCTCAGGGTGTCAGAGGTTTCAACCCCTAATGGCTGCTCCCTTGACTGAGCTGAACCTGAGCATCATGTCAGGGAGTGTGAGGTAGAGTGGAGGGGAGCAGATCACTAATGATGGAGAGAGAAACTGGGCTAGAGATCTGAACTCAGGTCCTTAGCTTATACAGCAAGCATGTGTCCTCTCCCCAGGGATGGTGTACTCTACTTTAACAACTTTGAAGATGAGACCAAGTTTAAATAGTGGCCAAGAACTTACCTACCCACAGGAAGGACATACCCTGGCACATCTCTCTTGGTGAACAGTCTATCCCATCGGCACTATGGCCTCTCAAATTCTCCTTCCTGTCTTAGACTCAATGGTTTCATTCATTTGTGACAGGCCATTGTGCCCACCCCCACCAGAGGATTTAATTACATTCTTTTACAGAAATAGTCAAACATGGAAAGATAAAGTTTGGTTAATAAGATGAGCTGAGCAGGAAAGTCTATAAGACTTTTAAGAGTTGAAGGAGTGTGAGATGAAACACAACAGGACCCAGGTTCTTATCTGACTGAGAAAATTGTCTCTGAGAACCCTGCCCTACAAAAGGTCAAAGCATTCTGAGAAATGCCAGCAGTGTTTGAACAGATGCCCAGTCTCTCAAGGTGACAGTTTTGAAAGGCAGTGTTAAGTTGTATACTGTTAAATGCTTTCGCTGTTCTGCTGTTTCCCGTCCATGTATCAGGTCTGGCAGTACACATACCACTGAGAATATGGTAGAATTGGTATCCGTCGGTAGGGATCGAAAGGGGTGTAAAACGAGTCACAACGAAGCTGCTCTTACTAAGGATATCAGAGGAGATTGAGTGAGGTGGGGGGCGGATGCAGTGGTGTTGGTGTTGATGAGCCTGGGAGGGGCATCTAGCTTGGCTAGCCTTGGGGGTGGGCTTGTCAGAGAATTTACCTTATAGCCATGTGAAGGGCACTTTCATTCCAGGCAAAGGCTCTTTCAAAACTTCAAAGCTAAAGCTAGGAGTGAGGAACAAGGAAACCTATAGCAGGCGAGGGGACAAGAGACTCCACGA
This sequence comes from Peromyscus leucopus, assembly GCF_004664715.2. Classification (NCBI taxonomy): domain Eukaryota; kingdom Metazoa; phylum Chordata; class Mammalia; order Rodentia; family Cricetidae; genus Peromyscus; species Peromyscus leucopus. The sequence continues at coordinate 5,063,791 of NC_051076.1, read as the reverse complement.
AGTCTAGAGGGTGAATGTCTATGGCTGTGAGAAGGCTTTAAGTTACCACTCACTCAGTGACGTGTACTCAGCACCCACTGTGCACTAGATGCTGGGAAGAACTGGGAACCAAGCGGGCAAGGGAGAGGGTGTAGCTCAGGGCACTGTTTCTCAACCCAGGTTAGCTCTGCTCTCCCCCTTCCCTAGGGACATATGGCAATTTTGGGGGACACTTTGGTGTCACCACTGTGGGTATGGCCACAGCATCAGGTAGGCTGAGGTCAGGGATGCTGGTAAGTGTCCTGCAATTCATAGGGCAGCCTGATGGTTCCTTTGTCCAACCCCATATAGGAACTGTGTTGAAGCTGAGAAATCCTGCCTAGAAAGCAGGGAACTGACTAGTAAATAATTAGAATGGTGGTGCTATTTCTAAGGGAAGCCAGATGGCAGACTAGGAGACAGTGCCATGGGCTGGGCAGAAGGATGCAAGTTAGATAGGTGTAAAAGAATCTCCATGCAGAAGTAACATTTAGACTTCCAACAAAAGATGAGAAGGAACCTACAGGGAAGGGATGCTCCAAACAGGAGACAGGTGGGAAGGCTGAGGAGGGGGTGCACTCCCTGAGATGGGCTGGTGAGGGCCAAACAAGGAGTACAGAGCCTTTGCACACAGGGCCAGGTCAGATTTTAGGAAGGGTGGTGTGTTGGTCAGTGTTCTGTCGCTGTGACAGATACCGGAGATGAAGAACTTAGCAGGAGGAAGGGGATGTTTTGGCTCACAGGTGCAGAGGTTTCAGTCCATGCTCACTTGGTCTTGTTGCTTTGGGGCCCATGGAGAAGCTAAGCATCGTGGCAGGGAGTGGTGGAGCAGAGCTCCTCCTCTCCTGGTGGCTGGGGTGGGGGTAGGGTGCTGATTGCTGTCTTGGACCTTAGGACTTGTCCCTGACACTTTCCACAGTCCTTGCTCTTGCTGGCCCACCCGTCCCTCCTCTCTCCAGGAGCCTCCTGCAATTGTGTCTCCCATGGAACACTACCAGTGCCTCTTCCCCTCGGCCACCACTCAACCCTACTCCACTCCCTGCCCCGTGTCTCCCCAGAGTCCCATGCCAGCTGGCATGTTGATCGAGCGCTCCTCTGACTTTGGCAAGACCTGGAGAGTGTACCAGTACCTAGCTACAGATTGCGCCAGCACCTTTCCCCAGGTCCACCAGGGCCAGCCCAAGACCTGGCAGGACGTCCGGTGCCAGCCCCTGCCCCAGAGGACTAATGGGCGTCTAACTGGGGGAAAGGTAGGTATAGGGAGCCTGACCCAGCAGGCAGAGGGAGGAAGCCCACGTCTCCTAGTCAAACCGTGAGAACAGACCAGATCAGATCATTTTGCTGGGACCTTCCAGAAACATCCTGAGGCTTCTATTGCATCACTCATCCCGACTTTCCAGCTTCCTCCTAGAGGGCTCATGGCTGCATCCCCTGTGGAGTTTGTTGTGAGGACTTCTGGATGTCTGCTTACACATAAGTGAGCAAAGAACACATGAAATTTCACTTTTACAGGATTTACCACAAATATCAATTTTTTGGTTTTAATCTATCGGTCTGCCAGACCTAGTCATTGGAGGGAGATTCAAGAGTAACCCAGAGCTCTGAAGGCATCTGCATTGGAAATGACAACCTGCCTCTAGAAACACCCAGAATTTTCTCTCAGAATCTTTCCTGTATAGTCACTCTCTTCCCCAAAGCATATCCCACTCCATATGAAGGTGGCTGGAGCTTCCCCTACCCTTGGAGAAGCGGCTCTGGGGACAGACAGGCTGAGTGCTGCCCCCATGTGGCCACGGATCTCCTTGTGTCCACCTACCAGCTATGGGGTTAAATCTTTACCCAACCCATGTGTCCACTAGTTCCTAACCCTGAGCAGAGCCCAAGGCTTCTTCCTTATTTGTAAGGGGTTGGGATGAAAACTTGGTGGGATATGCCTGGAAGTCACATGTGGTGAGAGGTTTGTAGCATAAGTAAAAGCCTACTCAAAACTGATGGTGATCAGGGTGGCCAGTATGGAGTGCTCACTTAACCCACATCTATCCAGTCACATCTTAACATCTCCCGTGCATGAAAATGCCAGACAAAACCCACCATCATGTATACTAAAGTTAGAAAAAAGTAACAATTGGACCGTGAGATGGCTCAGTGGTAAAGAGCTGGCCGTGCAAGCCTGATGACGTGAGTTTGATCCCCAGAACCCATGTAGAGGAAGAAGGAGAAACATGCCATGGTACACTGTGTGCTCCCACACACACCATAGTCACACACCAATACTAAAGAAAAATTAAAACTGATAATGAAATAGTATCATCAAAGCCCTTCTCTGTAATAGATGATATAGCAGGTAGACCTACATTTTCCATCACACACACACACACACACACACACACACACACACACACACACATACACACACACCTGTGCATGCTCTTTTAGGATCCAGTAGTCATCTACTGTCCCCAAACAGGTGCCCACGGTCTGTCTCAGGTTCCCGGTGAGAAGGGGTATCAGGAGAATGAGGACGGGAGGGAAGGAAGGTGTCTGAGCTTGGTGCACGCTTCAGTCCTCTGCGCTTCTGACCTTTCTTCTCTCTGAGCAGGTCCAGCTTAACCTTATGGATTTAGCGTCAGGTATCCCTGCATCTCAAAGTAGAAAGATTCAAGGTTGGTTTGACTCTCCTCCCTCTTTCCCATGGGACTGTTAGTAGGGGCATGAAGCAGCTTGGGACCCAGGTTATGGAAATTTCCAGTTCCTTCCTACATATGCAGTGTGGTTGGGAAGTAGTGCTTGCTTGCCCCACTCATCCTCCAGGAATATGTGTAGCATGGTGTGGGAAGGCTGAGGGCTGGAAAGTCTGTGGTATTATGGGAAGGTAGAAAAGAGGGAGACTCTATTGGCCTTTAACTTCCTGTCTCTGCTTTCCCTCCCCTCCTTGCTGGTGCCACTCTCAGAATTAGGTGACATCACAAATCTAAGAGTCAACTTCACCAAGCTGGCCCCTGTACCTCAGAGGGGCTCCTATCCACCAAGCGCCTACTTTGCGGTGTCACAGCTGCGTCTACAGGGGAGTTGCTTCTGTCATGGACATGCCAACCGCTGTGCCCCCAGTCCTGGAGGCCCTACGGGTCCCACCACTGCTGTGCAGGTGACAACCCAGGGTGGGATGGCAGAGTGGAGGGAGTGAGACCAGAGCAGACCCTCCCGTGAAGCAGGGCAGCTGCTCAGTTTCGGTTGTGGTTATTGCTGGTGACATAGCTCAGTGGTAGAGCACTTGCCTAGCAAGTGAAAGGCCAGAGCAGGGTAGGGAGATAGGTTGGGGACAGGGGCTGGGCATGGTGGTGCATACCTCGTAAGCCCAGCACACTTAGAAGGTAGAGGCTGGAGGAATAGGAGATCCAGGTCATTTTCAGCTACATAGTGAGTTCGAGACTAGCTGGGCTCCACACCATCCTGTTTTTTGTTTCTTAAAGTCTCTAAGCAAACACAAAAAGACATAGGTATTTAGTAAGTCTGCAAGAACAAAGGTAAACCTACTGTCTCAGAAATCCACATTGTATACTTTAGGTCTGCTACATGGCTGGGGATGGTTTCCGCTTCAGCTGCATGTAGACATGTGGGTACAGGGGAAACTGATGCAAAGTCTCTCACCCTGGGTCTCACAGCATTATTATAATATGGAAGTTGCTGCATACCTATGAAAATATTGCTGTGAATTATGAGATACAAGAGACAAAATAACCTGTCTGGACCTCTACTCTCAGATATTCTGATTTCATTACTGATGTTTGAAGCTCCAGGCTGTTGTAATGTCCTGTGGTGTGGAGAGGCACTGGTCTTGGGGTTTAGTCATCTGGCAGTAAGGTGTGGGGCTAGGTAAGAGGTCAGTGCTTAGTATGCACACAGAGTCCACCCTGAGCACCAGCCAGTATCGATGCAGGAGGGATGGGTAGAGAAACTCCAGTTTAGCAAGATCTTGGGGTCCACTGTGAGCCCCAGTAAGAGGACCCTGGGAAGAGGAGAGACTCTGCAGTGAAGGAGCACCAGGACATTTTGTTTGCCCTTCCCAGGGCATTAGCTTGTCTGCCAACCTAAGGGGATATGGTGCTCAGTCTGGTGGCAGAGAGGCAGGAGAGTCATAGCAGGCAACTGAGGAGGGAGGTGAGTGGAGAGAGCGTCTCAGTCTCGACTCTCTGCCCACTTGTGGGACAATTCCTGCTGGAGGCTGCAAAGGAGCCCAGAGGGAATAGGATCTCTTAGGGCATAGAAGACAGATTAGGAGAACCTAAGGCCTAGTGGGAGGAACTCACAGGACTGCACCAATGCCTCAGCCTTGAGGGTCAAGGTTCAGGTGGAACTTGGTCAGAGCTCTGGTATTTATTTGTAAACCACTGCCCAGGTGACTGTGCATGCAGCCAGCACAACAATTTATGGAGTTAAAGGGACCTGGGCAGGCCTAGGAAGGGGGAATAAACATGCCCCACTTGGCTGGTGAATGTAGAAATTAATTATGGCAGACAGAAAGACATTAGAATTGGCCAATGGGAAATGCCAGCTTGCATGGGGAGTGGCTAGAGGTTCAGCTGTGGCAGAAAGGGAAGGGGAGCTGAGAGTGAACACGTCCCTGAGTGCCAGGCTGTGGAGGTGGGGCTTAACTGGGGAAGCAATTAGCATATAATAGTGGTTCTATTTTTATATCTTAATGAGTCTAGTAACAACTCACCATGCATGTTCCCCCGGCCAAACAGCTTAGTCATGGATTGCCAGAACGAAGCTGTAGAGAGCCTGCCAGACTCCAGAGTCCTACAGTTCATTAGCACAATGTCCCCGCCTTCCACTGAGCTCTGGCATGTACATCACAGGTGTCAAACCTGTTGAACCCTTGCTAGTATGCAGGACACCTGCACACTCGCATGCATGTACACACATACTCACGCTGCCCTCCCATGGGCACACAGCATGAGTACTCACATAAAGATCCAGGCCACCACAGTATTACAAGAACTGGGTGAAGGCTAAAGCATTTAGGTGTGGTGTCCTGGAGGGGGCTTGTGTCTAGGCAAGGTCTTGAAGGTCAAGCAGGTTGATCTGTAGGAAGTGGGCAGGTCCAGCCCTCAAGCTTTCCTGTATAAATCCTTTCTGCTAACCACTGCGCCTCCCTCAGGTCCAGGATGTCTGCATCTGCCAGCACAACACAGCTGGCCCCAACTGTGAGCGCTGCGCCCCCTTCTACAACAACCGGCCATGGGGACCTGCAGAGGGCCAGGATGCCCATGAGTGCCAAAGTAGGAGCCTGGGATCAGCTCCTGACCATAGCAACTGGGATGGGAGCTGACTCGTCTGTATCTTACCTGGAACACTGGGACTCTGCTTTTGTTGCTTATAACTGAACTGCAGCCCTGCATTCAGATCTCTGGTTTGCAGTGGGGCTAGAATCCCCTCACAGCCTCCATCCCTATTCTGTCAGTCTGGAAGAGCCAGGCTTTGGTCCCTGCTAAAGACATGTGCTCCCAGAGACACTGTGTCCCCTCCAGGCTCCTTGCTCTGTGTTAGACACATCCGACTTCCAGTGATCACATCCCTCTACCCAATGGCCCTTGGATACAGAACCTTCATCTGTGCAGATCACGAAGTGGCAGGGACCCATTTGTGACTGTGCTGAGGGCTAGCGTGCATGTCAGGATGGGACGGCCTGAGTGCTTGTCCACTCAGCCCTCTTCCTGGTCATGAAGCCCTTCCCCAGTCTCCTTTGAACTTGGGCCCCACTTTCTTGCTGTGCATGTTTCAGAGTTGACAGAGGTGCCACGTGCTACTTGGGGGCCTGCCGTGGTGGTCTGCTCTTGCCCCATGGAGTCAATCTTGGATCTCCCTGTCTAGGGTGTGAGTGCAACGGGCACTCGGAGACCTGCCACTTCGACCCCGCTGTGTTTGCTGCCAGCCAGGGGACACATGGAGGTGTGTGTGACAACTGCCGGGACCACACCGAGGGCAAGAACTGTGAGCGCTGTCAGCTACACTATTTCCGGAATAGACGACCTGGCGCTCCCATTCATGAGACCTGTATCCGTGAGTAGGGGCTTCAGGGACAGGTTGCTATCCACTCATTCTCCCCAGTTAGTCCCTGGGGACATGGAGGCCGTCAAGAAGCATCAAAGCCTTAGTCCCGAGGAAGGACTTGTGGGATTGTTTTAATGTAACTATGCTCTGCCGAGTAGGTCACTCTCTCTGGGTTCTGGACCAATCACACAGTGAGCTTGCTGGTCAGTATACACCCTTTTCAGAGGGCACAGAGAGAAGAAAGCATCAAGTGCAGCTCCTGCCTTTGGAGTCTACACACATGGTGAACCGCTGTGTCTGTGATGCTGCTGTGGGTGTTGTGTGCACTGCTTTTGTTGAGAACTCCTCTACCATGAAGTTCTCTCTCTCTCTCTCTTGGTTTTTCAAGACAGAGTTTCTCTGTGTAGCCTTGGCTGTCCTGGAACTTGCTTTGTAGACCAGGCTGGCCTTGAACTCACAAAGATCTGCTTGCCTCTGCCTCCTGAGTGCTGGGATTAAAGGTGTGCACCACCACCGCCTGGCTATGAGATTATATTTTAACCCTCTGGCCCCTGCACAATGCCTGGCAAATCACTATGGTTGAGTATTTGTTGACTGAATAAATGAGTGGGATGGCTTAACAGGCCCTCCAGGCCACTGGATTAACCTAGGACCGTGGTTCTCTACCTTCCTAACACTGCGACCCTTTAATACAGTTCCTCATGTTGTGGTGACCCCCAACCATAGTATTATTTTTGTTGCTACTTTATAACTGTAATTTTGCTACTGTTATGAATCATAATGTAAATATCTGATATGTAGGATGCCTGATATGTGACCCCCAAAGGGGTTGTGACCCACAGATTGAGAACCACTGACCTAAGAGAAGAAAAAAACAGGATAAAAGTGCTTGAGGGCAGTTTAATCAGGAAAAACCTTCTGGACAAAGAATCCTTGAGTTTTGAAAGGCATGAAGGGGTCAAGGAGTAAGCAGGAGCTGGGCAGCTTGCTGGTATTTGTGTCTGGAGAGTGAGATGGATGTGAGTTTGACTCTGTTTCCCCCCTCCCAGTCCAGTCTCCAGTATGTTAACATCTGCAAGCATTGGTTTCCTCATCTGTATGACAACTCCTGCCTGTTGAGGTTGTCATGAGGATTGGGCAGGACAGCCTGTGAGTGTACCTGCTCATTGTTTGGAACATGGTAGTCACTCTAGAAGTGATGATCACAGAAGCAAGAGTGTGATACTTAGCAAGAGTCAAGTGCTGTCCCACCTGCTTTGTGTGCATCATTTAGTACTCAGAAGGAATTTCTTTCTCTCACGTGGCAGATGGGAAAACAGGCACAAAGGGTTCCAAGCTTGGCTGAGGTCACGAGGCTGGAAGCCCACGGTGGAATGGGAGTTTGGAGCAGGCCATCCTGGCTCCTCCTCTGAGCTCTGACTTTCCTTTGTTTCTGACTCAGCCTGTGAGTGTGATCCAGATGGGGCAGTGCCAGGAGCTCCCTGTGACCCATTGACTGGCCAGTGTGTGTGCAAAGAGTACGTGCAAGGAGAGCGCTGTGACCTTTGCAAGCCTGGCTTCACTGGACTCACCTTCGCCAACCCACAGGGCTGCCACCGTGAGTAGAAGGCCTGGGAAGGTGTGGTGTGGTATGAGGCGTAGGGTCTTTGGAATGTTCTCATCAGAGGAAGCCCCACTTCAGGTACTGTGTGCTGCACCCGTGTCCTCCAGCAAGTGGCAGCACAGGCCTGGGTTGGAAGGTGGGTTTGAGTCAGTCTGTGCAGGGGTGGGCGGGCCAGTTGCCAAGCTGCCAGGTGGCTGGGAAGGCACAGTGGCCCTATGAGTCAGCCATGTTATGCACAAGGACAGGCCCTCTGACTTCAGGCTGGTCTGATAGCTGAGATCAACTTTTGGGGGACGCACCAGCTCTGCACAGCATTAGCCCTGCATTCTGTCTGCAGAGTGAGAGTCTGGGACACAGTCCCCAGAAGCAGGGCCAGACAGCCTGGTAGAAAGGGTCCCTGAGGGTACATTCTCCAGTAATACACAGAGCAGGTGCTTTTCCAGGGCTAGGCCCTCTCTGGTACATGTTTTTTGGGGCCAACCTCTTGGTGGGAGCCTGTCTATGCTCACCAGCCCTCCCTCCCTCCCACAGGCTGTGACTGCAGCGTCCTAGGTGCCCGGCGTGATATGCCTTGTGAGGAGGAAAGTGGGCGCTGCTTGTGCCTGCCCAACGTGGTGGGCCCCAAATGTGACCAGTGTGCCCCTTCCTACTGGAAACTGGCCAGTGGTCGGGGCTGTGAGCCCTGTGCCTGTGACCCACGGAACTCCCTCAGCCCCCAGTGCAACCAGGTATGCACAACATCGGTCCAGGGACTCTTCAGTCACGGAGGGGTCCTGCCTGCTAATGTCTTTACCTCTCCTCCACTGCTCTCTGGCCTTCCTACAGCCAGGCAAGGCTACATCTGTCTCCTTGCCCCTTGGGGGAGGCCACCAGATGTCCCTCCCTCTGTGGTTCTCAGCCTTGGGCCAGGCTTGTCCCCCATACCGTCTGCAGCTCACTGCCGAGACTTGACTTTGGGCTTGTCTTTCAGTGAGAGTCCTAGTTTTGGGGAGCACCAGATCTGTAGAGCAAGGTCTTAGACACAGCACCCAGTAGGAAGGCCAGGAAAACACTGGAAGGGTCCCCCATGGCATTCTCTTTATTCAGTTTACAGGGCAGTGTCCTTGTCGGGAAGGGTTTGGTGGCCTGACATGCAATTCTGCAGCCATCCGTCAGTGTCCTGACCAGACCCATGGAGATGTAGCCACGGGATGCCGAGGTGCGTGCTTATTACGTGGTCAGGCAGCTGACATGTAGCGGGGTGGGTTAAGGGGTGCTTGGTGGAGTGCATTGACATGGTAGGACCTCCTGTACTGATGGCTTGGGCGGCTCTGAGAGTATCTACACTTGAAGACTGCCTGGCCTCCCTGTGCCTGAATCAGGTTATCTAAGGTGGTCCTCACAGTCCAGGATGGGGGTCTGGGGACCTCCCACTCCCCAAGAGCAGTGGCCAGCAGCAGTGGAGAAAATGGGTCCTGAGGAGGACTGGGGTATTTTCCTGGAGGGCTTATAGATCAGCAATGGCGTGGGACTAGAGTAAATTCCAGCGTTGGTCTCAGCTCTGCCTTGCAGGGTCTGAGCAAGCTGCTCCCCTTTCACATTTCTTCCTCTTAAGGGGGAGGTGCCATGTACTGAGTCCTTCTAGGCCTTGGTTGCCTCCTAAACAGAAGCAAGAAATCAGAATGTAAATGCACGGTGGGTGTGCTGGTCAGATGGGTTCACATGCATGTGAATGTGTCGCTAAGAACAGGCCTGGCCTGCCATGGATGCTAAGGACAGCCTTTCGGTTAGTCCTGTCAGGGCTTTCCTTCTGGCTGCTGTCCTCTGATAGTCTATGTCACGTATGCAGACCCCGTTCCTTCATCCTCAGCGTGCTCCTTCCTCTTCCTGACCCCAGCCTCTGAGTGTCCTTTCTCCCGGCTCTAGCCTGTGACTGCGACTTCAGAGGAACCGAGGGTCCGGGCTGTGACAAAGCCTCAGGCCGCTGCCTCTGCCGCCCCGGCTTGACGGGGCCCCGCTGTGACCAGTGCCAGCGAGGCTACTGCGACCGCTACCCAGTATGTGTGGCCTGCCACTCTTGCTTCCAGACCTATGACGTGGATCTCCAGGAGCAGGCTCGGCGCCTTGGTGGTCTCCGTAATGCCACTGAAGGCCTGAGGTCGGGGACAGGTCTGGAAGACCATGGCCTGGCCTCTCGGTTGCTAGATGCCAAGAGCAAGATGGAGCAGATCAGACAGATCCTGGGGGGCACCTCTGTCACAGAGCAGGATGTGGCTCAGGTGGCAAATGCCATCTTGTCTATCAGGTAGGTCTTTCCTCACCAAGCTGTTGGCGGGATCATGCCAGTGGATTTGGGTGAGGGCCTCACTGGTCCATTCTAGTCCATGGGGCATTTTTATGCATACCTCCTCTTAGCCACCAAGGCAGGTCTGTGAAGGTGGAGTGGTGGTGTTGATTCCATTCTGCAGATGTGGAGACAGGCGTGGATGTGATGCGCTGTGCAGACACAGACCCAGAGCCTGAGCCCAGCGCTCCTCCTGAGCCTGTACTACCAGTGGGATAGTCAGCCTGGATTAGTCACCTTGGCAGAGGGCACCCATGAGGCAGGGCACTAAAAATATCTCTGAATTTGTCTTTAGAATGGAAGCGGCCCCACCCACACCCCCTCCTACCAGCAGAGGCGCCTTCTTTGGGAGCTCGGGTTCTGGAAGCTTCTATAATTAGCTTGTGTTCCCTGAGCATTGGTGGATGGATGGTGCCAAGCCCAAAAAGAATAAGAGGCTCTGTTACCCATGGGGGTGTTAGGACATCCTTGGCAGGGTGGGGAGTGGGGAGCTCTGTGGATGAGCTACAGCTTGTTGGAAATTGTTCATTCATTCATTCCACATTTGTGTGTGGGTGTGGGTGGGTGCACATGAGTGTGCATGTGTATACAGAGGCCGGAACAGGATGATAGGTGTCTCCTGTTGTCACTGTATGACTTCCTGCCTTGAGACAGGGCCTCCCACTGACTCAGAAGCTCACTGCTATCATTAAGGTCCAGCTTTTGATGTGTATACTGGAGATTTGAACTCAAGTCTTTATACTTGCAGAACAAACATTCTTATTCACTGATCCATCTCCCCAGCCCTTCCAAATAGGTTTTTGAGAACCCAATAGGATCCAAGTATTGTGCAAGGTACCAGGGTCATTAAAATATTAAGATATGGTCTTCACATGCCAAGGGCTAAGGTGTCTGTCTTGTAAACAGTAATGTGCTACATGGGGTATGTTAGAGAGCTAAGATTCTCACAGGGGAGGCCATGGTGGCCTTCACAGAGGAAGACTATATGACCTAAGTCTCAGAATTAGGTGACCAGTCCACAGGTGGTCAATATAGGAATGTGTTGTGTCTTGGTAGACCCTGAAAGGGCATGCTATGCCTGAGCAAGGCTGTGTGGTGGAGATGTGTTGGACGGGGAAAGCATGGTGGTATAGCAGAGGTCATGAGGCATGAAGATAGAGAACCATTGGCTCTCAAGCTTAGGACCCAGGATCTGGAGTGACACCCTAAGCCTCTGTTAGATGGAAATGGCCGATGAGCATGCAATGGGGTTGGAGCTCCTTGGGGGAAGGATGGCTACAGAGGAGAGATTGGGAACCATCCTAAACATAAGGTGAAAACTGAAACCAACCTGGGGACCAGGGGAGCCAGCAGGGTGGCTCTCTTCAGGGAAGCCAGGAACAGCCTGGGAGATGGAGGTGGGTCCCAGACGTTAGGCTGACAGAAGTCAAGGAGAGAGAGCATTCAGAGTCACCTGCAGAGAGATGGGGTAGGCTGTGTCCTGACTCTAGCTTGTCTGAGCCTCTGCCAGGCAGAATTCTCAGTAGCATGTGGATTGTTCCCTCTCATACCTGTGTAGAAGGCCCTTCCCCATGCAGTCTGCTTCTCCTGACTCAGTTACAGCGTCTCCCTATATTTCAGCAAGTATCCTTCTGCCTCAGGCGGACTCTTCAGGGCCTGCCGCTGGACCTACCCTTAGAGGAGGAGATGCAGTCCTTCCCTGGTGACCTAGGGAATCTGGACAGAAGTTTCAATCGCCTCCTCCTCATATACCAGAGCAAGAAGGAGCAATTTGAGAAGTTGGGCAGTGCAGACCCTTCAGGTGAGGACAGGGGCACAGGCTACTCTCCCTAGGGAGAAAGGGCCCTGCCCAAGGCCTCCAATCCCTCTCCCTTTTCCTCAGGAGCCTTCCGCATGCTGACCACGGCTTATGAGCAGTCCTCCCGGGCTGCACAGCAGGTGTCCGACAGTTCCAGCCTGCTGAGCCAACTGAGGGACAGTCTCAGAGGGGTAGAAGGGATGGAGAGTCAGGCTGGGGGAAGAGGAGCTGGAGGAACCCAGCTCATGGCCCTGCGCCTGGAGATGGCTTCGCTGCCTGACTTGACACCCACCATCAACAAGGTGATTGGGAATGGAGTCCAGTGTCCTAAGCCCTCATACCTGTAATCTGTCCCATTCAGAACCTACCCCACTCCTCCTGACCCCATGTCTGTGCTGTGCACCCAGGGGTTGCTAAGGAAACATGGTCCTGGTTGCCATGGAGATGTGTGGATGTTTAGTGTGGGATGGGAGTGGTTGTGGAGGGGCCTCCTTGACACCCTCATCTCTCTGCAGCTCTGTGGTAGCTCTAGGCAGACAGCCTGCACCGCGGGAGCGTGCCCTGGAGAGCTGTGTCCCCATGCCAATGGCACAGACTGTGGTTCTCACTGCTTGGGAGCCCTGCCCAGAGCCAGAGGGGCCTTCCACATGGCGGGGCAGGTAGCTGAGCAGCTACGGGGCTTCAACTCCCAGCTCCAGCAGACCAGGCAGATGGTAGGTACCACAAAGTATGGGAGCAAGAGGCAGAGGGTGCAGAGTCCCTTGAACAATTCAGAGTTCACATTGTACAGTCAGGAGAATAAAGTTCAGAGATCTCAGGTGATTTGTCTAATGCCTCACAGCAAGTGTAAAGTAGAATTTGGAGCTGATATCTTGAGCTTTCTCTTAAAGTCCTACATAAACATCATTTGCAAACTGGGTTGGTTGCAAGTCCCAAGGGAGAGAATGCCCCACAGATTCCTTGGGAGCCGCCAAGAGGCTCCTTGAAGGCGATGTCCTTTTCTGACCCACGTTGTGTTTTAACAGATTAGGGCAGCTGAAGAGGCGGCCTCAAAGGTCCAGTCAGATGCCCAGCGCCTTGAGACCCAGGTGAGCACCAGCCGCTTGCAGATGGAAGAGGATGTCCAGCGCACACGGCTTCTCATCCAGCAGGTCCGGGGCTTCCTCACAGGTGAGCGTCTTTCACCTCTGTGGGTGTTCTGGCTCCCATCTGCCCTAGTTCATTAGCCTACTACCTCCTTCCCACCATGTCTGCTGCCCACTGGCTTGGCCATTTCTCCTCCATGGTCTTCAGCTATTGATTTTGTTGCCCTTCTTCCAACTGCCCACCCTGTTCTTGGATGAAAATAGGCTTCTTTCTTGACCGCTGTCCATCTATTCTCTGTGACTTTATGTTTCCTTTGCTCACTGGGTATCACTTTAAAATTGTCAGTCCCCTGCAGGGTCTTTCCTGGCCTGGGATGAATGGTTCCCAGGTTACAGTTTGAAATGCCACCTCCCCAGGGAGGCGTTTTATAGTCCCCCTGTCTGTGTATCCCTCCTCCCTTCTCATCCCTGCTCATCCCTCCACTCAGAAATGGCTGTGCAGTCCATTATGAGTGTGTCTCCAGCACAGCAAGGATGGATGTCTGTTTTGTTCATGGCTGCATCTCTAGCACATATATAAGATTGGAAGATGAATGGATGGATGAATAAAGAAATGAATGGATGGGCCAGGCCCTCTCTTCGGTGGCCTAGAGGATGAGATAGGACTCAGGGGACTCAATTTGGGGCAGGTTGTTTCTCTTGACCTTATCTTTCTCTTGAAAATGGAGTTGGTGGTATTCTACAGGTTTATCCCAAGAACTGAATAACTGCTGTAAAATGGACTTTGACAAATTAAAGGTGCCTCTGGATTGTGAGTTGATATTATTAGCTCTTGGGTCTCTGCCAGGACTTTGCTTGGCTGGACGCCTGGTTGATATGAGCTGAGGTCTGGGCACAACAGTGACTGCTCATGCTACTACTGAGTGTTTTTACCCCAAATAGCCAAAGCTGTCTCCTGGGTGCAGACAGCAGGTCATGCGGAGAGCTGTAGATGGCGCTACTCGAACCCAGGAGCGGTCTACAGAGGCCTTGTGACTTAATCAGGAGGAGCCTTTGGGAAGCATGTTTTCTGAGTGCAGGGCAAAGGTGCCTGGTATGTAAGGACAAAAGGACAACCAAGGTTTGGGGCTTGAGACTGAGTAGCTTGAGACTTGTGTTAACTTGAGCAGGCCCCAGTCAGGCTGGCGGGGGGGGGGGGGGGGGGGGGGCAACGACTGACTTCTCTGTGTAGCCTGGGATCTGCTCCTGGGAGCTGATAGGAGCTTCCAGGCACCTCCTCCCTCTCAGCCAGGCTGCACCTTAGGTCAGAGCCTCTGATGAGTTCATCAGCAGAGGGGGAATGGAGAGAGAGGCTTGGCTGTGTGTGGGACTCCAGAGACTTCTCACAGCCACCACTTGGTGGATTCTAGTCTGCAGACCCACCACAGGAGGTGCCAAATCCAGCTGCTACTGCCACAGGAGAGAGTGTCAGGCCTATGGAGGAAGGAGGGGTGTTGTCTTTGCTAGCCCTTGGGGTGGAATTGAGGCAGTTCCCACATGGGGCTTATGGAGCAGTTACTAAGTACAGGCAGTATTCAAGGGGCTTTGTATCACATTCCTTAACCCTAGCCACTCTAGCTAAGTGCTGCTATTACCTCCAGTTCCCATGTGAGGAATGCACAGAGAAGTTAAGTAGCCAGAGGGTATCCAGCCGTAGGTACACACACACACACATATACACACACATGTGCGCACGCGCCTCCTTACTTTTGATGTCTCCCCCACCCGCCATATTCTCTCCCTTCCATCACTTCTTCTGACTTAATTTCCCCTTTTTCTCTAAGATGCTGCTCAGGTTCCCCAACCATCCAGGAAGCCTCCCTGGTCCTGGGGGAAGTGCCCCTCATCCCTGGCCCAGTGTACACCCTGCAGATCACTCAGGATTATGCTTCATCTTTTATGTATCCCTCATTCCCACTACATTTTGAACTCCACAAGGGCAGAGTCTGACTGGATCTTTGCCTTAACCACACATGCTGTGCATGCTGGTATTTACTGGGCCCACTCCGCCTCAGAAAGTTATTGACCGAGTCGACTGTACACCCAGGCATGCATGCATGCTGCTGCAGTTGTGAAAAACACAGGAAGTGCCTGAACTGGGTAGGGCTATGATCCTGGCAGGAGGCTTTCTGGGAAAGGTGTCCATTCAGCCCCATTCAGAGAACAGGGCATTGGGCTCCAGGAGAGGGCTGCATCTCTGGGAGCAGGATCCCCGAGGAGCTATAGGTGAGGTGGGAATGCTTAAACTACCAGGGCTGCACCTTGGGCTTCTGTGGTGTGTTGCTGCATAGCCTAGGACATCCTGCCTCCTTTCTCCCAAGAAGGTCCTTCTACCTGGTATGAGGAGGGCAGGAATGGGATAGGACCTGTGTTACCTGCTGCCTGTGAAGAAAGGCTGGCCCCAGAACCGTACAGTTCAGGCCAGGCTGAACTATCTGGTTGAGTGGACACTTCTTTCCAGAGTGATATCTGTAGAAGCAGCTGAGAGAGAGATGGAGAGCTATCTCCTTTGTACTTGCCTCTTGGATCTCTCTCTGAGACTCTTTGTAAAACTCTTGCTAACTGATGGTGACATGTCACAGCTCAGGATGGGGTGAGGGGTCACTCAAGGCACTTCGCAGGTCAGGAAACTGAACCCAGGTGGCCTGAGTAGTGAAGAGCAAGTGCTCTTTCAGTCTTCCATTTACTCAAGTGCAAAGGACCTCAGAATGCCTGGCTTTAGCTGGGATCTGGGGACACAAATGGGACAAAACCCAGTCTTTGTTCTCAGGGGGTTCATACTGCAGCAGGAGAAGAGAGCCAAGCCAGGAAGTGTTTTCAAGGGGGTCGGGGGACATGGCTAATGAGAACAATGAGGTGAGGGGATAGGAATGCTGGTTCTAGATTCCATTGCTAGGCTGGCCTATCTGAGACGGTGACATTTCAGGGAAAAATGGCAGTCCTTCTCTGTCTTTACAAAAAACGAGCACTTGGCCTGAAGATGGGTGCAGGGAAGGGGTCTTATTGCCAAGGAAGCAGCTCCAGTTCCTGGCCGCTCCCTCCCAATTTGGAGCTGATTATGTATGTGCTGCTGGCATTGTTCAGTACCAGCTGCCTGGCACCACCTCCTCCTCCAAGCCCACAGCTTCCTGTGGCACCAGACACTTAGCTGCCACAGCTGTGCCCACATCCCTCCTCCCTTCAGCAGAACATAGGACAAGAATCCTATAGTGTCCCAGAAACACACCACCACCACCACCACCACCACCACCACCACCGCCGCCGCGAGAGAAAGGTGCCTGGGTTTGTCCAGGAACAGGGCTCTTGGGGAAACAAAACGGGGGGCGGGGCGGGCTACAGGAGATGCTCTCCAGGGGTGCTACCCAGCCTGGAGGGGCTGTGGATCCTAGAGGAGATGAGTGGGGCCTCTAATCTGACGGTTTGGCTGGCTTTCTTCCAGACCCCCACACAGACTCAGCCACCATCCAAGAGGTCAGCGAGGCAGTGCTGGCACTCTGGCTGCCCACAGACTCGGCCACAGTGCTGCGCAAGATGAAAGAGATCCAGGCCATTGCTGCCAGGCTCCCCAATGTGGACCTGGTGCTGTCCCAGACCAAGCAGGACATTGCACGGGCCCGCAGACTCCAGGCTGAGGCTGAGAAGGCCAGGTATGACCACTGGCCCCAGTGCCTTCCTAGTGGAATTGAGTTCATGTTTGCTCCCCTACCTGGTGGCTGGGAGAGGGGTACAGGGGCTGTAACATGGTGGGGGTTACTATGCCAGGGAAGTCATGGTATCTGCAGGGTTCAGGCTACATTTCATTCACATGACCTCATACTTTACACAGGGAGCTTGTGTCCAGAGAGTGCCGTGAGCATCACTCTCACACTCACCTGCCGCTGGGTGGGTCCTGTGGGTAGAGAGTTAATGCTTCCCTTGCCTTTGCCTGAGAACAATGCTCTCCAGGGCCGGTGTGAACTGAGCTCGTATTTGTTCATTTGCTGCTCACTCATTCTCCTTTCCCTTCCTTTACTCAGAAGCCGAGCCCATGCTGTGGAAGGCCAGGTAGATGATGTGGTTGGGAACCTTCGGCAGGGTACCGTAGCTCTGCAGGAAGCTCAGGACACTATGCAGGGCACTGGCCGCTCTCTTCGGCTCATCCAGGAAAGGGTTGCGGAGGTGAGGCACTAGAGCTCCCCATGTTTGGGAATGAACCATTTAGGGACAAGACAAAAAGTGCTAGAATGTGACCTGGTTAGATACCACCTCGTTAGATACACTTGTCTTGGCTTTGAGCTTCAGACTTGTCTCACCCATCCGCGATGCAAAAGCAGGGATGGACTATGAGCTGCATTGGGGATGATGTCAGTGGAGCTGGAAAGGGGAAAAGCCTGGGTACCACTGGGCAGGGAGCGTGGAGTCAAAGCATCATGGTCAGATGTGACGATGGAGTGAGAGACCAAAGAGTGAGAGACAAGCTGGGGGAATGAGTTCCCTTGATGCCTGCGAGACCCAGCACAAATCCGGATTCTTCTGTCTTTCCACAAAGGTCCAGCAGGTCCTGGTGCCAGCTGAAAGGCTGGTGAGAGGCATGAAGGAGCAGATGAGTGGATTTTGGGCACGGATGGAGAAGCTCCGCCACCAGTCCCAGGAGGAGCAGGCACAGGCCATGCAGGCCCAGCAGCTTGCGGAGGGTGCCGCCAAGCAGGCAATGAGTGCCCAGGAGGTACAAAGTGGGCAGAGTCATCCCAGTGACAGGAAACCAGAGTGGGGCTCCTGAGCAGGAAGGTTACTACACCTTATATAAGACCACACAGGACAGAACCAGAATGGTTGAGGGTGAACCCACACACAGCCTGTGCCTGCATCCCACCCCTGCTCCTCTGGGTAGCTGGTGCAGGACACAAGGATCATCCTAGATGCTGTCCCTTTATGGATGAGGTAGTGACTTATCCCCAGGTCCAAGTTTATCCAAAGTATTTCCCTTGATAGTCGCTCTGGAGCTTATCTCCCGAGTCTCCAGCCTGGTCAGACCTTCATGGCTCAAACAGACACCCTGGGCTCTGTCCTCATCAGAATCAGGACAAAGAAGATCAAAGAGCCATTTTGGTATCTCGGGTGTACCACTTGCTTTACCCAGGGCAGGAACACAGGCACATGCAATCCTGGTCTAGTGACCAAGTTGCCAACACACTTTGATATAACCTGCCATTTGTGCCTGGCAAGTACGGTGGGTCATGACACAAGAGGAGGAAAGACAAAATTTTAAGACATCCCTTGGGGCTCAGAGGTAGGGCATTATAGGCAAACCCAACCCTTGGGGGGAACCAGTTAGGAGGCCGCACGTGCTGATTTGGGTGATGCCAGTTAGCACTGGCATTTAGGACTTTAGATGATGTTGATGGCGATATTGAGAATGATCTACCTCTACAGGGCTTTGGGAGACTCAAGCAAAGGTATACAGAGTTGAAAGACCGGCTGGGTCAGAGTCCTATGCTGGGTGAGCAAGGCAGTCGAATCCTGAGCATCAAGACAGAGGCAGAGGAGCTGTTTGGGGAGACCATGGAAATGATGGACAAAATGAAAGGTGAGCATGATCCAGGAACATGGACTGTTGGGCAGTTGCCATCCGTGACTTCTTTAAAATATTTTAAAAGTATTTGTGTGTGTGTGTGTGTGTGTGTGTGTGTGTGTGTGTGTGTGTGTGTGTGTGTGATGTGTGTGTGTGTGTGTGTGTGTGTGTGTGTGTGCAATTGTCTGTGGAGGTCAAAGAGCAGCTTGCAGAAGTTGGTTATCTCCTTCCACTTTGTGG
This sequence comes from Peromyscus leucopus, assembly GCF_004664715.2. Taxonomy (NCBI): domain Eukaryota; kingdom Metazoa; phylum Chordata; class Mammalia; order Rodentia; family Cricetidae; genus Peromyscus; species Peromyscus leucopus. The sequence continues at coordinate 5,045,080 of NC_051076.1, read as the reverse complement.
GTTCTGGAGATCAAATTCAGCTTATCAGGCTTGGTGGCAGGTGCCTCTACCCACTGAGCCATCTCACTGGCCCATCCTATCTGGGGCTCCTAAAACTCATTCTTGTTGGAACCAAGCCAGCAGTGCTAAGGGAATGAGAGCAGCCAAGACTCACTGAGCAGCTAGTACATGGGATGAGACTGCAGACTGCAGGGATGTGCTGGTCCCATGGCCCGAGAGGCTCACAGTCCAGCTGGGACCTTTTTTCCTGCTACCCTCAAAACAAACGCTTTGCTATGTAGTGACACATGTGTGGGTGATAAAGACGCAGATCTCTTGGGGCTCAGAGGACAATCAGTGCCAGAGAGAAACGCTCAAAGAAGTAAGATGAGGAAGGAGGTGCAGGCCTCGGAGAGGCTAGAGGATGATGAAGGACCTTGGGGTGATGGCGGTGAGAAAGAAGAGGAGTGTTCTGAGAATGTGACAGGCCTCACTCCCTGAAGGAGAGGAATGTAGGATAGGAGTGTGAGGGGGACAGTGGCATGGTTCCTCGAAGCCCCAGTGCTGAGGGTGGACATGGACACAGTAGTGATCCGTCTGAGGCCATCTGAGGGTTTCAAACATGGAGACATCATGGTAATAGCCTTGGAAAGGGAGCATTCCTAGGAACCTGACAGTCTATAGATGTGATGGTGAGTGAGACCATTGAATTGGTGTGTCCAGCAAATGCCATACACATTATTCCTCTGCATTTCAAGAAAAATAGTTGGCAAAAGTCTCATTTCTAGCCAGGTGGACACTATAAAAGAGATTAGGTTGGTGGGTTTATGGTGAATTGGTGAGAGGTGTGGCCATATATCCTAGAGGAGAGTTGGAGGCTGGTTCAGTACTTATCCTGGCCTTGTCCTGCAATACTGTGTCGACAGATAACAGTTTGTTTATCATATCTGAAGATGGCAGATAATTACACTAGGAAAGAGAGTCTAAAAGGCGGGCTAGAACCAATGGATGAAATTGTGTAGGAGGGGCAGTTACCTCTGCCACTGTTTGGGCCTCTGTTACTAAACCATGGCTTGAATGAAGCTTCTCTGTGCATGGCTTATGTCACCGGAAGTACTTTGTAACTGGCAAATGATGGCAAGCACAAGCTGTTACTCACCTGAAAGAGACTCAAGAGTTCTGAGTCACCTCAAGTTGTTCTAACGCAGCAATGTCTTGCTCACTGCGGGAGGATTTAACAAATGAGAGGCATCTGGGTGAACAGGAGGCCACCGCTCCAGGGAGACAGTGAAGTGACTTACCACCTGGTGTGGCCTGGTCCCAGCAAAGGGAAAAGGCTCAGCTCGGAGCATGGGAGCAGGAGTTTATCTACTTGTTGGGATTTGCCTTTGTGGGATCCTCTGGGACTGGGGGGGGGGCAAGGGACGGAAGAGTGGCTGTTTAACATTGTGAGTATTTCTAGCGTCTATCAGCCTGAAATTCCATGTGGAGTTCCCCTGGCTGCATATCAGCCCAGGCACAGTGCTGCTGCAGTCTGCTGGGGGTGGTGAGGCCTACCTCACGTTCAGAAAGAAACTGACAGATCTGCATCCACAGGAGAGCAGTAACCAGGGCAGGCAGGGGGAGGGGTACTGTGCAGCTGAGGAACTGAGGTGTTTGTTTTGGACATACTACCGCACAGGAGCACAACAGACACACTCCTGTCCCCCAGGAGGTGGGCGTGGGCAGCTGTGTGGGTGGAAGCAAGAAGTGGTCAGATTTGGACTCTGAGAAGATGACTTCTGACATAGTTAGGACTGCTCCATCCTACCCTGGGAGGCAGTCCACACCCCTCCTTACTCCTGGTGAAGTCCAAGCTGTCTCAGTACGGATAGTGGGGACTCCTGCATGAGGCTAGACTGTCTGGGTCACTCTGGAGAACTTCAGACCTTCCGTCTTAATCTGGGGATGATATGTGAGTGCACTGGGGATGGGGAACAACTGCATTTTCCTGGAGGACATTTTAGAGAGAAAAAAGTGGTGAAAGATCCACGTCACCTGGCCAGCTTTTTCCAGCATCCATCTGAAGGTCATTGGTAGGATTCAGAGGTCTGCATGCCCAACTTGGGCTGCTAATCTTGGTGGCAGCAGGCTCCCTCATCACCCTGGGATAACCGGGAGCCCGGAGTGGAGGAGAGGGACGGGCAGAGGGAAGACCGAGAGCAGGCCTGGGCCTGGGCCTGGGCCTGCCAGGTTTGAGTGGGATGGGCTGGAGAGGTGGGTTGCAGGTGAGAACTGTCTGCTTCAGTGGTTGACTGTGCTCAGGGGAGACTCTTGTCCCGGCTGCCTCACCTTCTGATTTTTCCCCATGGCTGTTTCTGCCTTAGACATGGAGTCAGAGCTGCTTCGTGGGAATCAGGCCATCATGCTGCGCTCAGCAGACCTGTCGGGGCTGGAGAAGCGCGTGGAGCAGATCCGCAGTTACATCAATGGGCGTGTGCTCTACTATGCCACCTGCAAGTGACCTTAAGCCCCAATCTCATACACATTCCCCTCTGCCTTGGAAGCACACACTGGGGGGTGGGAGGCGTTTCCTAACTCTAGGACACTTTAATACCACTGATAGTGCCATCTGGTCACCCGGGTGTGCTGCTGCTCGGTATCTGATGGCCATCGAGCCTGTGTTTACATGACCACATTTAAGGGAGAGATGGTGTATGTGTCGGGGGGAGGGGAAGGCCAGCTATCACAGCTGAAGGTACTCCAGCTCAGGGAGCTGGGCTGCATAGTGTGCCCCCACACCTACTCCTGCCCTCCACTGTAGTGGAATCTGGGATCAACACAAAAACTAGACAGAGTGATGTACAAATACAAAGCCCAATAAAAAAATCTTTGAACCGGAGCCTGGAAACTCAAGAAGAAAATGATCTGACTCTGCATTAACTAACCTCCGTCACCTTTTCTGCCTCCCGTTGAGGTTCCTGTGGACTCAGTCCTATGGCTTGCCCTGATTACTCAGTCTAGCTCAATTGGCCCCTGGACTCAGGCAGATTGTGTTCCTCTGTCTCAGGACTGGAGTCCATCTGTTTCCACTTTCTCAGTGTCCTCGGCTCTACCCAGACAGCATAGGAGAGGAGAGACTCTTATTGGCAGTCTCCAGCCTGTGATTGCCCAAGGTCTGGGGCTGGTACCAGGGGAGAAGAGACTCTCTAGGTGGCAGTCCCTGGCCTGCGATTGCCTACGGTTGGGGTTGGTATAGCAGACCCCGAGGCTCTCAGCTCCCAGCCCTGAGAGCCAAGCTTTTGAAGTCAGAGTCCTGTAGCTGCAGACACTCAAGCTAGTGATGTTTTCTCTTAGTTTTAATCACTAGCAGCCAGGGCATTGGGTAGCTCTTACCCTCCTTAGCTCTAACAGTGCTTTCATTGCACCCCATGTCCCTTAAGGCTTGGCTGCTCCCTGGAACTCTTTAGCCACCAGGACCCACAGTTTCTTATCTTTGGCTCCTGGAAACGTCATTCATGTCAGGAGGCCACGGCCTCGCTCCCCGCTGCTGTCTTCCTGCTGGTGCTTCTGCCGTTTCTTCCTCATGTTACCACCTCAGGCTTGAAAAGTGGCCTGAACAGTAGTCTATACAGCTGAAAGCAGCATGGAAGAATGCAATGTCATTCCACAGTCCTCCACGTTTGCATGAAGGACTGTGTCTTGGTCAGTGTTCTACTGCTGTGACGAGAAGCCATGACCAAGATAACTCTAATAGAGAAAAGCATTTAATTGGGGCTTACTTATAGTTTCCCAGGTTTACCATTAATGTCATGGTGGGTAGCATGGTGGCACATAGACAGGCATGGTAGCTGAGAGTTCCACATCTGGATCCAAAGGCAGCAGAAAGAAAGAGGAGACACTGGGCCTGGCTGGAGCTTTTGAAACCTCAAAGCCTGCATCCAGTGACAGACACACTTCCTCCAGCAAGGCCACACCTACCCCAACAAGGCTGCACCTCCTAGTCCTTTCAAATAGTGCCTCTTTCCAAGCATTCAAATATCACAGCCTATCGGGGCCATTCTTACTCAAACCACCTCAGGCTGTGTTTGTACGAATCACAGGCCCTTCTGCTGGGCCAAGTGGTCCTTCTCTGGCCCGGGTGAAAAATGGCTTAGAGAGTTCACTGAGGCTTGTGATGGTAGAATGTTTGTTGTCAGTGGTGAAAGAGTGGCACCCGGAATATTGCCTTCTGAAGGAGAGCTGTGCTTCAGCAACAAGCAGCTGTGCTGTAGTGTAGCTTCCTCAAGGCATCCCCGTGGGTTTAAAGCAGCCAGGATGCAATGAGAGCATCCACACAGCTGTTAGAGAGGAGCTGCTTGCCTGGAAGTCCTCTGTTCAAGGCAACTGGACAGCAAGGAAGGGGTCCAACAATTATCAACCAAGGAATCAAATCCATACCCCATCATTCTCCCCTCTCAACATTTATAATTTAAGGGAAAATAAACACTAAAAGGGTTATCGAACTTTAATAGCACTCAAAACAGCGACTGTATCAAGCCTTAAAGAAAAAAAAACAAAAAAAAAAACCAAAATAAATAAATAAATAAAAAATAAAAGGGTTGCTTATATTAATGGCCTGTTTCTAACATTAACATTGTATTAACAGAATTTAGTGTTCTGCACTTAACCAAACCTCCTTGGGGGAGAATTGGGTCATTTTACTTGTCCTAGAGGTAGGGCAAAGGCTTAAAACTGCTTGTAAAATGACTGTGTATGTTGATATGAAGTGTCACATTTGTGTGCTAGCCATGGTCCAGGCACTGTGCTGGGCACTTTCCCTCCTGCCCTTTTCCTTCTCATCTCATTTCTTATTCCCCTGTTTCCCTTCTCTTCTCTTTTCCTCCCCTTTCTTTGAGATGGGGTCTCACTACATATGCAGCAAACACTGGCCTTGAACTCACACTCCTGCCTCAGCATTCTGAGTGCTATTTTTTTTTTTTTTTAATTTTTTTTTTTTTTTTTTAGGTTGACTGCTGCCACACACCCTGCCCTCTGACACGTCCCCATATCTCAGTGCTACATTCATGAGCGTGTGTGAGTCAATATTCAGGTCTATGTCTGGCACATTAGCATATTTCAAGTCCCATGTTCGTGTGACATCACTGATCTATTGCATCATTTTATTGAGTTGTTTTTCAAGGTAGTGTGACGTCACTGATCTCGTGTGCACATCACCTGAGATCTCATTGCCAGCACTGACCACACACACTGTCCGATGATGTGTAAGTGAGATCAGTGCACATCACCAGTCCAGTGTGCACAGCACCAGGCAGTGCACAGTCCCCATGGTCTCAGTGTGCACAGTCCCCATCCAGTGCACACCCCATGTCTCAGGACATCACCCATTCAGTGCACAGTCACCCATGATCTCAGTGTGCACAGTCACCATGTCACTCCAGTGTGCACAGTCACCCATGATCGTGGACATCACGTCAGTGTGCACAGTCACCCATGATCTCAGTTGCAGTCACTGGTCTCAGTGTGCACAGTCACCCTCATTGCACATCACCATGATCTCAGTGTGCACAGTCACCCATGGTCTCAGTGTGCACAGTCACCCATGATCTCAGTGTGCACAGTCACCTCAGGGTCTCAGTGTGCACAGTCACCCAGTGTGCACAGTAACCCGAGGCCTCAGTGTGCTCCATGGGGGCAAAGTTGGCTTCATCTTCATGGTCTAAAGCAGTCATCAACACAGAAGGAACTACAACATTCATAGAACCTGATCCAAGGGGTTGAAATGAGTTGGGTGATTCAGGTGTCTTGACACTTAGCTCCTAATATATGTTTAGCTGCACTACCTCTAGCTGTCCAGGTAGGCCCAGCTGTCATGAATTGCTTTGATTTGGAGAGAATGAATGAAACCTTATAGAGAAAAATATGTCCATTTTATTTGAGCACAACACAGAGCATGAAGCTTGAGGGTGTGACGGCAAGAACACAGAGACAGAACAATGCACCTGACTTTCAGGGGAAAAGAGGAAGCCAGAGGCAGGAGACCTGGCTGATGTGAAAATAGTTCCCCAATTCTTAATTAGTGGTGTGTGAGGTGTGTGGCTGGAAGAGAAGTGCTCACAGTCTTGGCTTTCTCTACTCCATGGGGGATGGGCACTGCTGTGCTTCAGAGGCAAGGAGAGCTTTGAAGTGTTCTGGGTCTCAGTGCAGTGGGAAGCTAATCCTGGAGGGAAGGACTGGAGTTGTGAGTGCCCCCAGGCCTCTGGGGAGCAGCCTGGCATTCATGCGAATAGGCAGGTACTATGACAAGGAGTCCATCTGGCCATGAGGCCAGAGAGGCAGGAGTGAGTATGCAGAGCAGGGAGTCTGAGTCAGACTCCATATGGCTTTGCTTGGAGAAAGTGGCACAGCCTGGCCAGCCCACAAAGCTTTTCACAACAAACAACACAGACCCAGATGAGCACTATCTATGGACACAGCACAGAGCCACTGCACATAGGATGTGGGGACATGGAATGGGCAGGTTGGGAGACCTGGAGGCTGGGATGCCATGCATCCTGCCCATGGTCTCAGGGAATGTCCAGGCCTTGGGGCTCCTTTGTGACTTCCTGTGAGTGTCTGCCCCAGGGCAGCAACAGGCTGCTGCTTCACACCAAATGCCAGCCCTGCTCCACTGCTGTCTGTCCATCCTCTGTAGGGCAGGTGCTAGCTTAGAAAGGCAGAGAAGAGTCAGCCATGTCTCCTGAAAAGGGAAGCACTCTGGGTGAGGATAGGCTTTCACCCGGTCCCTCCTTTAACCCCAGGAGTGGGTCTTCCCTTCTAGACCCCCAGCTTGGCTTGCAAGCCTCAGATCCTACCTGAAAACTTCACAGGCTCCTGGGATCACATAATGAGACACACCCCAGTTTGCCCAGCCCGGCAGTGGGAGCTGCCACCAGCTTTCACTGGCACCATGACCTCTGACTTGAAGTTCCTAGAAAGGAGACAGAGTAGGGCCCTTGAATTATTTGAGATAAAAAGAAACAGTTGGTGTTCTTCACACCCACAACATCTGCCTTGTCATCCCTTTCTGAAGTTCTGATGGCACAGGCCCTGCTGTGGGAACCTCCAGGGCTCCCTTCCTCCTTCCTGCCCCAAACAGGGAAGAGCTGGTAACTCATAGGATCCAGCGCTAGTACTTCTCATTCACACGTCCGCCTTTTCCTTTTCTCAGCACTTGGGATCGGATGTACTGTGACTGTGAGGCAAGTTCCCTACTATAGGGCTGAAGCCCAGCCTGTCTCTCTGCTAGACCTCTACAGTACCTCTGTGATGCATTTTATAGATGAGCAAACTTCAAGCCAGAGGCGAGACCTAACTGGTTTCTCTGGCTAGCGGCAGAAGCTTCCCTTGCTTGGGCCCAGAGTTCCTTCCACCCTGTAACTGCCGATTAGTGGGCCTGACTTTTGTGTTCATGTTCTTCAGCAAATGGTTCCTACCCTTTCTGAAGTGGATAAGCAGAGTGAGGCTGACTGCCTGAGACTACGTACTGTTTTTTGTTGGCCTTTCTGAAGAGGGTGGGCTCGGAGCAGTAGGAGGACTTCCCCTTGTTCCCGATATTTAGACAGCTGGAGCAGCAGCCACAGGGCCCGGTGGCTAGGGGGCCCTGTTGCATGGGCACTAGGCTACTGCTGATTCGCAGAGAGCCATTGACCAGGCAGTTCAGTGAGCGGCCACCAGGAGCTGAAGGCCGGGAGCTGTGTGGGCAGGGCAGTCGGGTCAGCAGCAGGGCACAGGGGTGTGCCTGTGGGGTCCGAGTCGGTCAGGCAGGAAGGGCTCCTATGTCTGTGATGGTATTGTCATAGGAGCTTGGTCTGGAGACTTCAGGAGCTGGGGACACAGGTGGCCTGTTCTCCACCTCTGAGCGGACACTGGGGCTGTGCAGGTTCATGTGTAGTTTCCTCATGTGATGCACCACTGCGGCCGCGTTGAAGGCTTGCTGAGGAGGCAGGGAGTGTCTGGTTCTGCTCTTGCAGAGGCTGCTGGGTTCCAGCTTCTCCCTGGGGCCTCTGGAAACCAACCTGCCCATGTCCCAGCTCACAGAAAGCACAGGGTACTGCTGTTGTCTGGGAGAGGGGTGCCCTAGGAAACCCACCCACCAACCTCAAACAGTCCAGCCTCCCGGGGCCCAGAACAGCATGCTCAGCCTCTGAGCACAGCTCACCCTCCACTTGCTCTTGGCAAAGTTCTTCTGAATCTGGAGGCTGACAGATGGGTAGATATCCCGGTGCAGGGCCGTGTTCCCGTCAATCCTGGCATGTAGGAGGGGACTTGACTACCAGGTGGCCCTGACACTGAAGTCAGAACTTGGACAGGGCTCTGAGCATGCAGGGCCAGGTTCAACTGGTAGGATATCCCAGGAGAAGGGTGATTCCAGCAGGAAAGGACTCCTATGTCTCCCTGGGCAGGTCATAGGCACTCTACCACTGAGCTACACTCCCAGCAACATGCCCCTTAGGACAGGTTGCCTCTTTGGCAACTAGCATTCAACATTGTTCCGTGTGGGAGTTGACGCTTAGCCTGAAGACTGAAGCCTTGGGCTTGCCTCTGGAAGTGATTAGAGCACTTTGCTGGGTCTTGCAGGTCAGACTGGCCCAACCCAGTACTCTCTGCTGGCCACCTGGGCCTGATGAACACGAGTGTGTTTCCTGGATGCCTCAGCACTGGCTTTGATGTCCAGGGGGTCCTGGGAGTTAGCTTGGCCTTGGGAAGCAGAAGGGAGGAGACAGAGCCCACCCTGTTTCTCACTCACCAGGGGTGTCTTAGGGCCTTCTCGCAGGTGTACCGTTCATTTGGGTCCTTCTCCAGCAGATGGCAAATAAAATCCTTGGCTAAGGGGAATATCAGAGGCTCGGCTAAGGACCAGATCTCATGACTGATAGAAATTCACTTCCAGGCTGGTGGGTGGCAGTGAATGCATCTTTAGCTAATCTTGCAAAGAGTTGGTTTTAAGTCTTAAAGAAGGGAGAGGAAGAAATCCAAACCACCCAACAACCCACACAAGCCACCAAGAAGAGCGCTCTAGGCAGCCTCACCCACACGTACAGGGGAACCTTGCCAGTCACATCACACCAATGTGCCTGCACAGCATGTGCATGCAATTGCTGGTAAACACGTGGGCTAACATGTGAGTGCTGGCTTCTTCCATCTCTGACCACCATTGACCAGGCCCCATGAGCATGCATGGCTCCTTTTTCACATACGGAATGGGTGCTGCCCTCTCTCTCAAATAGTATGCGTGCTTGCTTCTCACACACAACATGCACACCACCTTCTCTCACACACATCATGCATACCCTGCCTTCTCTCCTGCCCAGCATGCATACCCTGATTTCTCTCCCAGCATGCATACCCTGCCTTCTCTCCTGCCCAGCATGCATACCCTGATTTCTCTCCCAGCGTGCATACCCTGCCTTCTCTCCTGCCCAGCATGCATACTCTGCCTTCTCTCCTGCCCAGCATGCATACTCTGCCTTCTCTCCTGCCCCAGCCATGTGCATCTGCTTCTTCTTCCCACTACGTAAGGGTCGTTATTCTGCCCTGAGTAGCTTACTACGGATTAGCATCTCGCAGCTTATGTGACCATTTCTCAGTCCATATCGACCGCGTTCTCATGCGCTTCTAGCACTTTCATTCTGGGCCTCTCCTGTCTGTATCCTCACACGCTTTCCTTCTCTTCCCTTCTCCCTAGTTGCACTGGCTCATCTCCTTCTGGGAATATTTCTTCAGTGCTATGTCTGGCTAGGGCCTACGCTCTTACATATCATCTTGATATCTTCTGAGGACTCAGTCCTGTGACCAGACATTCGTTGCTCTCGAATCTCTCAGCAGGCGGCTTCTGGCCTGGTAGCCAAGTGGGCATAGCTTTCAGCATGATGTGCGATATTTTGTCCAACTGCAGCCATCTGCCTTTTCAGTAAACATCACCTCGTGACTACGTAGAATATGTGCGTTCTGCTCGGCATTTAGGCAGTTCACTAGGGTTCAGGTCCAGAATGGAGACTCAAACTCATAGTAGCCCTCTTTGATCTTCTCAAACAGTTTTGACTCTGTTTCTTCATAGAAAGGGGGATACCCACACAGTCTGCAGGAAGACAGGAAAGAGGGGGTCGGCTAGACATTCCCTCCTCCATGGACCAACCTTTCTTTTTCCCATTCTCCCACTGCACACATTCATAGTCAATGAAGGTCTCGGACAAAGCAGTGTGACTAAGGTAGGCCCGCCCACTATTCAAAATGGGCAGGTCCATAGAGCACATGCAGAATTGAGGCCTTAGGAGTCTCTGGACATCTGCCCACTGAGCCCTCACTTCCTCTGTCTTTTGGGTGTTCTCCACAAAGCATCCTTAAGAAGGATGGGGAATATCACAAGGGATTAGGCTATTTTGGTCTACTTTTTTGAGACAGGGTCTCATGCAGCTCAAGTTAACTTCAAACTTGCTATATAGCTAAGGACGACCTTGAACTTCTGCTTCTCTGGCCTCTATCTTGTTGAACCAATCCTAAATGGTCTTATAATCAAAACCTGGAGCCAGATATTGGGGTAAATGCTGAAAGATCAGAGAGACAAAGGAACAAGCCACAGTTACTTCTCACCACTACCGAATCCTCAGGTCGAATGGAAGTCGAGATCCTGTCTCCATGAATCCTCTGACTGAAAGTCTCTGAGTCCTGAGCCAAAAGGTTTCCTCAGCCGAAAGGCTTTTAGTTCCTGTCTCCTCACACCATGTATACCTTTCTCCACCCAGCCATATCACTTCCTTCCTAGTGCTGGGATTAATGGTGTGTGTGCTTCGCAAATACTGGTAGCAAAGGCATGAGATTTCAAGTACTGGGATTAAAGGCTTTGTGACTCCCATGGGATTAAAGTTGGGTGCCACCACTGCCTGGCTCTGTTTCTCTCCTAGACTGAATCAATCTCATGTAGTCCAGGGTGGCTTTGAACTCACAGAGATCCAGATGTACCTCTGCCTCCCGAGTGCTAAGATTAAAGGTGTGTGCCACCCCTGCCTGGCCTCTATGTTTAATCTAATGGCTGGCTCTGTCCTCTGATCCTCAGGCAAACTTTATTTGATACACAACATCACCACACTATCTTCTGAGTACTAGGATTACATTTGTGTGCTACTGTAACCAGGTTTTATTTTCCAAAAAAGATGTTTTATTTTCATTTATATGTTTTATCTGTGTCTGTGTGTCACACGTGCACAGGTATGCACAGAGGCCAGAATAGGGCATCAGATCCCCCTGGAGCTAGAGCTACTGGCCTTATGTGGGTTTTCCAGAAAAGCAGCAAGTGCCCTTAACTGTTGAGTTCTCCCTAGCCCCCTTCTTGACACTCATGATTGAACTCAGGGCTTCATGCGTGCTGGGCAGGCACTCTACCAACTGAGCTCCATCCCCAGGCCCCAGCCTCAGGGACAACTCAGACAGATATTATTTGAGTAAATGAGGCAGAGCATTATTTAACAGAATCCACACTAAGAGGCAAGTGTGATTCCTTAAGAACAGAGCTGGCTGCTGTGGTTGGGGAATGCTGGGTATGTGTGTGTGTGGGAGCCGATGGGAAGGCTAGGAAAGGGAGTGCCTGAGCATGTGTGGAGGAGAGGAAGTACCTAGTTCAAGAGGTGGCCTTCAGATAGTGTCACTGCTGGATGTGGGGAGCCGAGATGCTTCAGCCTGCCTGGTTTCTAAGCCTTGATCTCTCATTTTCCTGTTGGTTTTACAGAGTGGCTGGAACTCAACATATTTGCACAGAGGGTGGGGATGCAGTGCCCTGAAGGAGGGGGTCCAGGGGGCTGAAGAGTGAGTGCAGGCTGGGTTCTGCTCATAGCTTGGTAGACCTTAGAGGAGTTATGTACATAGTGAGCATGTGTGTGTGCATGTGTGCGTGTGCGTGTGCGTGTGCGTGTGCGTGTGCGTGTGCGTGTGCGTGTGTGTGTGTGTGTGTGTGTGTGTGTTCACACACGCAAACACAGATGCCTGAGAAGAGAAGGGGTGAGCAGACCCTGAGATTTCCCAGGAAATGCACCGGCACCAGCTTTTACTCACAATATGTACGTGATGACACCAATGGACCAGCAGTCCACAGCCTTACTGTAGGGCTTCTGGGCCAGCACTTCTGGAGCTGTAGAAAATCAATGGTAGGTTCAGGGCTAGGGACAAGAGCAGAGGCCAGAGAGAGGAGGAGAGAACAGGAAAAGGAATGGGAGTGGGGGTGGAAGGGCAGGGTAGGGAACATCTATGAGATGAAAACTCCCCAAAGGCAGGGCCTGTATCTCTCCAAGCAGACAAACTCTTCCTGAGAGGAGAGGCCTGATCCTCCATCAATCTGGGAGTTTCCACAAGCTGTTTGTGACTCCTCCATCAGCCAGGAGGTCTCCAGCTTTGCTGCTCCTGTCAGACTAAATACCTTCTAAGAGCAACACCTGTCTGTGCTCACATGGGGGGGACCCTCAGGATAAGGGTCATGTGAGGGATCCTCAGGATAAGGGTCACATGGGGGAACCTCAGGATAAGGGTCACATGGGGGATCCTCAGGATAAGGGTCACACGAGGGACCCTCAGATAAGTGTCCAGTCTCTGTCTTCGGAGCTGGGCTCTGCAGGGTGGCATGGACTCTCTCCCACTGCTGCAGAAGCCCTGGAAGGCAGAGGCTCCCTATCCTAGTCATCTCAGGAAGCTCCCAGAAAGTGACAGGAACTTCTCATCTATCTGTGGGTACCTGCTTAGGGCAGGAGCTTGAGGGCTCAGTAAGGCCACAAGCCATGTCTCCCTAGGGGTGGGAGAGCCAGGCAGAGAGAGCTAACTTCTGAGGGTACCCCAATATTGGATTTAGTATCCATAGAATTCCACATCTTTTAGTGAGTGACTAAACTCCCCACGAAAGAGAGCAGGTTCTTTCTGGGAGTCTGGGCTCCTACTTTCCTAAGTCCATCAGGTGGTAGCAGGAATAAACAGAGGGTATTCTCTTTCTCCTTCCTCCTCTCGGGTCCCAGCACTGCTGTCCCCAAGTGTCCTGTCAGTTATTCTCTTTCCAGGAGTCCTGGCAGCTGAACGGGCACAGTGCCCAGCTTCTGCCACTCCCATGTACGTCCTAGAGTTACATGAGGTGCCCACACCCCTTGGGGCCAAACTCCTCATCATGTAGATCCAGACTCCTAGCAGTTAAGGGGTTCTAGTTTAGTGGGGGGAAGGGGGAGAGTGCTCCATTCCTTAGCTCTCCGCTAATCTCAGGGTTCTGATGGTGGCAGAGTATGCCTAGAGCTCAGGGCGGGCTCTGTAAAGAGCAGGATTAGAGAGGCAATGGACTGGCCAAGGGCTCTATTAGTCCCTGAGGATGAACATGTCCACACATAATCACTTTTCTCTGTGAATTTTATCACAGTTGTGCTGGTCATCTTAACACACGCTAGAATTATCTACGAAGAGGGAACTTCAGTTGAGGAATTTCATCCATCAGATTGTCCTGTGGGTGGGTTTGTGGGGCACCTTATTGATCTGGGGTTGATGTGGGAGGAGGAGCCCAGGCCACTGTGTTGGTGACACCCCTTGGCAAGTGGTCCTGGGTGATATAAGAAAGCAGGCTGAGCAAGCCAGTAAGAAGCATTCCTCCATGGTCTCTGCTTCAGTTCTTGCCTCTAGGTTCCTCCCTCGAGCACCTGCCTTGACTTCTCTGGATGGCCTGAGTCAGGATGTATAAGCCAAATACACCTTTTCCTGCCCTAAGTTCGTTCTTGTCAGCATTTTATCACAACTGCAGAGAGGCAAACTAGGACAGAAGTTGTTACCAGAGAAAGTGGGGGTATTGCCATGACAGACCTGACCATGTCAGTTTGTGGGAAGACTGTGGAGGATTTCGGAGCATTGGACTAGAAAAGGCCATCTAATGCCCTGAGGTTGATGAGCTATTATGGGACCTTAGAAGATAGGACTGTCAAGAGGGGTGCAGATGATGCAGGCCTGGCTTGTGAAATTTCAGGGTAATAAAGACTATCAGGGCTGTGTGTAAGATATTTTGAATTAAGAATCCATGGCATATGGTCAACTGCAGCTGAAAAATTAGCTGAGATAAGCAAGAGACCAGTATTTTTGAACTGAAATTTTCTGGGGAGTGTTTCTTCAGAGTTAGCACACAGAAGCTGTAATCTGGGGCGCATTGGACTGCACATCAAGCTGCCAGCAGAACTTGGTGAGTAATATAGAAGAGCCTACCACATGGTGCTAGTTCTGAAGGCGTGGATGGATCATGGAGAGCAGCTCAGGCTTGGCTCTGTGTGAGGCTAGGAGAGGCTGATGATGCAGCTTTGTTGCAGTGGAGACCTCGGATATTACAGATGCCACCAAGGGTGGTGACAGGTATGGAGTGGAGCTGGCTTGAGTCTGTGGGACAAACTGTTTGTGTTGTGTATAACAGAGCCAGAGAAATGAGCTGTCCAAGCCCTTTGGAGCCAAGAAGTCAGTGAATCCCAAATGTCAACATTGATCTACTTACTATATTAGATTTTGGTTTTGCTTTGATTCAATTGAAACTGTGCATTGATTCTCTCTTGGAGTAAGAAAGTATTTAACTTGTTTTGTCTTTTATAGGAACCCACAGTTAAAATACTGGATATTTTAAGATGTTCAACTTTTAAAGTTCTGAAAAATTTAAAGACTGTATGATATTGACAGGATATCTTGGGAACAAACAAGAAAGGAAACTGACATGGTATCGACTGTGCTGGTTACCTTACGTCAACTTGACACAAGCTAGAGCTGTCTAGGAGGAAAGAGCCTCAGTTAAGGAATCGCTGCCATCAGATTGACCTGTGGGCAAGTCTATGGGATATTTTCATGCTTAACGATTGATGTGGGAAGGCCCTGCTCACTGTGGGTGGTGTTATATCTGAGCAAGTGATCCTGGGCTGTGTAAGAAAGGGAGCTGAGCAAGCCTTGGGGAGCAAGTCAGTAAGCAGCACTCCTCCATGGCCTCTGCTTCAGTTCCTGTTTCCTTCTTGAGTTGCTGCTCTGACTTACCTACATGCCATTAGACATAAGACAAATAAGTCCTTTCCTCTTTTGGTCATGGTGTTTATCAAACAGCAACAGAAAGCAAACTAGACCCCTGGTGATTGAACAAACACACAGCCAGCTCCTGCTGCCCCTGGACTCACCCACGTAGCCTGGGGTCCCACAGGCCGTGGACATGACTCCATTCTGTTCCATCTTGGATAGACCGAAGTCAGTGATCATGATCTTGGAGTTCTCCTCTGGGGTGAGGTACAGCAGGTTCTCAGGCTGCAGAAGGAAAAGACACACAGCATATGAAGGAACCCCTGAACAGTGTGCTAGTCCTTGACATGGGATTTCCTGGGAAGCTAAGCCCTGGGCTCCCAACTCAGAGGCCACAACCCCTTTCCCTATTTCTTCCCATCTTCCTCCTCTCTGTGTCCTTGCTCTACATCCTAGAACTCTGTATCTTGCTTATAGTCCTGGCTTTGCTTACCTGTCCCCACTCCCAACTACCCTAAACTGCATTTTGAGGGACCGAACTAATTGTCTCTTATCTCCCAAAGTCTACTGTGGTGTCTGCTATGGCCCAGGCCCTTAGTGAGTGTTTGTTATTCTTGAATTTGACTGTGGCTGTGGGCTGTTTTGACATCTTAATGGGGAGAGCATTCAAAAGGCTCATAAAAAGGCTAAGGTGTAGTTAGTTGAACAATGATCATCTATGACCAACATAAGGAATCTTAGAGCAGAGGCAGCCTTTTGAGTCTAACCAGGCCAATGTTCTCATTCGAGAGTTATACTTCTCAGGCTTGATGCAACATCATGAAGTTCCCCCAGTTCCTGACATGTGTTTCCCACCAGCACTCCTGCCCCGTCACCTTTAGGTCTCTGTGGACGATGCCGTTCTCATGGAGGTATTTCACTGCAGACAAGACCTGCTGGATGACCAGGCTGGCATCTTTCTCTGTGTAGACACCACGCTCCAGGATCCGGTCAAAAAGCTCACCCCCAGAAACACTGTGGGCACAAGAATCTGATTCCATATCGGGTCAAGGGCTAAACACTTCTCTGTAGCCATGGGCTGTAAGCAGTCAGGCCACCCTAAAGTGAGATGTGAGGGTGCAGAGGGAGGCATTCTCCTGCCTCAGAGTACTCCCTTTGGGTGTCTGAGATGATCACTAGGGGTCATTTCCTTGCTTCAAGCATTGTTTGGTTGATCTCTTTCTGGAAGCTTCTATCATAATTCAAATGGCCTTGGTTGGAATGCATGGAAAAGCTAGGAATTCTTTCCTAGGGATACTACGCTTGCTTTCCTGGCATGCAGGAAGCCATTATAACACAGAGAGGTGATTCAAAATTGGACAAAGCGTGAAAATGAGATTAATTATGCATACATTTATAATAGGGCTTCTTTTCTCTTTAGGGAACTGGGATACCTATGGCTGCAATTTCAGATAGGGACATAGGGGCATTTTGAAACTTGAATAGTATAGGAAATGAGGACATTGGAGCTGACCCTCTATTATCTTTGATATCATTTATACTATGTTTCTAGAAGTTTCCAGTCAGAACTAGAACATGAGCATCATAGAACTCGCTGCCTCCAATGAAAGATTGCATTCTCCTCCAGTGTATTCTTAATATTTCTAGATATCATGTTGAAACCTGACACCTTGTAGTTCCAACAGCTCCCCTCCTGCTACCACACAAAGCAGGTCAACTCTTACTTCTGTGTGACAGTGGCAGACACAGAGACCATGCTACTGTCTTATAGAAGGATATATCACATAGCCTGCATTTAATTTAAGTGGATCTCTCTTGAGAAATTTATTCTTTATACTGAATTGAAATCATCCACCTATGGTTTCTACTCTTGCAATCACTTTATCCTAGAACGATGTTAATAGGTTTACTATCGAGTCCATAGACATGGACGCATTAAAGTGGTGCCAGAGGAGAGTTCTGGTGGCTTACATTATGCCTGGTATTTGCCTCTTCAGTGGCTGAGTGGTTGGGAAGTCCCAGAAGACCTTGTGGGTGGCAAAGAGCATGAACAGCTATTGTCTGCTCATAGGAAATATCCCAACTGCAAGCCTGTGCTGGTCTGAACCAACTCAACAGTCGACCCAGTGTGGCCCTTCAGCCCAGCATCGGAAGCACACTGATTCAGAAGGACAGCATTTCAGAGCCCCTGGAGCAGGGTCTTGACTGTATCTGGCATTCCCTGACCTTCCTCCCCTCGGCCTCTTTAGGGGTGAGGATCATCTTTACTTACAGCTGCATGACCAGGTAGTAGTGGGTGGTGCTCTCATAGATGTCCTCCAGGGTCACAATGTTTTCATGCTTGATCCTGAGAAAGATAAGAATCCTGTGATAGGTACATGGTTCAGGTGGTCCAGACAAAGACTCAGACTTTAAATTTCTACTAGATTGTTTGGATGATAATGTGTAAGAGGACTGGGTCTGAGAAGCCTTCCTGATGAGGCCAGCACAAAGCAGCTGTGGATGGAAGACCTCATCCCATCCCATGAGCTGGGGGTCCAGACAGGATAAAAAAGAAATTGAGCTGAGCGCCAGTGTTCATCTCTTGGCTTCCTGCCTGTGGATGTGATGTGCTCAGCTGCTTTGTGCTCCTGCTTCTTCTTTTCCATAACGGACTAGAAACTGTGAGTCAAAACAAATCCTTCCTCCTTTAAAATTTTGACAGATATGTTGTCACAGTAACACGAAGAGTAATTAATATAGTAACCATGAAAATAAGAGTTAGATATGAAAAAAGGTGGGTTCTGATTTTCTATGGAATGCCTTAGATGAGTGATTCTCTATCAGGATATTTGCCCCATAAAGGACATTTAGCAGTTACACATGTTTCCACTCATGCATGCACCCATGTATCACCATCTGTCTATCTATCTGTCTATCTATCTATCTATCTATCTATCTATCTATCTATCTATCTATCTATCTATCATCTATCTATCTATCTATCTATCTATCTATCTATCTATCTATCATCTATTTCCCAATCATCTAATTATCCTTTGCATTGTGGTTCTTGCTCTTCCTTCCTTCTTCCTTTCTTTTGTTCATTTTTTTTCATTTTTTCTTCTTTTCTTTCTTCTGGCAGGATGTTACTATGTGGGTCAGACCTGGGTTAGGCTAGAACTCATCATGTATACTGCTAGGCTGGCCTCAAACTTGTGCTGATCCTCCTTTCTCTGTCTCCCAAGTGCTAAGCTCGTAGGTATTTACCACCAAACCCAGCATCATAGTTTTTAAAATAACTTTTTTTAAAAAGTATTTATTTGTGTGTGTGTGTGTGTGTGGTGTGTGTGTGTGTGTGTGTGTGTGTGTGTGTGTGGTTAAATAAACAACTGGACTGAATTGAGCTGAAGGTTCCGTTGTTTCAGACAGAGAGAACAGGAAAGGGCTGTGCAGCCAGCCATTTGCTTCCTGCCAATATTAGTAGCTTGTGATGGCAAGTGCATCTCTCTCATATAGTTGTACCAGGATTAAAGGAGAAAATTGCAGATGGCTCAGCGATGAAGGTGCTTACTGCACAAGTCTGGTGACTTGAGTTCAACCCCTGGAACCAATGTGAAGTTCCTCACACTGCAACATGCCCACTATGGCATGTGTGCCCGCACATCATGTACACAGGTACACTTAATAATAATAATAATAATAATAATAATAATAATAATAATAATAATAATAAGTACATTGTAAATTAAAAAAATCTTTTAAAAATGAAAATGCATGAAAAATGCATAGTATAGTGCTTGGGAAAGGTAGAGCCAGTGGCAGATATCCGATTTAAGGTATCTTTAAACTCCAGAGCTGGTACTGTGTTTCCTAGAAGGATGCTACCACCCGTATAGGCTGGCAATGTTCATATTAACTTCCTTATTATTCATGCATTGAACTGATGTGTACTGAATATCTAGGCTGTTATACAGTGCAGTAAGAAAGAGCACCACAGTGTGCTTTCCCCCAATCCCCTGCCCAGGCTCTTCTGTGCAGAGATAAGTGGACGTCTACAGTACAAATGCTCCAACCAATTTCTTCCTGTTTCCTCGAACCTATGCTTTTTGTTCTTTATTTCCAGCAACAACGTCACTTTCTACTTAGTGGGCGCTTGCCTTAGTCTCAGGACCATTTGAAATGTTCTGCTCTTTTGTTGTCTTAACTGTCTTTGCACAATCCTGCCACTGGTGTTTTCACCCTGTGTAAATTGCTGTGAGGGTTTTATAATGAGTATCCTCTGGTTTCCTTAACCCACCTTCCTGCATGCCTAAGAGGGATGACTATTAACCTGATTCTGTTGCCTTGCTTGAAATCCCTCCGTCAGTTCTCTTTGTTCACAGAATAAAGCCAGCATCCTTGATCCTGGCGTCAAGGACCCTCTGCAATCCTTGTTCCAGTCCACACTCTATTCTCACTGCCTGTCCTTGGTACTACTACCCACACAAAGCTGTGGGGATTCTAGGACATACTCTCTCCTTACACTTCCATGATTCTGCACAAAAGTTTGCAAAACCCTTGCATTTCTTTTCTGTGGTGCCTCCTTGTCCACAAAATTCTACTCACTCATCAAAGTCTTTCTTCTTTGAAAACATACTGAATAATTCACATTCATCAGGCATGTGGGCCAGCAGAAATGAACCTGTCGCCTCCATACACTACTTCCTGCTGGATTACAGCCAGTCAGGTGGGAGACTCGCTAGTTATGGGTGCTCCTCCCCAGCTGGGCAATGTGGGCTCCCGAGCAATGCCTGCCTAATCCAATGGTTCTGATCGTGTGTCAATGTGCCTGTCATACTTAAAGTATGTCACAGGCGTTCCACAGGCTCACTGTAAGAGTCTCACTGTGAACGTTGGTGATACATCAGTGCAGCCTCCGGCGGTTTCCAGGATGATTGTGTGGGTTCTCTCTGGATCAAACCAAGGCTAATTCTCAAGTCTCCTGCTGCCTCCTTGGGTATCGATTCTTCCTGCTGTCAGCCATCAGTTGGCTTTTGATTCTCTGAGCTACTCACTCTCTGGCCTACATGTATGAACGAGTGAGTTCACCAGTCAATTTGCTGGGAAAACAATTTCATCTGGCCCCACTGCCTGACTAGCCTGAAAAGGATTCAAAGGGCACGAGGCCCTCAGGTGTGGAACCCGTGAGAAGGGCAGGTCAGAATCCCACAGTGCACCTGCCTCCCCCTCCCCACCCCCTGTGGCCCTACACCCACTTACTCACCTTTTCAACACAGCAATCTCGTTCTCTAGGCTACTGTCCCGGAAGGCTGGCGACTTCTTGATGCACTTCAGGGCAAAGAGTTTCCCAGTCACCCTTTGCTTCACCAGGAACACCTCTGAGAAAGCTCCTCTGTGGGGAAGAGGCCAAGATAGAAAATGTAGCTCTGGCTGGCAGAGAGCATACCAGAATTAAAGGGGAAGATTAGAAGGGAAATGTGTGGCCGATGAGTTTCCATTGTCACCATGAACTCGGACGAGGGGGATGCCCACCACCTCTCTGACATGCCACGATGCTCTTTCCCTTGTAGATCTCATGGGACACATGTGGGGACCAGGAGGCCACTTTCCCCTGTGTAATCCCCACAGACTCTGCTTCAGCTGTGGACATCTCTCCATATAGCAAAGCCCACTAAGGCTTGGCAGAACCAATTCACTCATCATCATCATCATGATGTCCTGTGGCCAGTGGTGCTGGCAGGAGAGGACAGGCTCACATGCCGTGAGGGAAGAAAGACTCCTGGATAAGTTTAATTAGCTTCTATTTATGAATTATTTAATTTAATGTGATGGGGTCTTCTTACTACCTTCAGACTGCTGGCTAACTCCTGGGATCATGTGATCCTCCTGCCTCAGCTTCCCGAATAGCTGGGACTATGGGTGTGTCTTATGAGTGCATTGCTGGTGGTCACCCGATTCTGTCCTCAGAAGACCAGGAGGCTGACTATCCACTCCTTCATTCTGGAGGTTCTGGGGCACACTGGATGGAACCCAACAGGATTTGACATGCTTCATGGGTGCTGGAGATCAGCCATCAGAACATCGGGTCAGCTAGGGCTGGGAGCTGGAGCTTGACAACTGATGCTAGAATCTTGGCTTTGGAGGTGAACGCTGTGCCCATCACAGTTGTGCTGGATTGTTTGGGAATGAGGACAGGAGAAAACCTGACCATGTCCAGGACAGACAGACACATTTTTCTCCTGCTACATTTGACTTCCTGATGGCTAAATCTGCAGGTGTGGAACCGAGGGATACAGGGCTGACTGAGCAGTGAAATGCCAACAACTGGATTTAGGTGGAAGGGTTTATTCGAGTCCATTCCACCTTTTCCTTATGTCTAAACTCCTTTAAAAGCTGGAGCCATAGCTCCCAAATGGATCCCTCTAGGTTTGCATAGTGCTGCGGTGGTGGCCCTCCCTCACCACCACGAGGGAGGGCCTGTCTACTTCTGGAATGTCTTCTAGGAGATGGTGCCATGTCGGCTCTCATCAACCTGGGCTTCTTGCTCTCCACTTTGTGGGTTTAAGGCTGCTTAGCAAATCATTTCTGACTCACTTGTGAGCCTTGTCTGTCTTCTGCCATCTGCCACTTTCTAGCTACCCCCATGTTGGCAGGGCCCTTGAAGGAAGGTCAGGGCTCTGACAACCGGCACTGTCCCTGTGTCCCTGTGCATGCACAGTCAGATACCTCCCTGTGTAGGGACAGCCTGAGTCTGTTTTCAGTGGTGCCTGGTGCCTGCCTGTCTACAGAAAGAGAGGGCATCTCTCACTGTCTGTGGTCACCACCTCCTGGCCGGGGCAGGGTGAAGGGACACTTTGCCGGCACTGGCTAGAAAGCTTGCTAGAGGGAGCAGCCTGTGGACTCCTCGCTTGCCTAGGCCCAATTATCCCTGGCTCATTAGCTGACCAGCTGGGGCTCTGAAGAGGCGAAGTCTGGTTGCTGGAGCTGCTGGCTGGCATACGTCAGAGCCTGTGACCTCCTGGGGGACAGGCAGGACTGAGTGGTGAGTCTCCTCCAGACAAGCAGCCTCATATGGAGTCAGTCAGCCATGTGATTGCTGTCGAGGGGCACGCCCAGACACCACAGGCCCCAGCATTTATAAAGCACTGGGATAAGGAGAAGAGGAGAGTGAAGGGGAGCTGATGAGGGTGAGGAACCCACCTGCTCCTGGGAGTATGTTAGGAGCCACTGGGGTGGCTCAGGATGTAGAATCTGGGGGCAGGGGTGGTGTCTCCTGAGGGGTCCAGTGCATTAGAGTAACAGGTACCTTTTGTACTGCTCTGATCCCCCCCCCCAGTGCTATAACTCTGCCCAAGTTCCTTAGTGCAACTGGGAGTGAGTTCCAGGGGCTAAGCTTCCCTAGCAGGCAGCCCAGCTCTCTGACAGCCCAGCCCCAGGACTTACGATCCCAGCACTTCCATGAAGATGAAGGTTTTCCTGATATTGGTGGTCTGTTTCTTCCAGGAACCACAGTCATCTTCCTCCTCCTCCTCCTTGTGCCCCATCCCCTCCAGTGTTGAAGTTGCCTGGGAAGCTTCGTGGGAGGGAGAGAAGTGAGACAAGGTCTGGTCAAAGCGTTTCTCAAATAAGACAGAACAGGTTGCAAAAGAATCTGAAACACCCAGATCGTGATGTAATGGCCAGAAGGAAAGACTGAGAGCAGAACCTGGAAAAACGGCAAACTTAAGAGCATTCTCCCACTCGCTTTCTAAAATTGCGAGAGCAAATCCAGTGAATGGCTGTTCCGTATCTGCCTGCTAAATGCAATAGGGTGTAGACTGAGGGTGGAAACCCGATGGCGATCTGTGCACTTGTGAAGGTGCACAACATATAAATTGACATGGTATACCCAGCTCTCGGGCATCTGAGCTGAGCCAGGAACTTCCTGTGTTTCTTCAGGCTCTGGAGTCAGCCTGGCTCCTTCGTACCATCAAAGCTCTGCCTTCCTCCCCATCTTCCTCCTACCTGCAGCAGCTCCTGTGAAGGAGCAGTGTGTTTCCCTTGCCACCCCCACAGCATGCACACACAGTGGATTGGATTGGAATGGGTGGATTTTTGCTAGTATCTGAAATGAAGCATCAGAGATCTGGGGCTGCACACATTTAGGTAGTACCAGTGATGTTTCAGGGGCTAGATATGTGATGATGGACAAATTGGACCATGGCCTTCCTTCCTGGGGCAGCCAGGCAAAGGAAGTAGGCAATGAGCCAGCCAGCCAGCTCTCCTGTGCATGGCTAAGTGACAAGAGACTTGGTGGGCAATGGGCACAAAGAAGGGTGTCTTCAGATGAGGCCAGTGGACGCATTGTAAGCAGGCTGGATTTAGGTTGAGACTTGAAGCTGGCAAAGGAGTCAAACAAGCAAAAACTGCACAGGCCTGCTTCCCTACAGAAAAACAGAGCACGAGGTTCCCAATGTAGGGACGCCAGGACGGCAGGGTGCCCCGCTACTGAGCATCTGGGAGTGATGTGAGAGACAGGGCTTCTGCCAACACCCTCCACCTCTTGAACCTGACAGAGAAGCAGGAAAATATGTCTCTCTCGTGGTCACTCCTTTTAGGCAGTGGCTCTGGTCCCACTTCAAAACAAAAACAAAAGCCCATAAAAACCCCTGAGGTCCTTTAGCAGGCTGTGGAGATAGCACAGCCAATAACATGCTTATCTTGAAAGCACGAGGACCTGAGTTTGATCTCTAGGAAAAGCTGAACATAGTGGCACATGCTTGTAACTCCAGCACTGGGGAGGTGGAGATGGGTGGATCTCTTGGGCTCACTGCTGGGCTAGCCTGTTCTACTCAGTTGAGGTCTCAGAAACAACAACAAAACAACATCTGATAGCATCTGAGGAATGACAGCCGGGGCTGTCCTCTGGCCTTTACACACACACACACACACACACACACACACACACACACACACACACGCATGTTCATGTGCGCTCACATATTCTTACATATGCACAAAACGTTTGTGCTTCTGCAACTTTGTGTCAGGTGAAGAGCACAGGTTTGGAACCTGGGTTCGAATCCTCTCTCTACATTAACTTCTTGGACTGTGTGGGGCAGGAGCTCTGAGGACGATGGATAGGGTGGCAGCCTGAGCTTGATGCCTTTACAGACTACAAACTCCAAATCTCTCCGGATCTTTGGTATGCCTGAACCCCACCTACCAGGCAGCCAGAGAAGGAAGGGGACAGTATGTGAATCCTGTGGCTGGGCTAGCTAGTGTCCACTTCCTATTGAGTGCAGTCAGGGTAAAGGGGGTGCATGTCTAAACATGAAGAATAGACAGAGTTGGTTTGCATGCCTCCCTTTGGGTTTCTCCCCTACACAGAACAGCAGGGCCGGAGCTTGCTCCGGGTGAGGGGCTAATGAAGAGCCTGAGCATGGGGACCTTAGCTGTGCACACCACTCCCCCTTCAGGACCTGCGGGGAATGACTGCCCACGCTGCAGGAGGCTCCCAGGCCTCATTAGCTGATCTGTGCTCAATGTTCCTTCTTTCCCAAAGCTCCTAAAAAGCTTTAAAAACATAGTATTCTTAGCCGAGGAGAAGCCAAACATCTTTCCGCCCACCCCTCCTCCCATACAATGAATCCTAACAATTTAGCTTCATCATCTGTGTGGAACACTCAGGGCCCAGATCTGGACCCCACACCATCTAGGGCTGGGCTCCCATGATCCATGATGTCACAGAGGCCTCCTGGGAAGGAGGCCCAGGTCCAGGTGGGGTGGTCACAGGTAGGGAGGGAGGGGCTGCCCACACCCCAGCTGGGTCATGCTGCTTTCTGCTCCAGTCTCAACGCCTCTTGTCCCCTGACTTCAGAGACACCCTGAGCTCTGATATTATTCGTTTTGCTTGCAAGGCATTCTGCTTCACACTATTTTCCATAATGGCTGCCATTAGGTTTTATAGTTTTGAGGCTTAGGAGCAATTTCACCTCCACAGAGGCCTTCAAGAAGCATCCCCCATGTTGGCATGTGCGCCTGGTTTATGTCCCTCACTCCTCAACAAAGCGAGATAACTGTGAGGGTTCTATACCAAAGATTCCTGGCAAAGAAAAATGACTGTGTGCATATAAGATCATCTCTAAATCATGAGGTAACAACTTTTCATTCAGTGAGCATTTATTAAGTACTTCCTGTATACTGAGGACTGAATACAGCTATTTCTATGACACAAGCCTTAGTTCTGCAAACACTTGTAATCTAGCTGGGAAGAGTGAATGCAGGTCTGCATCTGTGTAACTAGACAGGCAATGTGCCTAAAGAACAAGCATTCCCAACATGCAGTGCTCATTACTGAGCCTCATACACACAGGAGAGTAGGATGGTTTCAGATAGGAGCTAGGTTTAAGATGGGTGTGAATGGTGGATGGGTTTAATTTTTGCCCTTCAGAGGGCGTCACCCCACTGAGACCTTTGATATGGAGTCCTGTCTGAAGCACAGTGGGAGGGAGGCAAATGGTGGCAGAAAGCCAGGTTGCCTTGCTTCTTGTTGTCCCGGCATTGGAAGGAAACTACTGGGACATGAGTCCAGCCCCGCGTCTCTGGGATACCCTCCCTAAGTCAGGCCGCTTCTTCCCCAGCTCCCCTCTCCTACAATGCATTTGGTGTTTGGCCTGTTTTAGGTAATCATCCTCTCTAGAAATAACTCCAAAGAGATGAAGCCTTGGTCTTGCTGTAGTTTTGGTCTGGTCTTCTTGGCTTCTTGGGGTCCTTTAAGTTTCTAGCGAGGGAGGAGCCAGAGGGGACACTTCTTCCCAGAGGACATGCAGGACAACTCCAGCCATGGCGTGTATGGGCCCGCCCTTTGCTTCTGGGACAGGTGTTCTAACCCACGTTGGCAGCCAGCCTGGCTGTTGATGAGATGTGGCTGAAAGATGCTTGGGCATGAGTCCAGCAGGCAGGAGGCCCCGCAGTGGTATTCCCAGGGGGCTCACTCTTCTCCCCTTCCCAGCTCACACCACACCCACACAGAACTCTTTGGAGGATGAGGCACTCCGCAGTGTCCTCCTCACTGCCCTCACTAGGCCACCTGTGCTAGGCTGCACCATGACCCACACTTTCTGCCTCTCCCTCCGCTCCCTTGCTCCGTGTGGCCTCCTCTCAGCTATTTACCGTGCAAGGAGTCAGTGCTGCTCTGCTAGAGTCCTGAATCAGTGTTGGAACCTGAAACCCATTCCCTCCACCCTAGGGCCACAATGCAGAGATGACATGGAGCTCTGCGCTGTCCTGAACACACCAGAAGGGTGAGGACAGGGTCAGATAATCTTTTGAATGCTGTATCTGTGGTTCTAAATCTGCAGATAATGGCTCTCAGTTCCACCCACAGAGGAGACACGGCTGTACCTTCAGCACTCCTGCCCGGAGCTTCTCAGGGAGGCAAGTTGCCTCACTAGCTCTCACTGACCCCAGATGAATCAAGGTACCCCAAGATTCATTTTTCTTTTCTGGTGCTGAGGATCGAGTCTATCCAGAGCCTCCCACACTAAGCAAGTGTTCTACCCCAGAACTCCACCCTCAGCCACCCCAAGGCTTCTCTGTTCTCCTTTCCTGGACTGTTGGGAGTATGGCATTATGGGCCTGGGGATACTGGGAGGGGGTTATCAGTTGTATCATCTTTAATAAGAATGTGGACAGAACCACACATGGAGCAGATTATACCAGTCCAGAGGGTAAAACCTGGACGCTTTTCCTGATCTGGTACCACAGTTTCCAAAATTCTGACCTGTACCGGACTCTTTCATCCTTTGGAATCTGGAGTCTGGATTGAGAACACACACTGCTCATTCTCAACCCTGTTACCAGCTCCACGTGCCAATTTCTGCTCACAAAACAGCTGAAGAAGGTTTTCAGTTGGCCTGCAGTTTGGTGCTCTGCAGCTGTGCAGCCCAGGGCAGATCATTATATACCTCTGAATTCTGACCTTTCTCCTTAGTGAAAAATGGAAACTGAACTAGCTGAGTCCCTGAAGTCTTGTGGACGTGAGTCCTGAGAGAAACTCCTTGTGAAAAGATGGCTTTGCTGTGCTGTGGTTGCCTGTCTCCATCCACATCAGCTCCCGAAAGGCTTCGAGGAAGACTACAGATACTGCTACAGTCTCTCCTAGCAGTTCCCACATTTCCTTTATGAGATGCTTTCTTAATGCCCATTAGCAGCAGGGACCTGGCTAGAAGGGTTCTGAAGGGCTAGAAGACAGACCACCTTCTTAAGGCACAGCCCCAAGTGTGAACTCCATATTCCACCTGGTCTTCAGCTGGGAAAGCAGGCATCTACCTAAACAGGGAGGAAAACAAGCTTGGGTATTGGCTCTCCACATGTCATGTGCTGTTGTCTGTTAGGAGTTAATGACCATCATCTGTGTGTCTTTGTGTCACACAGTGATGGCTATGATGCCTAACATTCATGCATGAGGTGCCTCCTGTGTGCAGGCCCGGGACTCATTACTAATAAATGTCACAACCAGGCATTTTGCTGGGGCTCTCAGAAGGGGATAGCAAGGATCCATATTGGAGAATTCCAGGACAGACATCAGGACTCGTGGAGTTACAAGCCTTCCCTCTGGGGACACAGCTTTGGTGCTCCCAGACAGGCTGTGCCGCCCTTCCCCCAGGGCCACTCTCTGGCTGGCAGCCGCTTTGCACCAGCCCCCTTGCCGTTGACCATGGCGGTGTGCCTGCAGTTGTAGAGGCAGCCGCAGTCTTTCCTCAGACTCCGCTGCTGCTCCTCCTCTCATTCATGCCACAGCTCATTCACTCCCCGGCTCTGGCATGCTGCTGCGGCTGGGTGCCGTCACTCCTCACTCACACGCACGCCGTGTGGCAATTTATTTCTGGCTGGGTGTGCGTGTGTATGGGGGAGAGGAAACAGAGACGAGTCCTCCTTTTAGAGAGAGATGTTTTCGTTTCCTTCTAGCCAGAATTGCTCCCAGGCCTGGTAGAATAATGAGGCAAGGACAGAGCCCCTGGACATGGCTAGGCACTCTGCAGGCATGATCCCTGTTGTGGATTCCCTGCCACTTTTCAAAGTGACACCGTTTTATAGCTGAGATAGATACTGATGGATAACAGTGTTCAAGGAAAAAAATGCCCTGAATCAAGCAGATAGTACGTGACCATATCCGTCT
This sequence comes from Peromyscus leucopus, assembly GCF_004664715.2. Lineage (NCBI taxonomy): Eukaryota > Metazoa > Chordata > Mammalia > Rodentia > Cricetidae > Peromyscus > Peromyscus leucopus. The sequence continues at coordinate 5,016,948 of NC_051076.1, read as the reverse complement.
AGGAGCCCAGTTCTAAGGCTTCAACCAGTGTCCTTGTCAGTGTGCCACAGGACCTGTTGCCTCTTTTCTGGAGGTGGCTGTTGGGATGTCACTCATCTCCCCCTTCCTCCTTATGATACTGTCATGCTGCATAGCACCTGACTTATTCCTGGGAGACATATGCTTCAGTGATCTGAAAAAGGCTGTCTCCTTGTTGTGCTCAAATCCCTCATTGTTGAAGCTGGGGCATCGTGTCTATTGCATGAGCTGCTCCAGGCTCCAACTTCAACCTGCACTTCCTCAGACCTCAGCCTTTTCCAAAGTTTTCCTCATCTCTCTAAACAGGATTCTTAAGCACACACACACACACACACACACACACACACACACACACACACCCCATAGCAACATGAAATGGGTTCAAATACTACCAGCACACAAAGGATGCCAGTGGTCACTTGCTTTATAGCAGGAGATCCCCTTATCCCTCTGGGTACCAAGTAGCCCCATCTATATACTAAGTGGGGAACCATCTAGCCCACTGCTGGGTGAATGAAAAGCCTATTGCCAACTGTGAAGTGCGGCAGTATTAGCTATTACTAAGCACTTTGCACTCTGGTCTGTTTCAGATACGGGTTTCATCTTTGTCCCTGGTTTAGCTCGGGTCCATAGGAATGATGGCTCCATTCTGCCTGTGGTCTGTGATCTGGAAAAGATTCTCTCCTTATCCGAGATGGAACCTGCTGGACCCTCTTGACTCGACTCAGAGATTTTCCTCATGATCAGTTATCTGTTTTCAGAGCAGGAGGCTGGCTAGGCTCACACTGCAGCTGGCCCTGCAGCCACCTCCACTAACCTCAGGGTTAACGTTGTGCGTCAAACTTACGTGGAGAGAGGGTGGGTGGTGAATCCAATCCTACCCTGAGCACCCCACAGAGCCATGCTAGGGAAGTTTAAGGACTCTGGGAGCAGATGAGCCCCTGGGGAAGGTGAAGGAGCTGGGTTATGACTGACAGATTTAGCAGGTTGTGCCTGTGTCCTGCATCTTAAAGCAGCAGCCTTGGCCCTGGGGTGGGAAGCTGAGCCCTGCAGGGACCCTGCAGCTGCAGGGCCTGAGGCCATCTTTTCCCTGGAGTATGAAGAACAGCCACAGGCTATTTGTAATGGCCTTTGTACCCACAAGCTATCCACCCCAACCAAGGATGCTAATGTGGGCGGGGTGAGCCTTCTTTTTTGGTAGATGGGGTATGTCCCAGAGGTGAAGGAATGAAAGATGAGCTGGAAGACGGGTGCCAAGGAACTGTCAGTCCTGATGCCCCCTGCCTCCCCATTTTCCCCCCAGCCAGGAGCTCTCTGAACTGGGCACAAAGCTCCTCCATTCCTGTCCCTGCCGGCAAGTACAGAAGGCTCCCCTGGGCCAGCCCTGGAGGAATGATCAGATGGCTCCCCAAAGAAGCACCTACCAGCCCCCATTCAGACTTCTCTTTCTTGGATGCTACAACTTACCCTTGAGACCACAAGAGCCAGGAGAGATTGACAGAGGCTCTCCCTCCCAGTGCCCCATGCTTCTTGTTAAACAAGATAACCTCCCCAAAGCCCAGAGAAGAAGCAGGCTGTCTTACCCAGGGACTCACAAGAAAGGTGCTCCAGTCCGTGGTCTTGGCTGGCAAGCCTGCTCCTACAGGTCTGTGAGGATTAGCTGCCCCACTGCTTTAACAATAAACCCAATTAAAGGGGAGGAATGCAGGGGTTTTCTTTCCCAGGACCGTAACCAGGCAGCCTTAAAGGGGAGTAAAAGTAGCTACAGTGGCTTGTATCTCTTCTCGCTTTCCTGGGCTCTGCTCTCCCTCCCTCCCAGGGAGCTGTACCAAAAAAAAAAAAAAAAAAAAAAAAAATCGCTCAAAAGGAACCCTTTGATGCCCGAGTGGCTGTTTACACACTGTGCGATTGTGGTCACAGTTGTGTTAAATTTTGTCTGCATTCGCGTATGTAAGAACAGAAAACAGAAATGCACAATCAAGTTGTGGGTTTCCCCTGAAGTGTAAACAGGAAAGCAGAGAAAACTGTCTGGGACTGCCTGACTCAGTTTCCACTTTACACAGCCGTTGCTGATGAGGTGGTCTAAAAGCCCCTCCCCGAGCCCTGCAGTGGTTTGTATATTGGCTGACAAGCAGTAACCCTCCGTTAACCTGTCATTTTTGTCTCTTATGGAGTAGAGAGAGAAGCCCTGGGCTTGGCTGGTTCTATCCTGATCTCTGATGCCACTCCTCTCCTCCAACCTCCATTCTGTCCCCAGTCTTAACCTCTGAGACCTGGAAGTGCTCTGTTCTCTCAGGTCCTTCTTCTTCACCTCTCTGCCCTGGCCCTTGACTAGTGTTCTTTTCCTTACACAGGTTCCTCAGGCCTCTGACTTCTGCATCTTGCTTTCTCCTTCTCTGATCTCTCAGTGCTATCCACCCATGACTCCTGTAACCGCCTTCTTGAGGAACCCTCCCCTGAATGTGGCCATGTTCTAGTTACCTTCAACCCTACTTTTCTCCTGGAGTCTTCCCAGGGAGGTTAATGGCTACTGTCTTCCCAGTGTTCTTCAGAAACCCTTCTTGTCTGTGCTACCCCCAAATCCTGTTAGGCCCTAGACAATTTCATGTGTTCTTATGAATTAGCTTTTAAATCATCCCTTCTATTTTGTATTGCATTGTGGTCTTGGAAAAAAATAACATTTCCATGGATCTACATTAGGAGCCATATTAAAAGGCATCATCCCTCTTTCCTAGGGCCTGACCTTGCTTTCTAGGGGTGGCTACTTTGGTTAGTTCTTGTGCGTGCCTGTGGTGTTTGCTCTCATGGATGCAAACAAATAGAATACACGTGTGTCTCCTTGTTATGCCTTCTGATGTCTCCTGTTCTAGTCTGTTTTCTGTCTCTGTGATAGACACTTACGACCAAAAGTGACCTGGGGGTGGTGGTGGGGTAGGGTGGGGGTAGGGTGGTGTGGGTAGGGTGGGGGTAGGTGGAGGTAGGGGGGGGGGGGTGGGGGTGGGGGGGTAGGGTGGTGGTGGTGGTGGTGGTGGTGGTGGAGGTGGAGGGTGGTGGGGGTGGTGGTGGTGGTGCTTTATTTGGATGACACAGTCCTGATTACAGTCCATCACTGAGGAAAGTAAAAGCAGGAACATGAACAGGAACTGAAGCAGAGACCTGAAGGAATGCTGCTTACTGGCTTGCTCTGCCTGCTTTCTTATATAACCCAGGACCACTGAGGTGCCAACCCAGAGGTGGCTCTACCCTCAGTGGGCTGAGCCCTCTGGTATTTATCATTATTTGAGAAAATGCCCTCCAGACATGCCCACAGGGCACTCTGCTGGAGGCAACTCTTTAACTGAGATCCCCTCTTCCCAAGCAACTGTAGTTTGTGTCAAGTTGATGAAAGCTAATCAGTATCCATCTCTGCAATATTATTCCAGACTGTTCTGTGTCTTGCTTTCTTCTCTGTCCTGGACATTTTGGGGGTAGGGTCAGGACAAGTCCTCCATAGGCACTGGTTGACAAGTTGCAAGAGGCAGATGTGTGGGCTGGCTTCCTGAGTCTTCCAAAGACTGGATGTGTGGCCTTGGCCAAGTGAATCTCTTCCACCTTACTTTTCCTATCTGTCCTGTGGTGCATTCACTGGCCTTGCTTCTTGCAATGGTGAGGTGAAGGGAGACAGAAGTCCCTGACCAGTACCTGGTCAGCTCTTAGCAATGCTAGCTGTCATCAGTCTCTGGGCTCCAGTCTGAACACTTACGTCTCCACCCAAGTTCCTGCCTTGAAACTTAATCCCCAGTGTGAGGATGTTCAGGGCCTTTGAGTGGTGACTAGGTCTCAGGAATGGAGCCTCCCAGCTTCCAGAATCAAGAAATAAAATTCTGTTGTTTATAAGCCACCCAGTTTATAGTATTTTGTTATAACAGCCTTAACAGACTAAGCTACTTTCTCAGTCCAGCTTCCATTCTTCTTAGAATTTTCTTAATAAAAAAATACATTAATAAAGAGGGATCTCTGTATGAGCAGTGGCTAATGCTCAAAAGCGCAAACAAAAAAAAAACCAGAAAAAAAAAAAAAAATAAAAAAAAAAAAAAAAAAATCCACAGCTGGGTGGTGGTGGTGCAGGACTTTAATCCCAGCAGAGGCAGGTGGATCTTTGTGAATTCAAGGCCAGCCAGGACTGTTGTATTGAGAAAACTTCTCCCGGACCCTCCCCGCAAAAGATACAGTTTCTACTTCAAAATTTGCCTATAGAATGAAATCAGGGCACATAGGGCAATGCTGAAGGCATTCTGAGATCCAGTACAAACTGGCTCCTGTGGAATGTTCTCTTCTCACCCATCTGCTGCTTCAGCCACACCACAGACACTGGTTTCTGGCATTTCACTTACTGTACACCTTCAGGCTTTGCTTGTCTTGGTTCATTCACATGGAATACTCCCTCACCCCCAGTCTCTGCCTTCCGGTATGCTTCATATTAAAAGACCCACATAACTTTTCCTGATAAAATACACATGTAAAGCAACTTAAGAGAGAGTTTACTTTGGCTTCTAGTTTGAGAGTATAAACCATTATGGCAGGGAAATCACGGCCAGCAGAAAGGTCACATTCATTTACAGTTAAGATAGACAGTGATGGATGCTTGTGATCAGCCCACTTTCTCCCTTTTATATAGGATCTTAGTCTAGAGAATGGTGCCACCCACAGTGGGCAGGTTTTCCCACCTTAACATAATAAAGATAATTCCCCCACATGCATGCACAGAGGCCCATATAGAGCTGATTCTAGACTTCATCAAATTGACAGTTGAGATTGGCCATCACACACATGAAACACTACCTCATCTAGAAGGCTGCAATTTCCTTCCTTGAACACATTTCTCCGACCTATAAGCCATTCCCCAAACTCTTTGTCTTCCACAGCCCTTTATCTACTCTTTCTCTTGTCTAGACATCTCCATTCCCATTTCTCTTCCCTTTTTGAACTCAGTGCTTGATGAGGACAGAGACTTGACCTGGATTTTCTGTTCTCATCCCAGATATCTCACCATACCTGGCTCTGGGAATGTTTCTGGGACCCATAGAAAGACTTTGGTGTCAGCTATTTTCTGTTGTTGTGATAAAACAGCATGACCAACAGCAATGTATGGAAGAAGGAATTTATTTGGGCTTACAGTTCCAGAGAAATGAGTTCATAGTGGCAGAGAAACATGATAGCAGGTCACAGTCATGGCAGCTGGATCAGGAACCTGAGAACCCATCAACTCAGCCACAAGGACAAAGCAGAAAGAATAAATGAGGAGTTAGGTGAGGGACTATAAGTCTCGGAGCCCAGTTCCTGTGCCGCACTTCCTCCAGCAAGGCCACACCTCCTAAGCCTCTCCAAACAGAGCCAACTGCCTGGAACCAAGTGTTCAATATCTGAACCTATGGGGTACAATCTCATTCAAACAACAACAGCCTCTGGGTAGTTACAAGTAAGTAAGATACAGTCAAAGGTGAAGTGTGCCAAGGACAGTAGCTTGTCACTGTTGCTGACCTAGTCTCCCACTCAACACCTCATTCTCTAAATGGGGCACCAGACAAACCCATTGGAGCCTTTGGAGTTGGGGAGAGCTGAGCAGTACCTGTGGGCATTGGTGTAGGTCACAGAGTTTGTCTCCATGGGAGCTGAAGCAGCCCCTCCAAAGTCTTTCCCAGGACACACACATAAACTCAACCCATAAAATATTTATTACAACCTGACTTCGAACTGGCACTGGGGATATAAAACTGGACTTGGTCCCATACTCACAGGATTTCTACTGCCCTAGCATGTGGCTAGTCAAATTTGAGTTTTTAAGAGTCTGGACTAAGGGAGCAGTAGGAGAAAAGAGGAAAAGTCAGGACCCAAAAGGAAGGGCCGTGAATACCAAGGAACACTCCTTCGTCCAGAGTGATGGCAGGCCTGAGCTCGTTGGCTCTCAGTGACACCAGCAGGGCTAGAAGCTGCCCTGTGGAACTGGCTTCCCTCTCCACAGCTCCATCTCTTTGAGTTTATCTTTAAAGCAAACAAAGGGGCCTCTTATAGTTTGCTCTGAGGAAGGGGAAAGGGAAGCAGAACGGTGATGGGCGTGATGACCTGCCAAGGAGGAAATGATGGTGAACCAGAGGAATCAGCTGCTTGTAAAGTCAGAGTTAGAAAACCAGAGCCACAGCATGTGTAAGGGTCCTGGGGTGGGAAGGAGCTGTGTTACTGGAGTCAGAAGTGCAGGGAGGGGAGAGGGGAGAGCAGTGTGACAAAGAGAGACATTCCTAACCCAAGGCTGGAGGATGGAGAGTGTCTGATCAGGGAGGGTAGTGCGAGGGGGGAACAGGAGTGACGGGATGGAGAGGGCAGGCTGGCACATGGGGGTGATCGATACAGACAAGTCACTTTGTTATTGATCTGTCTTAAACAATAAGACTTCTCTGCTGGCACTTGCAATGGGCTTTTCACACAATGTCCGAGTCCACACTGTTCCTACAGCCTGAGAGAGGCTGGTTCATATTTTAATTTGACCTCTCCCCAATACCCTGCCTACACAGGCATGTGAAAGACTCTTTGATGGGTAATGAGGCAATTCCATGGAGCTTATCTTATAATTAAGGGGTTTATTTTGGGTTAACTCACAACAAGCATAAGGGAGTTAGTTGGCTGTGGGATCCAGGAGGCCTGAGACGAGGTCCAATGCGGGTCTCTGGAGAACTCTGCCTTGATCCGCAGCACCAGCATCCAAGACCACGAGGTAGCCAAGAGAGCGAGCACCTATGCATCCAGGTCTTAAGGGGTCCCCCCTCAGCCACGCCCCCTGGGGGGCAGGTAATTACCTGCTGCCTATAGGGGCGGTGCTTGGGGCAAAGCACAGACAACCACGCCTACAGATGGGGCTCCCACCTCTCTGTACCAGCAGCGATGTCACCGACCTAAGACATCAGGGCGTCCCCTTGCACAACAGAGCTCTGAAGGATGGGAGCTGTGTTTCTGTGGCCCGAATATCATCACCGCAGGTGAAAGAATTTCCACATGACCCTCGAATCCAAGGGACCAAATGAAAACCGAGAATGAGAGTTTTCTAGAGCGTTCTGTATTTGACACCATGAACCTTGGGAAGGAGGAGTGATGTATGGGCTCACCAGGGCTGCCTATGACAGAGCCCCAAAGAACAGACAAGCAGCTAGTTTCTTGTCATTCTGTCTCGCCTCCCAGGTTACCCCACAGTCTGCAGAGAGCTGAGCGTCAAGGGGGGTGTTGCTGTGACTTCAGGTGTGCTTGCCTGTCTCCTCCCCATGACTGCTTCATCTCATTTTCCCTCCATCCTCCCCATTTCTGTCACGACACTCTCTGAGTGGATGGCCCTAGACCAGAGGAGCATCTACAACATGGAGGGCATCCTTCCATCCTCATCTTGGCATTTGCCATGTGGCCCTGCACTGGAGGAGTCTACTGCTTTGCGGCCTGAGTGCAAGTCCCAACAACCCTGGCCTTGGTGGATGGTATGTCCAGGAACGGGTGTGTGTGTTGGAAGGGGCAGAACGTCCATCACTCTGGCCTTCTAAACTTTCCTCTGACCTGTCTAGTTCCTATGTGAGGAGCTGCTCCTGGTCCTTGTTAGGTTTGAGGGACTCTCTTCCTCTGTGAAAACCATTAGTGACTCTGATTTCCATGTTCGCATGGAAACCCGAAGGGTAGGAGCTGAAGGAAGGAGCAATGGACTCTCCAGGGAGTGACCTTGAGACACCAGGGTGTGGGGGCTGGGGACTGGCAGTGTGTGGCCACGGAGCTAACTTCCCTCATGGACACTTCATCATGGCTGCTTACAGAGTCTGATTCAGCTGCTGAGTTTCTATCTCTTTCCTCTTTCTCTCATTCTCTAGGGAATGGACAGACAACAAAGGGAGTGGCTGGGGGGTGTGGGGGGGAGGGTGAACGACAGTGGGTAGAGTTTTAGCATCCACTTTGTAGATTTAGCATCACTTTGTAGACGGCTGTAATTCCAGAGGGACCAGGGGAGTCTGCCCGCTGAGCAACGTTCTCAGCTGGGTTGCCTGGGACAAGTCTAAATCTCACGAAACTTCCTGTCCTAGTGTGTGAAACTGGACAGTCGTTCTCAACCTGTCCCAGCAATATGTCATCAGATCACATTAGATAAGGTTATATAGGAAGACATCAGCAATGCAGTTCCTACTCTAGGAAAGCTTTCCTTGGGCTCATTCTGGCTTATCCCTCCTAGAGAGCTGCACTACCCTCTAGTGGCACCGAGGAGGCATATCATTTTCTTGGCAGGGCTGTTTCTGGCCAGCCACCTGCCGTCCTCCAAGGTCTCCATATTTCTGAGCTGGGACGTGACAGCAGCTCCCTTTCTTTGGTTTGGAAGGCCAGTGAGTGTGTGCCAGTGTCTTCTAGGGGTGTGACAATGTGACAGGCACTGCTTTCGCTCTCCTACCTTCTTACCTCCCAAAGGAGGGGAGCTAGTTACTGCCAGGGCATATCTCTGCCTTCTGGAAACTCCAGGTGAATGAGCCTAAGCTCCCCCACCTCCCACCAGTAAAAAGAACCCAGCAAGACCACAAGGACTTCCTGGTAGTCTTCTATGTCTCCTACAGCACCCAGCACAGAGCAGACATTCTGGAAAGTTTAGTGAGTTAAGAGCCTGCTTTCATGGGTACCGTCTCTAGAGAGACCCTAAATGAAAACCACCACAGTGAAGACATCAAGAATCACAAAGAGACTGACTTTGGACTTCTTTGCTATGGCAATGAGACTTTCAGTGTTTCTCTTTAATAACCTTTATATCATTTAAAACTATGTGTATGTGTTTGTGTTGGTATGTGTGTGGTACATACATGTGAGTGCAGATGCCCACAGAAATGAGAAAGGGCCATCAGATCTCTGGAAGCTGGAGTTACAGGCAGCTGTGAGCTGCCCAATATGAGTGTTGGGAATAAATTTGGGTCCCCTGGAAGAGCAATGTCTGTTCTTAACTGCTGAGAAATTTCTTCATCCCCTCAGTGAGTATGTTTCCTGGACATAAACTCTACATAAGGGACATTTTCTTCAACAAAGGAGTCCTAGCAATTCAATGAAATAAAAAGTATGAAATGCTGGGGGATGAAAAGCACACATGAAGAGGACATTTGTGGGCAGGAATCAATGCAGAAATACTATAGGATCCATCCACACAGCCAGTCAAGTGACCTAAGAGAGTGGGTGAACTACAGACAGGCTAAGAAGAGGGTATCTGCAGGTCTAAAGGCTGGTGTTCATGGACAGCAAGGTCTTGGTATACAACTCTTTGATATAGGGTGATGGGCAGTCTCCCCTCCTGGGATGACTGTTGTGGTGGTTTGACTAGGAATGGCCCCCATAGACTCATATATTTGAATGCTTAGTCATCAAGGAATGGAACTACCTGAGAGGGATTAGGAGGTGTGGCTTTGTAGGAGGAAGTATGTGACAGGGTGGGCTTAGAGGTTTCAAAGGCCCATGCCAGACCCAGAGACTCTCTCTCTGCTTATGGATTAGGAATGTAGTTCTCAGCTTCTGCTTCCATGCCTGATTAAATGCCACCATGCTTTCTCTTACAACAGTTGCCTTGGTCACGGTGTCTCGTCACAGCAATAGAACAGTGACTAAGGCAACTGTCTTCAAGATAGAGAAATCCTGAGTTCTGAGCCCCCTGATGCTCAGGAAGTGTAAGTCATACCCTGTTCAGTTCAGAGGCAGAACAGTGGGCCCAAAGCTGGAACCTGAATCTCCTTGGGAGTGGTTTGGGAAGGTTACAGGACTCTTGAATAGCTCTAATTGCTAGCATCTAGGAGGGAGTCATCCAGCCTTCTAGGGACACTTGACCTACCAGGTGGCCCTGGGGGAAGACACAGCTATAAAACCCCTTTTCCAATTGTCTTCTGCCTAGACTCCCTACAGGGAGGTGGACCCCACTTACTGTATTCCCCTCCTCCCCTCCCCCATTTCTGGATCCCAGGAGATCCTAGGTTCTGAGGCCACCGAACCTTCCTACTAAGTGTCTGCTGGCCAGTGCTCCTGAGATGGAACATTTACATAACAGAACTGAGGGTAAATAAAAAGCCAAAGAAATAATTTCTAGGAAGAAACAATTGCTTGATTTAGACACGAGACCTCTGGACTCAGTGTTCTCAGCTCTTTGGTCCATGTATGACCTTCAGAGATGGATTGAAAGAGCCCAGTGGAGGGAGGGAGGGAGGGACAGGCATACTGCATCAGGTCTATAGACGGAGAACAATGGCTGTTTCCCTTGGAAATCAGGCACCATGGGTGCTCCACATCCAAGGAGCTCTTGTGCTGTCACTCACAGCAGCTTGGGGACAGAGCACAGGGGACACTGGCACCCTTTCTCACAGATTGTTTTGATCTCAGCTCTCATCATCATCCCCACCCCCAACAGGTGGGAGGAAACAGAAAGAATGTTCTGTACAGCTTTGTTTAAAACCTTGGAGGAAAAAAACAACATCAGCACAGAAAGCATTGTAGAGATAGGTTATAGGCACCGGGAGGGGCAAGGCCGGTGCTGAACAGCACCAGAAAATCATCCATTCATGGCCGGGCCTAGAACACTCCCAGCCAGGCTACTGACTCATTCATGCCTGTGTTCGGGCAGCGGGTCTGCAAGAGGGGTTGACAGGAGAGAGAGGGAGATGGTGAAGCTTCTGCTTTGTTTTGGAATAGGCCACAAGAAAGCACCAAGCGTGTGCCATGGCTTTGTCCAGAGGGCTCCCGGTCTGCATCAAGGGCAGTCCAGGCCGTATTCTGAAAGCCTCCATAGCAAAATAATCTACTTTCTCTGCAATGTTGGGCAATGTTTTGTCCTTTCTTCGTATTCAAAACTTAAAGCTGAGCCCCAGAGTACATACTATATGTGTTGTTAAGTGCCTAGCATATAAAAACTAATTCTTTATTATCTCACTGAGCAAAGGAATATTAAGAGTCAGGCAGGGGCAGGCCTGTAGCTTGAGGGTGTGGATTGGTGGGAGAATTCAGGCTGAGGTGAGGCAGTGTCATTGTCTGCCTGGTGCTGAGTACTGAGTAAGAGTTCTAATGCAAGTACTGTGACCCAGGGACCTGTGTTGGGAATGAGGCATCTGGTTGTAGGGATGCTGCAGAGACCAAGGGCAGAGTTGGGGCCAAGAGAGGCCTAGTGCTCAGTCATCGGTACCTAACTAAAGGGGTTTCTAGGCTGCTTGATGGAGAATTGGGACCATATGCACCTGCTTCTGAAGCTCTAGACCCCAGTGCAACTGGAGGATTGAAGGTACATGAGCTTACATGTCAGTCAGCCAGACCCCTAACTGTTGTTTTCCCTCGGCTCAGTGGCTGCACCTAAATATATTGATAGTTGAACTACCATCTGCAGTCCTGTGGCCTGGCAGTCAGCACCCTGCCATTCAGGCTGTGGCCTGGTGGGATTTTCATTCCCCCCAGTGCTGGCTCTGTGGCTGTTGCCAAATGTAGTTTTTAACTAAGTACCTATTGTTCTATTTACCAATAAACACTCGGGAGTCAGATGTTGGGGTGAAAACCTGCTAGCTCAGAGAGGCCAAGACGCATCCAGTTTACCTTCCTTTTTGGCCAGAGACCCAGCAAGAGAGCATCTCTCCAGCTGTCTCACACCAAAAATATCTTGAAACTCCAAGTCCTTCCCTCCTTCTTCCTGTGTATCTTCTCTCTGTCTTCCTGGCTCCTCCAGATTCCCTATGGCTGATTCCTGTCAACTAGTTGCTGGCTCCACCCCCATTCCAAGGTTAATTTTATTAACACAGTCTTGGGTTTTGCAGTGCAATCAAATATCCCACAACACCCAACCACTGTATGGTCATCATCTCTTCAGAGTGAACATCTTTAAGTATCTGAGAGCAACTCTGAACTGTGGTGATATATTGTGTACCTTAATAAAATTTGTCTGAAGATCAGAGAAGAGAACAAGCCACTAGATTAAACATAGAAACCAGGCAGAGGTGTCACATACCTTTAGTCCTAGCACTCGGGAGGCAGAGATACGTCTGTGAGTTCAAAGCCACCCTGGACTACATGAGATTGACTCAGTCTAGGAGAGGAAACAGAGCCAGGCAGTGGTGGCACACACCTTTAATGACAGCACTGGGAAGCAGACTCGCCTTTAATCCCAGGAAGTGATGGCTGGGCGGAGAAAGGTGTATAATGCGTGAGGAGACAGGAACTAAAGGCTTTTCAGCAGAAGTATCCCTTTCAGTTAGAGACTTTTTCCGCTGGAGCCTTTCTGGTGAAGACTCAGAGACATTCAGTCAGAGGATTCGTGGAGCTGGCCAGATGAGCTGTGGCTTGTTCCATTGTCTCTCTTATCTTTCAGCATTTACCCCAATATCTATCCCTGGGTTTTTATTATAAGGCCATTTAGGAGTTTGTGTTACACTGAACTTCTGATTCTTCTGCCTTTTGATAGTACTTCTGGATTGTTAACTTGATGATATCTATAATCATCTAGGAGAGGTGTAAACGGAGTTTCTGCTCTGTCCTGTCCCATTCCACAGCCACTTCCAAATAATTACTCAAAGGATGATATTAATTATAAATACGTGGCCAGTAGCTCAGGCTTATTACTAACTAGCTCTTATACTTAAATTAACCCAGAATACTTATCTATGTTTAGCCACATGGTTGGTGGCTTGTTACCTCATTTTTATATGTCTTGCTTCCTCAGTGGCTGGCTGGCCTCTGCCTGGCCGCTCTCTTCCAGTCCTTAATTTTTTTTTTGTCCTGTCCATACTTCCTGCCTGGCTACTGGCCAATCAGCTTTATTATTAACAATGAGAGCAACACACATTCACAGTGTACAGAAGGACATCCCACAGCAGAGAGGAGTCTCTATGCATGCTGTGGGGATTACCTTGTTTAGGTGGAAATAGGAAGACATGCCCATTGTGGGTGGCACTATTCCCTGGGCTGAGGTCTTGGACTGTGTTAGGAGAAAGTGAGCTGCACACTAACATGTATGCATTTCTTCTGCTTTCTGATTGTGGACATGATATAACAGATTACTTCAAGCTCCTGCTGCCTGACTTCATTGCCATTACAGACTGCACCCTTCAACTGTGAGCCAGAACAGATCTTTTTTCTCTTAAGTTGCTTTTGTCTGAGTGTTTTATCACAGCAGTGGAGAAAAGGTACATGCCCCCTCCTCCTGTGTGCTAGGATTACAAGCATGCACCACCGCACCTAGCTCTTTGCAGTACCGAGCCCAGAGCTTCATTCTGAACAATCACCAGACCAGCAAAGCCACACCTCCAGCCTCCATGCTCAGCTTTATCAGCTTTAAATGTCAAATTCTTTTAACAGCAGGGGATGTAGCATGCTCATCTTTGTTGTCTTGGTTCTCAGAATGTGACTGTAACTACATAGTAAATATTAGAAAGATCCCAATATAGCCAACGCTGGTGAGGAGGACCTGCTGGAAGTTCCCAGCAAAGCCTGGGGAAGAACCTCCCTGTATACCCACTCTTAGGTTTGGATAAAACCATCAGTTCCCTGCAGTGAACTGGAGAGATCCTACCAACATGCAGACCAGCCAAACAGCTTTCTTGGAGAAGTCCTCTGAGGTACAGTTATCTTAACTCTGGAGAAGATATTTCTGGTAAGAAGGGACCTTGTTTAGAAGCAGGGCCATGGAACAAGTAATGAGTTGAATTCAGATGATGTCACACTGGAGAAAGGCTGGTATTTGGAGGTGATCATACACACAAGAGGAGGTGGCTTGTGCAGATAACAGAGACACTGGTTGCCTCTGGGAGACAAGGACACCAAAGATGGCCAGCAAACCCACCAGAAACTAGGGGAGAAAACAGCAAATTCTCTCTCAAATTTCCTGAGGGATGCAACTCTGCCAGCTCCTTGACCTGTCTGTGGTGCTTGATCATGGCAGCTCTAACCTCCCTCCACCCTGTAGGAGGCTAAGACTGAGCTAGGGTGGGTGTCTTGGAAGGAAAGCATGGCAGACCTTGCTCCTGCCCTTGCTGCCCTCTCCCACCAGGGGAATGCTGGTAGTGTGGAATCCTCAATCCTCTTGTTTTTGTTCTCCATCTGGAGCCTTCCCTCACTCCCCACCCCTCATGAGCTGGGTGCAGCATGCAGTATGTCAGAATTCACCAGGAGGCCAGCTGTTACTGTGTGTTTTGCACAATTCCCACTTCGGGTCATCTGACAGGCACACTTGCAAGAAAGGAAAGATTTGTTTTTGTGCTTTTAACTACCTAGAGACCTGTTCAGAAGAACTCCATAGGACTATGCTTTTTGGAATGCCAACCACACTCCTCAGCTGTCTGAAGACCCTTCACAGTCTAGACCTTCTACAAGAGTGACTGACTGAAGCCTGCAATTAATTCCCAGACATTTCTCTCAGTAGAATCCCTAGTGGTAGAGGTGGCTTTGAGTTATCAACAGAATATGTGAGTGGAATGTGGGGGTGGGGTGGGGTGGGGGGCTAACTGTGTATCTTTGATGGCTGTTTAAACACAAATTCCATGTGTCTTAGTTAGGGTTTCTATTGTCATGACCAAAAGCAACTTGGGTGGCAAGGGTTATTTCAGCTTATAGTTTCACATCACAGCCTGTTACTGAGGCAGTCAGGGCAGGAACCTGGAGGCAGGAGTGATACTTACTGGCTTGTTCCCCATGGCTTGCTCAGCCTGCTTTTCTAGTGTCAGGACCACCAGTCCAGGGATAACACCACATCAATCATTTGAAGGCATTTGAGATCAATTGAGAGCCCCTCTTTTTAGATGATCCTACTCTGTGTCATACTGACACCACCAAACAAACCCACATCCAACTGGGACAATTGAAACTAGTTTGTGAGGAGATTTTGGACTTCCAGAAGAGAACCAGGACGTGGGAAGGCTGAGTCCCAGGGAGGAAGCTTGATATTCGGAAGCCGATGGCTCACCCCTGTGGTGTTCTAACCATGAGGTATTCTGATTTTGGGTTAGCAGACCCCTTGTGAGGAGATGAGAAAGAAGCCCTCAGAGACCTTAGGGAGGAGGTGACAAGGCTCAGTGGTGGTTTAGGTTTGCAGTGCTGGGCCAGAGCCCCCCTGCTGGCCATCAAGGGCTCAGTCAGAGCTCTGCTTATAACCAATGAGGACAACATTCATCTAATCCAGGGGCCAGGAAGGTTTCTCTCCCACCCCTCACTTGTGTTTCCCAATTCCACTGGTCACGTACTTTTGGTGGGGTGGAGTCATTGGTGAGACGGAACAGAGGAGAAGAGTTTTTGTTTGTTTCCATTGTAGTTACAGAAGGCTGCTACTGTCAGGGAGGGCTCTCTCCCCCTCCCCATGTCTCTGTTTCTTTCTCTCCGTCTCTTTGTCTCTCTGTCTCTGCCTGTCTGTCTGTCTGTCTGTCTGTCTCTCTCTCTCTCTCTTCTTAATGCCAAACCTAAGTTGTGTGCGATGTGTGGGAAGTACCGCACTCCTCTCTCTTAGGGAAGAGTGGAAGAGGTGTTAGATCTTGGGGTGGAAATGGTCAGTTTACAGTATCTTCCCGGCTAGAATCCCCAGGGAAGGGGAAGGGAAAGAATGGAGAGCAAGAAGACTGCAGGGTTACCACTTAGATGACCTAAATGACCAGAGAGGTCATTCTCTGGGAAAATTCATTAGATGTTTTGTGCTCTCCTCTTACTGTCTGAGAAACATTGCTAGGGATATTTTACTTTTTGTGAGGAAGGTGATGAACACTACCTGGAGAGGCTTTCAGCCATTGTCAGGGCATCAGTAAGGGCCCTTGGAGACCATCTCTTGGAACTGAAACTCACTTTAAACTGCTTGATTTAGACATACCACATTTCCATAGCTACCTGTGCGTGGACACTTTCTCTGTGGCCCTGTTTGTAATCAAAGTGTTTGAGTTTGAATCATCAGCTTACCTAGAAAGCAGGCCTGCCTCCTTTGCAAAATTAGAATTAACTTCACAGGGATGAAGCCAAACAGTGGCTAAAGGCGTGGGTGCTCTGCAGTGCCAGACCGGCTGGATTACGATAGCAGCTTCCTCACTCACCAGCTCTGCTGTCTAGCTGAGCCACGCTTCTGTGCTGTGCCTCGTTTATAAATGTGGGTGTAGGGGTCAGCAACATGGCTCAACAGAGAGGCGTTTGCAGTGCAGGCCTAGCAACCTGAATCCAAGAGACCCATGCAGAGGTGCAAGGAGAGGACTGATTCCATAGTTGTTCTCTGACTACCACACACAATGATGATAGTAAAATAAAAAATGAAAGCAGGGATGTAAATGGCACTTACCATAAAAGGCTGCTCTGAGCATTGAAAAAAAACACTTGAACACAGTTATTAGAAAAGAATAAGCAATAGTTGTCACCTATAGCCATCGTCATCATCACTGCAGTCACCACCATCACACCATTGTCATGACCACTGGCATCACCATCATTACCATCACCATCACTACTTTATCACCACCATCACCGTCATCGCCACAGTTACCATCATTTTCAGAGATGCTGTGAATTGGTGTGAGGAACAGCCTGTGTCCAGCACTGTCCACTTTACCTCTTCCAGCATCATCGAGGACTCCTACCTGGGGTGTGGACAGTAAGGTGTTCATCACTGTAGTCAGTTAAACATCCAGGTAAAATTCTTAATACCTCTTCCTTTGTCACAGCGACAGCCAGAAGCTGCCGCTGAAAGGACATCTGTTGGCCTGGATTCTCCAGTCTGTGTGGAGCAGAGGCACACTGTTGAGGTAGGGTCAGCTATCAAAGTTTTTGTAATTACTTTGGAAGATCCTGATACATCTCAAGTTTGAGAATGAAAGAGAAACACAGGTCAGAAGGGAGAACTCTGACCTCGGCTTCCATGTGACTAGAGCCCTGTACACAGGCTGGTACTGTTTAAAACAGTGCATTCTCCTGTACTCCTTCCCATTGGTAGAGACTGAAGATGAGACAGTTTGCCTGGAATATTTAACAACCATTTTCTGAAAGTCAACCTGCCACCTGGAAATTTGACCAGTCACTGCTTTAACAGATTAATCACGTAGCTGGGGAAGACGGTACTGTGAATGAGAGTGTGTGTGGTGCAAATGTGAGGACCTGAGTTCAGATCCCAACACTCAGGGGAAAAGCTGAGCAAGGCCACCTATGCGCCTGTAACCCTAGTGCCAAGGGGGAGGGGATGACAGAGACAGGAGGATCACTCTGGCTCACTGGCCACCAGCCTAGCCAACACACAAACAAAACCAACAAAAACCCACCCAAATAACAAAAACAACAACCCACACACAAGCTCTACATTCAATTAGAGACCCTGTCTTAAAGGAGCAAGGCAGAGAAAGGTGGGAAAGGACACCCACATCTTCCTCTGGCCTTAGTGTTGTGTATGGGCAAGGACACTCATCCTCAAACTTCACACACACACACACACACACACACACACACACACACACACACGGGCGTGTTTCCAGTTGCTGGTGTGTTTGGTGTGTCTGAGCCTGGTTCATTGCATGCTGCCCCCTCCTTTCTTTGCCATACCTCTTCACCCCAAGGAAAGAGCACCCTATTTCCCTAAGGCATCCTGGAGCTTTGCTCCACACACCCGCCCAGGTCTGTGCTTTCCCAGTAGAGACTCAGTGAACAGCTATAGGACAAAGACCTGGCTGGCCTGGCGCGTTGTCTGGGCTCTGTTGGATCTCAGACAGGTGCCCTTTATTGTGTCTGTAGGGTCACAGCAAATCTGAGCAGATTGTTAGGACAAAGCGGGGCAACTGGCAGACAAAGTGCAGGGCTGGGTGGAAATAAGTTAACTCAAGCCTTTTGCTGGGCAGAGCTGTTCCAGAGACATGAGAACCTGTGGTCAGTAGAGGGCAGTGTTGTCTCAGCAAATATTTTAATAATTGCTTCGCCAGGCTCTGACTGACTTTCTAGAGCTTTGGCATGATTGCTGGAATGAACAGAGGCCAGCTAGTCTGTCCATTTGAACAAAAGCAATAAAGAAGATGGACACCTCTGTACTTACCGTCTACATCCCATATTTCCTGTATAAAGCTTTAGCTTTCCTGTCTACATCAACCCTGATGCTGGGGAGCCCACCCACCTCGGGCTAGACCTGCAGCTACTACAAGTGATGGCATTCTTGTTCAGTAAGCATCTCTTTCATTTTGTGCTGTTTTTGATTTTAGCTTTCGAGATAGGGTCTTACTTGTGACCCTCCTGCCTCTTCCTCAAGTGATAGGATTGCAGGGTGCCTCACTGTACCCAGCAGCATCTCTCTTGATGTCCATTATATTCTTGCTGTGAAGATGTATCTGCACAGCTCCTGACCCTTTCCTTCCTGGTCTCCCCTTTCACCTCCCCTCTACCCAATTCTCTGCCCTGCCTCCATATCTGGGTGAGAGTGTGGGTGTCTGGCTCACGGGTTAGCAGGGCCAGGTAGAAGACGAGGATGGTTCAAGAGACAGAGGAGATCTGTCCTGTAAGATGTTCCCATCTCAGGAGGACGGGCTCATGGTAGCAGCACCCAGAGGGGCAGGGCAGAAGAGCTTTAGACACACTCTCTAGCCAGAGGGTGAAGGCAGCTGGAGTCACAGACTCAAAGCTATTGGCAAGAGGCTCTGTTATTCTTCAGGGTTTCCTTAGAGCATCCTAGAAAACATCTCCTCCATATACCCAACATCCTGCAAATATTTCCAAGAGTCACACCTTTGTTTTCCCTGTTTGATGCTCGTTAGGCCCTCCAAAATATCTCCGTAATGCCAGACACAGTCCTCGCTTGGGGACACCAAGGCTCTGGGACTTCAGGACGAGGTCTGGGACCATCTGGACTCATCAGATGCAGGTTGCAGTCAGGTCCTCACTCTGGCTCCCTTCCCGGAAGGAGGCCATCTCCACTGCTGGGTTTTTAGGACCCAGCATGTAGGTGTGGAAGATGAGAGGGCTGTTACCAGCCTCGCTGTGTTGGCATTAGGAGATTAATGAGGCTGTTTCGATGAGGAATGTCTCTTCAGCCAAGTGCTGGCAATTAGTCAGAGCAGAGCCTGTGTGTTCTGGTCTGTCAGCTGGATCCTGGAGAAGAACACCTCAACAATGAGCTGGCACAGATGGAAGTGGAGCTCACCCCCTGCCTCAAGGCAGCAGAGTGTGTCTGCAGTGGCCTTGACTAAGCCTTCTCAGAATCACCAACCTGATATTGCTTAGAGGAAAGTCAGATGCTGTGTTATTGACCTTCTGCCTCTACTTGGGGACACAGTAAAGCTTCTAGAAGGTTCCTGTGCTCACAGGTCACTTTGAGACTTTGCTCTCAGACCTCCCAGAAGATTGACTGTTGACACTGTTGGTTCAGGGACCATTTTGAAGAGCAAGGACCCTAGAGGGGAGAAGGAGGGAGGAAGATGGAAGAGAGGAGAGAGAGGGGGGAAGGCAGTATCATTTCAAGTGTATTAAGGGTGTGTGAGTACATGAGTGTGTATGTGAGTGTGTATGAGAGTATGTGTGTATGAGTGAGTGTGAGTGTATATGAGTGTGTGTGTGTGTGTGTGCGCGCGCGCGCGTGTGAGCATGTGTGTGTGTATGTATGAGTGTGTGTGTATGAGTAGGTGAGTTTGTGTTTGTGTGAATGAGCGTGTGTTGAGTGATCCATGTCAGGGGTCCTATTTAAGTGCTGCTAATCTTCTGTATCTAACCATCTGACCTTCTCATCATTTCTTCATCAGGACCTCCTTCCTTCATCAGGAAAGGGTAGCTTCTCTGCAATCCTCCCTACAGGGAGGGACACCCTAGAGATAAAGGGATCATCTCTTCAGCTCTGCCTGAATGCTCATCACTAGCCAGCATCTGTCCCTTCCCGAGCCGGGTCTTCTTCCTCTGCAGACTAGGAATTTCCGTTCTTCCTTCTATCTAACATGGATGGAGTGGCAGTAAGCGCAGGATGGGTAACCTTAGCGAAGGGTGAGCACCTGAGAACCTAGGAAGGGGCAGCTCCCTAGATCTTGGCTAGAGTGAGGATGGTCAAACATTGCCCCAAAGCCCAGTGTCAGGAAGGCCACAGGGCCTGATGTTCACAGTGCTCCGTCCCCGCCACTCAGGGACGGCCCGACTGGCTCCTCTCTGTGATTACTGTTCTCACAAGGCTGTCTCTGCTTCCTCTTGTCATCCTTTTCTGTTGCTCCTGTGTCTATCATGATCAGAGGTTGTATTTCCCAAAATAGAAACTGGGATATCCCCTACTGTGTGCAGATGGTTTGAGGGCCCTCTGGGATGCATGAAACTTTTCTGCATGCCTGTCCACAGGCAGATTCTGTTTTTAGGTTATAGTTCTGCTGCCATGAGACAGTCAGCCAGGGTCAACATGATGTTGAGCATCCAGATGTTTAGAAATGTCCAGATGGAGGGTTTAATGTTTGTAGTTGTTTGTTCTGGGCACCTGTGGACAGACACACTTCAGTAAAAACAGACATATAAATAAAGCCTGCCTGAGTTACCGAGCATATTTCCTTTGTAGCACACAGACGGGCTTTCTTTTGTTCTTCCTTCCTGTTGGCATTATTCTGATGATGGGCTCTGTAGAGTTGATTCAAGCCAGCACTGGCCCCATTTTCTGCCCACTCTCCTCAGAGGCTTTCCATGGAAACAGTACCATGGCATAGCTTTCTGGAGCCATAGTGGGCAGAGTCCCTAGTCCCAATCCTCTTCAAACCTGTCCATCTACACACCACCCACCCTTCCCTCTCCCTTCCTTCCCTCACTCCTCATCTTTCCTTCACTCCATTCTGTCCTCTCCTAACTCCCATGTGCCCTGTACTATGTGATCCTTGTCTTCAACTACTGTGGCTTCGTTAGCTGGGCAAGTCAGGCGGACACCTGGCTATAAATCTGCAGCTGTACAGACCACATTCCCAGGTGTTTCTTACAGGACAATCTCTGGCAAATCTCACCTTCTCTTCCTGGCTTCTTATTCCCTTCATTGCTTTCTCAGAGTGGGAACAGTGCTTCCTGGGGCTCATGGATCACCAGTAAAGGTCATTCTTACAAGCAGATCTCTTTGTCAGACTGAGGTGTGAGTCTGGAAAAGGAGAGCTCTGTACACAGAAATTTGTGGGTGTCCTTTCCTAATCTTCTGGAATCTTCTAAATGAGTGTCTCTTTTCAGGACAGTACCCTTCCCCATGGCCTGGGAGATCAGCCATACTCACATGAGGTGAGGTGGTGTACCTCTTCCCTCAGTGAGTCCTTCCTTGGCATCCCACCCCAGGTGGCAGCCGAAGGGCAGGGAGACAGGGCTGTTGGTTTAATTCCTTTCCAACTGTCATC
This sequence comes from Peromyscus leucopus, assembly GCF_004664715.2. Taxonomy (NCBI): domain Eukaryota; kingdom Metazoa; phylum Chordata; class Mammalia; order Rodentia; family Cricetidae; genus Peromyscus; species Peromyscus leucopus. The sequence continues at coordinate 4,995,610 of NC_051076.1, read as the reverse complement.
CCTCCTGGTGGGAGAAAGCAACCTTGGGAAAGGAAGGGTTGTGGCTTTCAGAGCTTAATTAAACATATTCACAAAGTCCAGGCCCAGTTAGCCAGTGAGGGACAAGGAGACAGAAGCCCGGCACTGTACTGTAAGATTAATAAACCAATTAAATAAAGACTTTGGTGGCTTGGTGGCCCCACAGGAGCAGGAGGCAGCGTTGACAGCTGCTCTGTCTTGATGATTGCCACACGTTTCAGAGGCCTAGACAGCCTGGGCTTTCCTCATTCAGGGAGAGAATACCCCAGGCTCCTGTCCTGTCTAATCTCTCCACGGCTAGTGAAGTTGTTTGCTGAGCCTGCGGGTTGGATGTCATGTTTAGTCAACTGGGACGAAAAGAAAACAAAAGTGAATTCCTCCCCCTCTAATCAAAAACAAAAACAAAAACAGAAAAAGCACCCATGTGAGTCAGTTTATTTTTTTTGAGGTACACCATTCCCATAGCAGTGGAACAGGCAAGGCAGGGAATTCTAGGAGCCCAGAAAACTCTGCACAAGGGCCTCCCTGGGGTACCCACTTTCTGCAGATTGACAGTTTTCTGGTGCCGCTTGTTTGCCTCTCAACACCGCTAATGCCCAGTTCTGCTTCTCCCAAAATGGAATTCTTTCTTCCTATTGGTATTACTGTGATAAAGGCTCTGTGGAGGAGTTGGTATAAACCAGCACTGGCCTCACTCTCTGCCACTCTCCTTAGAGGCTCTTCCATGGAAAGCACACCATGGTAGGAGTCATAATGTCTGTGTCCTAGTGAGTGGAGTCCCTGATCAGCTCACTATATTTGCATGTTTGCCCCTCCGGGTTGCCTGGGGCATAGTTAATAGACACTGGCCTCAATCTCACTAAAACCACAACACAAGCACATCAGCTCAGGCAATGGCAGACGGGAGTGAGGCCCTTTCTGCTTAGAACTAAGAGTGACACAGTGGAAAGATACCCACAGTTCCCTGCAGGATGGAACGTGTCAGCTGGGAGCCCACACCTCTAGAGGCATCAGTGTGCGCTAGTTAAGGATCCTTGTGGTTTGGACTTCAACTGTCCTCCAGAAGTTCATATGTGAAGGCTTAGGCCCTGATGGTGCTATTGAGAAGTAGTGGGAATCTCCAGAGGAAGTAGGTCATGGATCATGCCCTTGAGGGTTTATTGGAATTCATATTTTTCTTGTTTCCTGGCCACTCTTGTTCCAACACACATTCTACCACGATGTTCTGCTCTCACTGCAGGCCCCAGACGACAGGGCCAAGTGAACATGGACTGAAACTGTGACACTGTGAGCCGAATTTCTCACCCCCCTCTGTGCTGTTTACCTGGGGCACTTTGTTCCAGTGACAGAAAGTTGACTGACACGTCCTCCTTACCCTCACTCAGCCAGGCGGGCCTTGGGAGCTCAGGACTCTGGGGTTGTGTCAGCTGCCCTGTCTTGGTCTCAGAAGCTGCCAGATTGCTTCCATATGGATGTTGGTGAACACCCAGTGGCCTGCCAACTTCAAGGAGAGGTTCTGGGGACCTTTTCTCATTTGGAGAAAAAGAAAAAGAAACAGAGGAGATAGCAATGAAGTCAATTATGCTTCATAAACGGAGAATCTATGGGAATGATATCGCATGGAGAGTTTTAGATAAACATAAGTGTAGGCAGTTATGAGACAAGTGCCCTACTTCCTATCTGGAAGAAGAGAGAATGAATGGGTCAGACTGCAGTGGTTCTGTAGGTGCTGATCTTGGCGACTGGTAGCAAGTATCAGTACTTCTTCAGTGAGCAGGATGACACTGGAGTTCAGAACCGCGTGGTCTTCAGTGTTCTGTCAAACTTGGTCACCTCCCAGCTGTTCAACCTTGAACATCTTTTGTGTTTTATTTCTTCTTGTCTGCAAAGCAAGGATGATATGATACCCACCTCACAGGACTGTTAAGACATGAGCAGCTTGTGCGAAGTCCTTGCTGGTCTACAGCAAGCTAGTGGCAGTGACATCTTCAATCTTCTAATTACATGGGTGTTACCCCTACACACGGCAAATGGTCTTCTCTTCTTCTCCTTCCCAAAGACCCCAATCAATCTGTATGTAAAATTCAAGCTTGTCTGCTGTATGGGGTGGACAGATCTGTGAAGACCACATGGCCTTGGCAACTCTGCTCCATGTGGTCCCTGCTTTCTCCAAGAGAAAGCAGAGCAGCGAGGAATAAGGTGAGGGAGCAAGTTCACGAGGCCCTGGGCTAGCTCTGGACCAGGCACAGCAGCACCGTCATGCCCGCTCACTCATCCCTGGAGCATCCTGAAACTCCTCACTTTCTCAGACAGCTCAGGGAATTGAAGTCATTCCAGAGAAAATGACTTCAGGGTTCTACAGTCATGGGCTCTTGAGGATGGAGCTATTGTTCCTCATTAGACTAGTAATGTCAGACTGTCATATAGATCTGCAACAATACAACATCACCTACACCAAATTTTGTGAGCACAGCATTTCTTTAGCACTGGGAAATTTTAGCTATCCCAGCACCCAGAACACTGAGACAGGAGGATCACCACAAGTCTGAAACTAGTCTAGGCTACAAAGTGAATTATAGACAGCCTGGGTTCTAAGGTAAGATCTTGTCTCAAAAAAATTAATATTTTATTATCTAACCTTCCAAACTCATCTTTGTATTCAGTCTCCATGTTTTCATGTTTGATCATGTTTTACTGACCAGCCAATATGTTTTTTCTTAAATAACATTATGTAACCTTGAAAAAATTTTAAAAAGATTTATTCATTTTATGAGTGTATGCCATATATGTCTGTGCGCCATGTGCAAACAGTATCCACAGAGGCCAGAAAAGGACACTGGATCCCATGGAACTGGGATTACAGATGGTTGTAAACTAACATGTGGTTGTTGGGAATTGAATTTAGGCCATCTGCAAGAACAACCAATACTCTTAAGTGTTGAGCCATCTCTTTATTCCTCAAAATTTTTTTTTTAAATAATTTTTAGTAAACAAACAAGGCTGCATAAAATTATTTTTGGTAAACAAACATAAAAATTGACATTTTAGCATTGGTGAGCACATACTTCATTGTCTTATATAACCAGACACTTTGATAACATATGGTTTTTAAGGTTCTAAATGCTGAACTTATATCTTGAGTGAGTGATCATGTCAACCTTAGTCAATGTTCAAATGATCAAAATAACATTAAGTATAGTATGAATTTTGCCAGTTCTAGATTAAACATTAAAAATGTATTTGGGACTGTCACTCTTAATGTTAGTTTTCTCATTGCTGTGACCAAATGCCTGACAAAGTGACTTTAGGGAAGAAAGGGTTTTTTTTGGGGGGGGGGCTTATGGTGTGATATGATACAGCTCATCCCAGTGGGAGGTTGAGCAGCTGGGACTCCCACCTCTTCACATCATAGTAGAACCAGAAGCAGAGAGGCCCACCCCACAGAGGTCCACTTCCCCCAAGGAGGCCCCACCTCCTAGTAAAGACTCAACAACCTTCCCAAAGAGCACCATCAGCTGGAAGCAGGTGTTCAAACATGTGAGCCTGTGATGGACATTTCACAATCCACAATATCGTAAAATGACAACCTAATCAATGTTGCTTATTGCTAGAATGTTCTTGTGTGCAGACTTCCAAACTCTATTAATCAAATTTTATTTATTTTTTATAGATGTGCCCACTCACAAAGCCAATGGGAGCAGGATATTTTATTATGGGAACTCATCAGTTACTTCATTTATGAGTTCAAGTGCCCACACCACACAATAACCTATCATTGAAGATTACTTTCTCCTTCAATTTTGTTAAAAGAGAAAATCTTCCTAAGGGACTTGTTGCCCATAATTAGAACTACTCATTTTCTTGATTTCTGGGATATACAAAAAGCCATTTCCAAAATTTATTCAAAGATTATTAATTATATCACTTAGCAGCAGTGTATCTTATTCAATTCATTAAGAAAAGTCTGGGAAATTAAAATGTTATAAATTTCAATATACTTTCCCCAATGCATTTTTTAAAAAGTAAATGCATTTATTTTATTACACATTTTAAGTGTCAAAACCTCCAAGCTCAGATTCAGCTCATTCGATTTGTGGGAAATCCTGTGCACACAGACGTCTCTTCAGCAGAGCTTGTCTTCCTTTCTAAGCCAGTCTGGGATCCACCTTATTTTCTGTGACAAAAAGCCTGACTTAAGGTTTTAATTCATGCCAACATTACAATATATGTTTTCAGGACTATTATAAAAACCGTTGTAAGAGGGATTACTTCTAATCTTGTAAAAAAGATTACTGAAAGTGAAGTCCAAAATCAGGAATGACATGATGGAAATAGTCCATTTTATAATAGATTTTAAAAGCAAGGATAAATTTATAGCCTTTTCTCATGACCCAGTTGATCACAATTAAATGGCCTGTGTAGCTGCAATGGCAGTTGTTTACAATAAACAAAGCACAATTGAAGATGCTCACTTTTTAAAAGTAATGCAGGGGGTTGGGGATTTAGCTCAGTGGTAGAGCGCTTGCCTAGCAAGCACAAGGCCCTGGGTTTGGTCCTCAGCTCCGACCAAAAAAAAATTTTATTAGTTTCTGAAAAGAAATAGAAATTATTCCTTTAATTGGATTAGACATTGACATTCAACTAATTTTATGAAACAGAAAAGGTATACATTGCTAGGAATGAGTGGATCCAGACACTAGCAGTTAATTTTATCACTTGATTAATAAGAGGTGTAGAAGGACACATTTTAAACATTTTACAAGCTTAAATATCTTAGGATTCAATGCAATTGGAAAACATAGCTTATTATATTATTTGATAAAATAGATTTTAATTACTTATTGAATAATGCACAGTGCATTTGAGAGAAACCACATAAAACTTTTATCTCAATCTTAGTATAACATTTGGACTAGTGTTCCTGAAAGCCTCTGTGCCTGAGAGCTAGTGTTCTGAAACAAAACTGTGCTGTTCCAGCTGCTCGGAAATTCCTTTTTACTTCTCCCTCCCTCCCTCCCTCCCTCCCTCCCTCCCTCCCTCCCTTCCTCCCTCCTCTCTTCTCTTCTCTTCTCTCTCTTCTCTTCTCTTCTCTTCTCTTCTCTTCTCTCTCTCTCTCTCTCTCTCTCTCTCTCTCTCTCTCTCTCTCTTTCCTTCTCTCTCCACCGCTTCTCCCTCCCTCTCCAGCATAGTTACTTGGGAGTATAGTTTCAGATATGCTCTGTGACCTGGAACAAATAACAACCTCTCTGGGCCTCCCTCTAACCTCTGCAAGATGTGTGTTATACACATGAGCCTGTTACCATGTGTTAGTGTGGGGCTGGGAATTGGAGAGCATAGTGTGTATGTGTAGTGGAGTTGAAGTGGAAACATGTCTGGATGTGCAGATGTATGGTGAGTGTGATGCATGTAGAGAGTAGTGAATGGGAGGATGGATCAGAAATAGAATTCCATAGGAATTTAACTACTTCCTGTACTTTGCAGTGATGTGTGGGACCAGTAGACTATTTTTCTTGTCTCAATAGATCTGGGGCACACAATGTGCTGACTGCTGGGCTCAGCATTTGGCTTTCTTGGGACATGAGGTAAATGTATTTCTTGCCTTCATGGAGCTAACAATCTGGAATCCCACTGATAACATGGACTTCTGTCTACCAGGAGAGGCTTTGTGGTCTGGGGAACTGTAGTCGGATGTTAGTACCTATAAGCCTCACACCTTAAAGGTTTCATCCCTCAGGTAATGGTATCAGAAGGTGGAGCCTTTATGAGGTGATTAGATCATGAGGCTAAGTCCATCATTAATGAGATATACTCCCATGAAAGAAGTTGAAGGGAGACCTTTGCCCTACCTGCCATGTGAGGACATGGCAGAACTGGTAGTCTACAAGCTGGGAAGGGGACTGTCATAGTTAGAATTCTATTACTGTAATGAAATACCATGACTGAAAAGCAAGTTGGGGAGGAAAGAGTTCATTCAGCTTACACTTTCACACTGTAGTCCCTCACTAAAGGAAGTCAGGACAGGAACTCAAACAGGGCAGGAACCTGGAGGCAGGAGCTGATGCAGAGGCCATAGAGGGGTGCTGCTTACTGGTTTGCTCATCATGGCTTGCTCAGCCTGCTTTCTTACAGAACCTGGGATCACCAGCCCCAGGATGGCACCACCACAATGTGCTGAGCCCTCCCCCTCATTCACTAATTAAGAAAATGCCCTACAGGCTTGCCTAGAGTCTGATCTTATGGAGGCATTTTCTTAATTGAGGCTCCCTCCTCTCAGATGACTTTAGCTGTGTCAAGTTGACATAAAACTAGCCAGCACAGGACCCTTTGCCAGAACTCAAGTCTGCTGCACCTCTATCTCAGGCTTCAGCCTTCCCTATCCAGGAGAGATGTCTCTCAGTGTGTGTGTGGCGACTGGTTGCAGCTGCCTGCGTGGTTTAGGATGGAGCTACCAGAGCAGAAAGCAGAGACCCCTGGTCACCTGCTGTCGAGGCCTGAGAGATTCGAAACACTGGCTACAGAAGAGGATGGTGTCCTTCCTGGCTTACTCTGTTCAGCACAGAAGCCACAGCCATATATGTCTAGCTGGGGAGTCCTTGTCCCAAGTTTGTGTGCTGGGATTGTATATCATACACCAGGTTTTGAAGATGGCACAGAAGGAACACAAGCTCATTTGGTAAGGGTCAGATGATAAAAAAGAACCTTTGGAAGAGATGGAGTTGTAAAAAGTATTGTTAATCAGAAAGCTCAACATCTCTTTTATTTATTTATTCATTTATTTATTAGTTGTATTTATTTATTTATTTATTTATTTATTTATTTATTTATTTATTTATTTATGTTTATTTTAGTGGTAGCTCCTAAAAATTCACTTGTACCCGAGGCTCATGTTCTCCTTCCATCCTCCAGTGCCATCCAGGGTGATGAGAATGGTCCACGTGGAGTTCAGGTAGGTGGAGGCTCCCCAGGCATGGTGAAATGAAGGGATAGTTCATGGTTGAGTGTGAGGCTTGAGGGAGAGACCATAGGCTGCATTACAGCATTCTCAGAGTATCCTGTAATGGAGTGTGATGTATCCTGAAGTCTCAGGAAAGGGTTTAAAAAGGGATGTGAGTCGGGCGGTGGTGGTGCACGCCTTTAATCCCAGCACTCGGGAGGCAGAGACAAGTGGATCTCTGTGAGTTTGAGGCCAGCCTGGTCTCCAAAGTGAGTTCCAGGAAAGGTGCAAAGCTACACAGAGAAACCCTGTCTCGAAAAACAAAAACCAAAAATAAAAATAAATAAATAATTAAAAAAAATTAAATAAAAGGGGGATGTGACCGTTGGGATTGTAGATATTCTACTCTGGCTTCTCTGGAAAAATGGTATGAGAAGCATGAGCAGGACTAGAGCAGAAGGAGCAGGCAGAGGTTCTAGTTGTCTAGGTGAGGGACAGTGGCTTTGCCTGGCTGCTGTCAGTGTGGGCGGAGAGACAGGCCAGTGGAGATGGAAGAACTTACTACAGACATCAGGAGTTGTTCAACGAGGAGCCCCGCAGGAACAGAGTTGTTTGCCTCTGAAGCTGGTAGAAGGGCAGCAAGGAAGCTGTCCTGTCTGGACACTCACCCTCAGAAGCTCCGAAACTCCAAAAGCACAGGAAGGAGCGGTACCTTCTGGGTGGAGAGAGATCTCCTGAGCGACAGGACCTTGTCAAAGTGTTAGTTGTGCAGTCCTGTGCCTGTGTGGTGCCATCCCTAATGGTAGCCTTGGAGGCTGCCGCTCCGTGAAGTTTTTGGCCAGTGGGTTTAAGTTCTGCAAAGGCTGGTGCTTTGGCAGATGTGTGTGCCATGAGGAAAGTGTTTGTCACGCTGGGGTCTGTCTGCTACCCACTCCCAGCCTGTGGTATGGCAGCCTCTAGCCTTCAAATCACCAGAATTTCAAAATCAGACATGACTTGGGCGCTGTTCTTCGGTCTTCCCACCCCTTCCTTTAGCTGATCTTGTTCACCTCTCAACTTGGGATTTTTTGCTTAGGATGTGAAATCAGTGATTTTCCTCTCAGACCTCAGACTCTTCTCAAATGTTCCACAGGCAGAAGCCTATCACTGTCTAATATTGTCAGGCTCTCCCCACCTGGTCCTCCTCCCAGGTTCCGCTCCTGTCACTCTTTATGGGTCTTCACGCCTGCAGTCCAGCCCACTCACCTGTCCCTCTCAGACTCTCTTCAGTTGGCTCAGGCTGACTCCTGCCTGCTGTCAGCTTCCCGCTCTCTCTCCCTGTGCATCACCCACAGTTTCCCACAGCCTAGGTAGAACTGCCACTTTCTTCCTGAATTACTCTCTTACTGTCTCTCACTGCAGTGAGTTCCAGCTCTAAACAGCCTGGTATTTCTAGTTCTTGCTTACAGGTATATCCTCTCCTCTGTGTTGTTGAGTGTTTCATAGGCTTAGTGTTTTGTCACCTGGGGATACACAGTAAATAGGATTCATGGAACCCTTAGGATTAAGGGTATCCTCATTTTGTATGGGGATTAGGTGCGCATGACAGCCCGGGACAGGAGTAAAGTTGGAGGTGTGATAAGTCAGGGGTCTCGGTGACAGAACTTCAGAAGATATTAGCAATCTGGAGAGTTCTGACCCCGTGCTGATCCTGCTGAGGCACCCCATATGCCTAGTTTGGGGCCTCCCTGCTCCAGTGGGAATGAGCAGTTGGAAATGAGTCTACCCTGGGAACATACAGGACCAGTGGAGTCTTCTTTCACATGAAACATGGCTAGATGTTTGGATATTCCCTGCATGTGTGAACCTCCTCAGCACGATTCCAGAACCCTGAAAACCAGGAGGACTGGGGGGTCTGGAATGGCGGTGTTTTGAGACATTCTGCAGATAGACAAAAGGCTAACACTACGTGATATCTTTGTAAGGGTGCCTGCAGGACTGTACTTGTGCTGGTATTGTGTTCCCCAAAATATTGTGCACCCTAATAAACTTATCTGGGGTCAGAGACAGAACAGCCACTAGCTACAAAGGCTAGAAAATGGTGGCACTCACACCTTTAATCCTAGCACTCCAGAAGTAGATCCCTCTGGATCTCTGTGAGTTCAAGGCCACATTGGAAACAGCCAGGCATGGTGACACAAGCCTTTAATCCAAAGAAGTGAGCCTTTAATCCCAGGGAGTGATGGTAGAAAACAGAAAGATATATAAGGCATGAAGACCAGAAACGAGAAGCATTTGGCTGGTTAAGCTTTCAGGCTTTCGAGCAGCACAGTTCAGCTGAGAGCCGTTCGGATATGAGGACACAGAGGCTTCCAGTCTGAGGAAACAAGACCAGCTGAGAAGTTGGCCAGGTGAGGTTAGCTGTGGCTTGTTCTGTCTCTCTGATCTTCCAGCATTTCACCCCAATAACTGGCCCCGGGTTTGATTTTATTAATAAGAACTTTTAAGATTCATGCTACATGTAATCATGCTAGCTGAGGTACAGAAACAGGCAACAGTCTGAGGGTGTTCAGTTAGTGAAAGTACGGATACAAGGGTGTAGACCAGGATGACATGGTCCTATAGGGGCCTGGGATACAAGATAACTAACTGGAACTTCTTAGAGAAGTCACATCTCCATCGTTGGCCTCATAGGGTGGGTGGGTGGGAGAAATAGGAATGGCTGTATCTTAGAGACAGTGTATTTATTAACCAATGCCACCAAATTCAGAGACATGATATACTGTGTGTGATAACCTCGTAGGAATTCAGGGAAGTAGCATAGGATCTGACACTCAGCTCTGGGGCCCCGGAGAAAGCCTCAGAGGGTATGAAATTTTCCTTCCTGGTTCACTTGAAGAAGGGAAGGAGGCTGAGGCAGAGGCTATTTAAGCATGGTTTGGGCACATCAGATGGGTTTGGGGATGGAGTAGTATTGAGCTTTAACACACAGGCTAGACTTTCAGGCTCCATAAGTGATGTCATCCACCAGGTCATGCACTGGCTGAGTCAGAACACCCAGGGGCTTTGCTAAGAATGATTTAGTGGGGTTCTGGCTTAGCATGTCTAAAGTCATCTTCAATCATCTTCCAGGGTATCGTGCAGTCTGGTATGGCGGCCACTGTCTGGGGGAAGAGTTCAAGGAGGGCAGAAGAATGGCAGCTCACTTGGACTTCGTATCGTATTGTTCTTTAGACCTCACTGAAGGCATGTGAGGCCCCACTGCAAAGTGTCACTGACATGCAGGCAGAAGCCAAGGGGAAAATGTTCAGATGCACGAATGTTCCCAGTGGCCAAAGCGTTCCTCTCCTCTGTCACCCCTGTGGCATGCTATGTAGCTCAGGGTCACAGTCACACTTCAGCCATTAGCTTTCAGACTTCTCCATGCAAAATAGGCACAGAGAGGTTGTCACTGGTCACTAAATACACACTGCTGGGTCCATCCAGAGTCATGGGCTGGGCTGGGGTAAGGCCAGGTCATCTGTAGTTCACTGCTTCTCAGATGATGATGTCTCAAGTGCAGGGACCTCACTGTGAGGATCATGGACAAAAGATAGAACCTGCGTGTGTCCAGAAACCAGGAAGAATAGAAAGGAGAGAGGGCCAGAAGGAATATCTGAATCCAGCATGGCCCAGAGCTTTCTAATATAGTGATAGACACCAAACCCCAGGTCTAGAAACTTCAAACTACCAGGTAAGGTAAATTCCCCAAGCTGTACATATGGATGCACCAGATTAAAAATGCTGAGGACCAAAGACAAGAAAACATTCAAAGGTGCCAGAGGAGAGGTTTTACTTATAGCAAAGAGCAAAGGTAGAAATTACAGCAGGATCATTGTGGAAATAATGAGAGCTGAGGAGAGAAGGGTCAAGTATTTAAAGTGTTGTCACCAGCTAAGAATCTGCACTAGGGAATGGTGCTACAGAAGAGGAGACTATCTCAGGCAGACATGGGATAAGAGAACCCATTGCCCTCGACAAAACATTAGAAATTCTTCAGAGAAAAGAAAATGACACGCTCTGGAACTCAGCTCTGCATAAAGAGAGGACAAGTACCAGGCAGGAATCACTGGAGGCAGCACATGGTGCTCCATTTTCTTATTCTTGTTTGATCTGATGGACAAGCGTTTGAAGGACACAGTGATGGGGATGGAGGTGTAGCTCCATGGTAGAGTTCTAGCCTACTCCTGATATGTGTGATGCCCTGTATTAGGTAGGAGAATGTAGCTCAGTTGGTAGAGTGCTTGCCTAGCATGTACAAAGCCCTTGGTACCCAGCCCAAATACACAGGGCATGGTGGCATATACTCTTGTAATCCCAGTGGTTGGGAGTGGGAGGCAGAAGAATCAGCTTCCATCAGCTATATAGAAAGTTTGAGGCCATCCTGGGATACATGAGACCCTGTCTCAAAACCAAGTAACAACATAAATGAATAACAATGGTAATAATGGCAACAATGTATCACATGACTACAATGTGTGAATAAATGAAACAAAGGACAGAGGGTGTCAGAATAGATTAAAATCTGTTGAAACATCCCCTCTTAGAGGCTCATGAGTTGCACAGGAAAGTCATGTGACTTACCAGGGCCTTCCCAGTCCTCTTAGGTGGGGCAGCTGCCTCCAAGCCATACAGGGAACTGCAGGGACTCAGCTTCCAACCAATGGGGGTAGGCTTTTCGCTGATGGAGCTGTCTGAGTCACACATGCTCCTGTAAGTAACCCTAATAAGGTCATGGGTTCACCAGTCTATACCATGGTGGAATTGTTTCTTTGGTCTGTGTTTGGTGCCTTATCTGGGGCAAGCTGACATTTGATCATGTCTCCTCAGTGCAAGAGTTGTTTACAAAACTGCACATTATATATGAAGATGAGCTAAGGGTATAGGCAAGGAAGGACATTCTGACACAATTATCCTGGGGAGAAAGTAGCAGCCATTGATACCTTCAAGAATTCATCAGTGTTTCTCTTGAGAGGAGTTCAGTTCTTTTGTGCAATGAAAGGATTGGGCCAGGGTTAGCGGGATTTTCGGTAGGGAAGGCCCTCTTTGATGGCTGTGCTCCAGTGTGGTCTCAGGTGTGCTCAGCTGCAGACTCACTACAGGAGATGGTAAAGGCTGCTGAGCTCCCATGTCCAACAGGGTCTCTTCTACCAGCTAATTCTTGTACGTTTCGGCTTTTGTTTGTGTTCCTAGGAGCCTTCCAGGAGAGCTAGAGGAGACATAACTCAGCCCGGGACATGGGCGGGTTTGGCCCAGAAGAGTCAGGCAACAGGGAGTGGCAGGCATCTGGAGGGCTCACACCCAGAAGGGCCCTGAGGAGTGTGGGTGCTCCTGTGCACGCTCCTGTGCCTTTATCTCTCTTCAACACCAGCAACTAAACAGAAAGTACAATTGTTGTGTCACCTGTGATATTAAACCCATGATTGATGGTTTGGACTGAACGGCTCAGGTGTTGGCATTCTGGAGTTTCAATAAATGGAGGCTTATGAGTTTATGTCAGACGTGTTCAGAAATGCCCTGAAGAATATGATTTCATGAGGTGTGAAAAGACGCTTTCTGCTGTGTCTGTGCTTCCACATTCTTGTGCTGTGGCCTGTGGGGGAATGTGAGTCCTGAAGCACCAGGTTAGAGATGTGTGGGGGCAACCTTCTCAGCTAGGAGCCGTTAATATGGGCATTGCTGCCAGACAAGGTGAAAAACTCTACAGTGTTTGCAATGTTTGCAAATTTATTTGGATAGGGAGATTTGAGAAAATGCACTCATAAGGACACATACTCATAAGGGGACACACACACACACACACACACACACACACACACACACACACACACACACGAGAAATGGCATTAGAACCTTGGTCTTTTTAGTCTGCTCAGGGCTCACTCAATTAACCCATGGCTCCTGCGGCTGTATGGTTAGGCCTGAGGACACCTTATCATCTAGAACTGGCAGGTGTGATATTGTGCTCCCCCAGAGGCCAGGATAGAAACTGTATTTTTGTTTATTTATCCTTCAATACCCATCTTCTACCTTTGGCACACAGCTGGGAGCGAGCTGGAGTGTGGATTGCAGACTCTGGACTTTGGAGCTTCCTCTCAGGGTCCTGTGAGTGAAGGCAACTCTTCTTCCAGCCTTCTCCTTCTGTCCTAAGCCCCAGCCTACATCTTCTCCAGTCCAGGGCTCAGGTATATGGCTTCTGTTGTAGAATGCTGTCCTCTAGGTGTGACCTGGTTCTTCCCTTTTGGGTGCTCAGCACCTGTGATTACAGAAAGGAGACTCATTAACTTTCCATCATGGAGCAGAGGAGGGGTTCCAGAGTCTCTCCCTTCCCAAGGGACCGATAGACAGTTCACAGCTCCTGGGAGAGAGTATGCTCTTCATGGAACAGCACCCATGAGCTGATAATGCTCCTGTAAGTAACCCTAGCTCAAATCATTGGTCCCCCAGGCTAGACTTGAAAGGAATCCTTTCTTTGGTCTCTGGTTGGTTCCTATCTGGGCTGAGTAGACATTTGTTTACATTTCCCCAGGAAAAGTCATGTGATATCTTTCTAAGACCTTTGGAACTAGAGTTAGTATCCTGATTTAGGAGAAGAAAAATCCTAGCTAGGTGGTGGTGGCACACACCTTTAATGCCAGCACTTGGGAGGCAGAGGCAGGAGGAAATCTGTGAGTTTGAGGACAGCCTGGTCTACAGAGTGAGTTCTAGGACAGCCAGAGCTACACAGAAAGACCCTGTCTCTAAAAGAAAGGGGAGGGGAGAAGTCCAAGTTTAAGCAGAACTCATGAGCTGCAGAGGACATGGACAGGGCGGCCTTCCAGGAGGAAGTGTGGTCATCTCAGAGGGTTTCTGGTGGTGGTGGTGTCTGTGTGTGGGGTGCCTGAGTCTCAAGCAGGTCTGGGCTAGAGACTAACTCTGAACCTGTGGGTCTCAGACATCTCTGCAGGAGTACAGAAGGCCAGCATCTCCCCTGAGGTCCTGTGGGGGTCTGGCCATGGGGCTCAAGCTGCTATCAGAGCCCAAGGCAGGACTTTAATGAATGTTAGCTCTTTCTTCTCTCAACTGGGATCTCTCAGCTAGCAGCCCCAGAGGGAACAATTAGGTTGTTTATCCAAACCTCAGCCACTTTGCTATGTAATTGATTTTTCATTGAGTGTATTTAGGAGAGGTTATTTACATGAATGCAGGCCCACCAGGGACAGCAGCATCCTTGTAGCAGAAGGGAGAAGCCTGGATCAAAGGGCAGGAGAGTCTGAGAGAACAGGATGGGTGAGCTTCCAGGCCTCTATAACCTGGGCGAGATTCTGGGCAAATCTTTAACCCTTCAAACCCTGGCCTCATTTTAAAGGCGAGCAGTGTTCCCTTTAAACAGTTGCTGGGAAGGTGCTGGCCACTGAGCCAGGTGCACCATGGAATCCCCAGACCCTAGATTTCATGACTATTATTACTACCACTACCCTCCATGCGGGGGAGCTTTTCCATCCTCAGCTTGCCTACCGCTCTCCAAGGCTCAGCCTCTATTCTAAATTCTACCTCTTCCCCAAAACCTTCTCTGCGAGCCCCAGTTTTTATCCAGTTAAATTCCCACCTTCCACAAGCAGCTTTGAGGATTATCTGCTGCACCAGCTCTTAAAACTCTTTTAAAAGTGAAATATAATTACAGTTTCCTCCCTACAGTCCTTCCAACTCCTCCCTTCCTCTCAAATTCATGGCCTCCTTTTCTTTAGTTATTATTGTTACATATATATGCATAAATATAAAAATACAACCCCCCGAGTCTGCTTAGTGTTGCTTATATGTCTATGATTTCAAGATGACCACTCAGTATTGGATAACCAGTGAGGGGCTCAGCTCTGGGGAGGATTCATTCTCCCTCTCTCTGCAATCAGTTGCCTGTAGCTCTTTGGGGTGGGCCCCCATAAGATTTTCCCTTTCTGTGTTAGTCTATTGGTGCGCAAGGCAGCCATATTTTGAGGTGTCATGGGTTTAGGTTTCCTGTCACATCTAAGAGACACAAGCTCACAGCAAATTTCCCAGTCCTCTTGGCTCTTACAATCTTCCCACCCTCTTCTACAGCGTTCCCTGGATCTTAGACGCAGGAGTCGTGTTAGTTATATCCACGGGGGCAAGGTACCACATGGTGTGTTGTTCTCTGCATTTCGACCAGTTGTGGTTTTATGTAATGCTCTCCATCTGCTGCAAAGAGAAGCATCTCTGACGGATGGTGAGACTGGAGCTGTGTTTTAAACCTTAGCTGTAAGCCACTGAGTTTTATTCTTCTCTATTCCCCTTGTAGATCAGGAATCGGCCAACTCCAGGTGGCCCATGGGTTAAACCTGCCCATTGCTATTTATATAGTTTGTAAGTTAAGAATCATACTCACAGTTCTAAATGGTTGAGAAAAATCAAAAGAATACTTTGTGATACATTGTCATTGCTAGGTCACAAAGTGGCCCCACAAATGGTAGTGCTGTTGCTGATGTCCTAAAGATGGTGGCCTGGGCCTGACCCAGGCTGGATTCTTAGGGTGTAAACAGGAGTCTTACTGGGTAAACAGAAACCTAAGCTCAGCATCCTTGGAAACCTTGTGAAGAGGCTTCTGTTTGTCAGGAAAGCCTCCTACTTCCCTTCTTTGCTCCCTAGGGTCAACTACCTCAGGTAAAGAGCACCTAGTTCCCAGTTAACCCAAGCAGCCTGCAGCAAGTCACAGTCCCCACACTAACTCCCAGGCTGTTCTGGCCTGCAGGCCGCCTTCCACTGTTACCTGCTCCATAAAACAGACTCTACTCTTCCAGTCCAGCCACTGTTCTCTACCATCTGGGGCAGCCTGGCAGTTTATGTCCCAATAAACTATTATCTACCCACGGAGTGGTCTATTTTGGTGGTTTCACTGTGCTCGCTTACAGTTACGTGAAATTCAAACTCCCGTGTTCACACAATTCTCGTGGACCACAGGTGCAGCCTCCATTCTCCAGCCTGTTGCTTCAGTGTGGAGTGGCGGGGTTAAGACAGACTATATGACCTGCAAGCCAAAGGCTGTTAGTGTCCTGGCCTTTACAGCAAAGTGTGCTGGTCCAGATTCTGCACTTCCAGAGGGTGGTATGTGCCCTTCTTGTCAGAATTTCCACAGCACTCAAAGGAATCCTTGCAATCTAGCAGAGAGCTTAGTCTGTTTTGTGTGGCTGGGTCAGGGATGCCCGGATCAGGACCTTACAGTGTAAGAGGTTCCTTTGGCTTCTGATTCTGGTGACTGGGGTCCTGAGCTGACAAGACACCAGCATGTTAGTGAAGGCCCCTTGGCTGCATCACAGTATGGAGGAAAAACAGTGACGGTCTGTGTGGAGAGGCCAGCAAGTGCTGGGGCCTCACTCCACACCAACCCACTCTCAGGAGAACTAAGTATTGTGAGACCCAGCCCACTCCAGGACACCAGTGTTGTGGAGCCCCAGGGCACAGCCACCTTCCACGGAGTGCCACCTCTGAAAGGTTCCACCACAGCTTCCAGCCCCTGAATGTGTGGGACAAACTCACCCAAGCCCTGCCAACCACAGGACAGACCTAAGCGGCTGGTGGCAGCTGCTCAGTCTCATCACTGGGGGCTCTTGTCTGGTCCTGTTCCTGGTTTCCAGCTCAGTGTAGGACTCTGTCCACCATTGGGTCTCAATGAGGTATCACATGGGAGAACTAGAGACGAGGAAGAGGGAGATGAGGCACCACCCAGCTCTGCCCTGTGGAGCTTCATCTCACATCACATGGCCTGTTTATTGAGGTGCTTGTCAGTGCAGGTCTTGCACCTGGCCGGTTGTCTGTGCTGGAAATGAACGTGCTTAGCTCAGGAGACACTCAGCAAGCAGAAGTTCTTCTGCCACCACTGAGCTTCCTGTCTGCATGGAGGTGGGGCAGGCATTCCAAAACCTCCAGTAAGCACAGACTATGGAAATAAATTGTATTTAAATATGACCAAATGTGAAGAAAAAAATTAGGGTTAGGAGACAGTACATGCCAGGTTTCTTGGGTGTTTGGAAATTTGGGACCTTAAATTGGGATACCAGAAGCTTCTCTGAGGTTACATGAGTAAAGTGTGAGGATGTGAGGCATGTGAACTGTGTTTGAATAATGAAGAATTTAATGAGAGCAGAGAAGACAAGTACAAAGGCCCTGTGACAGAGGCAGTAGGGTGGAGGTGGGGGAGAGGTGGGGAGGGAGAGAGGGATGGAGGCAGTGGGGGGGGGGGGGGGGGGGGGGGGGGGGGGGGGGGAGAGGGATGGAGGCAGTGGGGGTGGGAGGTGGGGAGAGGTGGGGAGGGAGAAAGAGGCTTGCTGTGTTGAGGAACAGGATGAACAGTGTGGCTGGAGTGAGGACAGGGAGGAGGAAGGGAGCTAAGGGGGGGAGCAGGAAGGAGAGGCAGACGGTCTGAAAGGCTGTTGTTCATGTGAGGGTTCCTCCTTTCCTCTGAATTGCAGTCATTTAAGGGTTTTGCACACAGAACCAAGGAGGTCTGGTTTCTACCTGTAGTGATAGTAGTGGAGGTGCTTAACAAGTAAGAACACTGACGTCAAACCATCCTGACGACACACTTCTGTAATCCCAGCACTGGGGGGGCAGAGGCTGAGGACTTTGAATTTGTAGGCTGCCTGGACTTCACAGCTAGATCTCATTTCAAAGATAGAAAAACAAAACAAAACAAAAAACCAAACAAACAAAAAAAACAAAAAACCCTGGCTGGTGATCTGGGCTGGTAGAATGCTTGCTCAGCATGCAGGGAATCCCAGGGTCCATCCCCAGCACTGCACTAACCTGGCCTGGTGGCGTGCACCTGTAACCCAGGAGGCAGAAGCAAGAGAATCAGCAGTTCAAGGTCACCCTTGTGTTTGAAAGAAAGCCAAGCCAGGCCAAATTAAACCAAGCAAAGCAGGGAACTTTCAGAAAGGCCAGTGGTACAGGGCTCTATGTGTAGTGTGAGGCAGAGGTGGGATGTGTCTGAGTCTGGACAAGGTCTCCCTATTACCTGTCTTCTTGGCCTTCCTGGCAGGCATCACACAGAGCCTCAGCAATTTTCCACTAAGTGAATCCAGAGTAACTTCAGGGGCTTGGCCGGGGTTTGGTTGGGGCTTGGCTCCAGGAGGGAACCACCCAGCCCACCAGCCCATCTGTTCTCCTCTGCCTTGGTGCTGAGAACAGTGAGTGGGGGTGTCCAGGCCTGGCCAGCAGGCCCTTCTGTTTGCCTTCCCCTTGGACCCTCCATGCAGCAGCCTGAGCGACAGACATTAATTAAAGTGTAAGGGAATGACTTCATTAGCTTCTAATGGTCACATGCTGCCAATTAAACACCTTGATGACTAGCTTCCTCGGGAGCTTAATTAGCTATTGCTCAATAATTCCAGCCCTGTGCCACCACCTGTCAGGTTAGGAGCCAAGACTTTTCTTGGATGTGCCCCCCTACTCCTTGGGAGCCAGGAGCTTCAAGAGGAGTTGGAATTGGCACATCCCTAGACCATTCTGTGGTCCTGTTGAGCATCTGAAGCTTGGTGGAAATTCCCCGATGGGCAATATTTAACTTGCTGGCTGTGTGTCTTCCATACTTTGGCAATCGGATCCTTTAGCTGAGACGCCTGTCAGAGAGGAAAACCTGAATGGACCTTGTGGCTTCTCCCTTCTGTAGGTCACATGAAGTCCCGTTCTTAGTTGCCTGTAGCAGCTGCAGAGCTGACTTTGTTAGGAAGGAAGGGCCAGAGTTTTACAGCACCTCAGGGGACCGGCTTTGGGTCCTGCAAACTCAGCATGAGTGGACAGAATGGAGAGGCTGCTGCAGACACAGGCCTTAGGGTGGATGGTGTAGACACGGTAATGGACATGATTCCGGGACACTTGGTTTGCAGTGACAGAGCCCTGAGCACAGGGCAGCCCTTTCTAGGATACACAGAGGAACAGACGTTGCCCAGGGATACTGGCCAGCCTGAGGAGGATACAAAAAAATTAGAGTGGTAAAGGAAGGGGCCGGGAAACTGCAAGAGCGTTCCAGGGCCTGGGCACACCTTGGCGTGATGCCTAGGAACCATCGTCATTGTTCAAGCTGCTCCAAGATCCCATGCGAGGGTATGGGTTACATGGTGCTATGCAGGGCATGGCAGGGTCTGGTGCTCTGACCTCCACTGCTAAGTATGGTTCTTCATGGAGGCAGGGCTGTGCAGCGAGGTGCATAGTCCTAAAGCATTCCCTCCACTCTCCTGGCTCCCATTTCATATCGGCTCACAGGTCACAGTTCTCTTTTATTTCTTTTTTGTTTTCAGACAGGGTCTCATCTTGTAACCCATGCTAGCCTCAAACTTGCGATCCTCCTGCCTCAGCCTCCTGAGTGCTGAGATCACAGGTGTGTACCGCTGTGCGTTGCTCCACGGAGTCGTGCATCCCCTCCCCTGTTGAAAGTGCCTTGTAGCTACTTCATCACTAGATGGTAGGGGAAGTAACAACGGTCTGCCATCCACTCTGGGCCCGAAGAAGCCAGCAGCTGCCGCTGCTCTCCTAGGGCTCCTCTTGAATCCCAGCCACCACACTGTGGGGAAGCAAGCGGGCATGGGGGCGCCGACAGCTCCAGCTGAGTCCCAGCCAGCTGCCAATGGCAACTGCCAGACACACGCACAAGCCTTCAAACAGTTGTCTGCTCAGAGCAGAGATGGCTGCCCCCACTGACCCTGGCCACATCGCACAAAGATAAACACAATAGATGCAGACTGTTGACTCCAGACCTGCTTTGTGGGGTTAGTCAGAAAGCTGAAGGCAGGCTCTCAGGCCCCGGAATCCTCCAGGGTCTCAGATCACTCTGCGGCAGCCAGGAAGCACGGCCTGGACTCACTTCCTAGAGCACAGGGCAACTCAGGGTTTGTGGAATGGATGAGTGCAGATTCCAATCAGGATAATAAGAATTCTGCCTTCGTCCCGAGACCCCGTCTTTCTCTAGTACCTTACTCCAGTGTTTATTATAAACTTTGATCTTGTTAACAATAATGTCCATTTTTCTAGTTACAATTAGGAATTTCAAAATATGGAAACGAATTCCAAGTGGAGTGCTGAGTGAGCTGAGAATGCTCAGAGCTGCTAGCACAGCCCCTTGGCACCTCACAGAGTCCTGAAGGGCTCGTTTTCTGTGGAGGTATGGGCGTGTGTGTGTGTGTGTGTGTGTGTGTGTGTGTGTGTGTGTGTGTGCGGGAGGTGGTGGCAGGCGGGGGTATGAGGATGAGGTGGGGTGGTGGGGTGGTGGTGGTGGTTCATGGTTCGTACTTGTCCACTGACCCTTAGCTGAGCATGGGTTCTGCTCTTGAGTTTTGTGTTTTACTCCCTCACTGCTGTGATGAAATAAATATCTGACAAAGCCAACGTAAGGAAGGTGGGCTTCATTTTGGTTCACAGTTTGAAGACACATGTAGAGCGCCTTTTCAGACCTCCAGCCCCCAAATCATGACACAAGGACTTGTTAATTATGAAAGCTTGGCCTTAGATTAGGCTTTTTTCTAACTATCTCATATAACTTAAATTAACCCATTTCTATTATCTACAAGCTGCCACGTGGCTCATGGCTTTTACCTCTCCTCCGGCGTGTCTTGGTCACTCTGCATCAGACTCTGCATTTTTCTTCCCTGAGACCTCTCTGTCCCCAGAAGTCCCACCTAACCTCTTCCTGCATAGCTATTGGCCATTTGGCTTTTTATTAAACCAATCACAGTGACCCATCTTCACACAGTGTAAAGGAATATTCTGCAACAAATACAGCCCATCATGGTGGGGAAATCAAATTGGCAGGAACATGAGGCTACTGGTCACACTGTCCAGGGGCAGGAAGCAGAAAGAGGTGAGGGCTTCTGCCCAGTTTACTGCCTCCTTTTTATCCAGTCAGGACTTGGACAGGATGAGTGATGTGGGCTGGATCTGGAGACAGGCCTGTGTGGGGAAGGCAGCGTGCTCCCTTGGAGGGACCTGAGAACAGGATGACAATGTCTGAGGAGTATGTTGGTGAGCCTAGACTTCCAGGAGGCTCTAGGAGCCTCTCAGACTCCTTTAAAAACTGCCAGGAGGGTCTGCAGCCCAGGCCTGAAGACTGCAGCTTCTTCTGAGAGTTGGTGAACACAGTAGGAGCCATTTGGCTCAAGAGCGAGAGCTCTAACCTCCTGTTTGACTCGGCCACCGGTAGCCACTGCAGCCTTCAGAGCCTTCCTCCTAGCATCCCCTTGTCTGTAAGTGTTGACTGCGATGGACATGTCCTTTTGGGTGCTAGAGATGGCACAATTCAGAGCATGCTGCAGGATGAGAAGCCATGCCTCAGAAGGTAAACCCCAGGGGAAGGACACTGCTTTCCCTTGGCCCATTCTGCCCAGTTGGAGTGTGAACAGGTGTGGACCCAGGGCTGACTCCTCCAGTGACGTCACTCACACTGGCCCAGCAGCAGAAGTGTTCACATCCATCTTGTTTCTTTGAGTATTTGTTTCTTGGAGTATTGATTTCCATTATAGAAAAATTAGAAAATCAAAAAAGAAATGATGCATGAGTTCAGCAGCTGTGATCTGGCATCTATTTATTGCTGCTTTTTCTAGCTACATAGCTAGACCGGACTGTTCTGTACCGTTCTCCCTGGTGATGCACTTGAACTCTCTCCTTTTTGATAAGTACAGATCGACATCATCATCTTTAATGGCTTCATGATAATCTCATCATTGGAACATAACAAATTATTTAACAATTCCCTACTTGTTTGAACTTTACATTTCTCTGCTTTTTTGTTTTGCTGTTACAGGCAGGACTGTGATAGCATTTTACACAGATCTTTGCTTACTTATTTCCTTGAATATGAACATTTTTACAGCTTCTAATGTGTATTACCCCATTACTCTCTAGAAGACCTATTCTTCCTTGTTCCCATGTTTCCACCCCTGCCAACACCAGGCATTAGAAGTCTTTTAAATCTCTGCTGTAGCTTTAGTCACATTTATTTTATTACTGCTAAGACTGAATGCTGCCATCTGCATCTCTTCTCTCATGGTTTGCTTTTTTGTCTTACTTTGCCATTTTACCCCTGTGGTGTATATATTAGTTTCTTACTGTCTCCATAACCAATTTACTAAAAACTGCATGATCTAAAACATAAAACAGCAGATATGCATTCTCTCCTGGTTCTGGAGGCCAGTCTGAAATTAAGGTGCGGGCAGAGCCACACTCGCTCTGAAGCTGTTGAAGGCAACTCTGTCTTGCTTCTTCCTAGCTTCAGAGTGACCCACTTTCTCTGTGCACCTCGTCCTCTGTTTCGCG
This sequence comes from Peromyscus leucopus, assembly GCF_004664715.2. Taxonomy (NCBI): domain Eukaryota; kingdom Metazoa; phylum Chordata; class Mammalia; order Rodentia; family Cricetidae; genus Peromyscus; species Peromyscus leucopus. Next base: position 4,973,343 of record NC_051076.1, on the reverse strand, counting down.
TGGCCACCTTCCCCGTGCTTGTCTGAGCGCTTTGTGTGAGGACAGTATTCACTTTGTTTAGGACGTAGTCTAATCCATGGACTCATTTCAGCTTGGTTATTTGGCAAAGACAAAGTAAGGCCTCAGTCACAGGTCCTAGGGTGCTAGGATTTTAGTGTCTTTCATGAGATTCAACTCTCACTAGTGTGCTGTCTTTTCTTACCAGTTAGTAATCATTTTGCTCATGTCTTTTTGGATCATTTGGTTCATACCTGCCCCAGAAAAGTCCAGAAAAGGTATGTGAGCCCTGAGGCATGTGGGTCTCATCACCCCAGTGTTCTGTGAGGAAATGAAGAATAGAGGAGGAGGAGGAGGAGCAGGAGGGGGGGGAGGAGGAGGAGGAGGGATGCTGTCTGCTGAGGGCTGTTGGCAGCTTTCCCAGTATATCTGAGAGTCAGATTGGAAGGTGGATGACTATCAGGGTAGGAGAGGCTGAGCCCATAAGGACCATGAATGACTCACAGCCAGGTAAATAGAGACTAGGGGTGGCAGAGCTTTGAGGTAAAGCAGTTGTCTAGCATGCATGAGGCCCTGGGTTTAATCTCTAGGACTGAAAAAAAAGAAAAGGTTAAATGAATGATTCTTCGGTTATGGAGGGGGGTTCTAAGCCCATTGGAACTTTCTGAGTTCATATGAGGCTATTTTGAGTACTCACCTCCTTCCTCAGACTTGGTAGGTACCTGAGGGTAACCTTGAACTCCTGATCCTCCTGCCTCCGTGATTATTGGCATGTACCAGCATGCCTGGTTTTAGGCAGTGTTGGGGGACTGAACCATGTCCCCATGCATGCCAGATGAGCACTCTATTGACCAAGCCACATCCCTAGCCCCATAAACATTTCCTGAAAACATCTCTTAAACATCTCAGGTACTTGGGCACTGCAATGGACTTTTAGTCCAGAACTTAAAGGTCCTTTGCCTTGCAATGGCTTGGGCTCATGGTAAGAAGCAGAACGCTTCCACACTAGCAAGACCCCTTCAGTCCCCCTATCCCTCTATGCAAGTTTCCTTGTAGACACAAATTTTCAGGTGAGCAGTAGTCTGGAGGAAGTTTCCTTAGGGGCTCAAACCCAGAGCCTCTCCTGCACCCATGCCTTGAGGAATAGATCTTCAGAGTCAAGAATGTCCAGGGGCCCTGAAAAGAGGGAGGACTTGTTCAAGGTGGCCTGTGGTGGGGTAGTCTATGACAGGGGTAGTCAGCACCCTAACAGCCCCCAGAGGCAAGAAGCACCAGGGGCAGCTCAACCTATACCTTTTATTAAGTTGGCAAATGGCTGCAGGCACAGCAGAGAATTGGTGTGAAGCACCCCACACCCACAGCCGGCAGGTTCAGGATGGAATGCTGGCTTCAGTACAAGCATCTCCTGAAGCTAAATGCCCACCTCCGTGAAAATGTCGGAGAAAACTGAGTTCAAAAGAAAATAGAGGCTTGAGTCAAAGCTCAGATCTGCCATTTCCTAGCTGGGCAGTGTGAGTTAATTCTTTTAATCTTTTAGATTTCAACTTCTGCTTTGTAAAAGTGATATGATGTTCTGGGGGCAGTTGGAGGTGAAAATAACACACTGTGTGAGGAACTAGGGTCTGGCACAGGGCAGGTGCCAAGTGAGTGTGAGTCTCTTTCTTTCTTATGAAGTCCTTATTCAATTTACTATGATATGAATGATATGCAGAGCGACTTTCCCTGTTAGAGTCTTCCATCCTGCTAGTCAAAACTCTGAAATTCTATGTCTTCACAGACACTTCCTATAGATATGCCTTTGATATTTCTGCTTCTGCATGAGCAGAAATTAGCATCTCTTTGACCCAAGAGGTCCTGGGTGACATGGGGAGGTCAGATGTAATGGGGGAAGATAGGGTGAGACAGAGCACAGGTCATCTCTGGGAGGCAGTGGGACCAGCTTCCTGAAAAAGCCTGTGGAGACCACTGAGCAGGAGCAACAGTTGGCTCCTCCTTGGAAAATGTTGGTCGTGTAGGCCATCTGATTGCTTGTCTAGGAAAATGGTGACCTGAGCATCCTGGAAGTGTGTGTGTATGCGTGTGCGTGTGTATGTATGCACGTGTGTGCGTGTGCATGTGTGTAAAGGAGACATGATCTGTTTCATGTGAAGAATAAGAGGGTCATCTTGGCGGGGAGCAGTTCAGCTTCCCGATCTAGACAGATAGTGGAATAATCAGTATGAAGGGAACTTGTCAGAAAGAGAGGCTCTAGGGGCATGAGCAAGATCAAGGAAGGCAGAAGTGAAGGTCCACAGCTCCAGATAGTAGCATTTCGATGGTCCTTATAGAGGTGCTTTGTAGAGCGGGTGTAGCTGGGGGCACAGCTGGGTAGTGGTCCCTAGGACTTTCCTCTAGGTAATTCTTCATGGTACTGGGTAGTTAGTGTCAGGAGCTAAGCTCAGCCCCCAGGAGCAATGGCCCCTTAAAACCCCAATGTTTGAAGGATTAGACATTTTCATCACGGGGGAATGGGATACCACAAGGAGTCCCTAGGCCTTCTCCCCAGGGGGTTCATATATTTGGAGATGAAGACTGAATCATATGTGTGGGATAAGAGAACATGCTGTTTGTTCCATGGCATTCAGTGTGTGATTCATTTGACATGGAGAATAAAACCTGGCTGAATAATAAGAAAATACAAGCCCCTGAGGGTTTGACGTAAAGCCTTGTACTCATGGTCCGACCATAAATTAGCACCCATAATGAGAGTGAAAATTTACCCTGAACTTGGGAAAGTCTTTTTTTTCCAACTGAGTTTAAATGCTTTCCATAAATCCCAAATATTTTAGGGCTGTAAAGATGATTAACCACCTGAAATGTAGTTCCCTGGGACATAAAAAGAAAAATATCAAGCCCTTTCTTAAGCAAAGTCCATGAGTGAGGACTAAGTTATGGTATCTTTGAAGGGTGAAGCTCTCTCTTCCCCCATGAGGTAAGAAGGAAATAGAGAGAAAGGGAATCAATTGGAAAATGACCCCCATGCTTGGTCATTGTTTTTTCTTCCATCAGGAACCTGCTGTTAGTTTTTATAAGTAATAGTGAAGTGATTAAAAATGCCCTACACCCTGAAACAGAGTCTGGAGAAAGTAGCCAGAATGAGACGGCCCTTGTTTCTCCATTGTCCTGCCTCTTTGGTGTCCCTTCCTTGATTCTTTCATCCATCTTTTGAATGACTCAAGAGTTAGTGATCTATGATGCTAAAATATTTATATGGTGATGTGTCTTTTAAAGAGAGTTTGTGCCTAGTCTGCAAACAGATTGCCAGACCTTCCCAAAAATACTGAGCCAAGTCGTAGTGCCCAGGGCCCTGAGTGTTCTTCCCACCAGCCATAAATAGTATTTTATGGCTTGATATCTTACTCATAAATTAGTGAAGAAATAAAGTCAATAGTCCTGTCAGACCTACTGTTTGATATGTGAGGCTGGTGAGTAATGAGCTAGTTAGGTGCCACCTAGGTAGTGGGCACAGACATCTTAAGCATTGCTTTTTCAATCCCCCTTCTTTGAGAAATTAATTTACTTAAGGTTCTAGATTAATAAGCTCTGTCTTGAATACTGGTTTCTTCCATTTTTGGAGAGGACAAAGGTAAAGAACAGCAGGAAGGATAACTGGATGTTTAAATGAACTCTGACGGTGGCCTCCTGTCCCCAGCAGGGATTCCATCATCTTTCCAGGGTGCACTTGCTTGAGTGGCCCTGGTTTACTGGATGCTGATTACCAATATGGCATGGCTGTGGGTGCTGTGGATTAGGAAATGTCAGCCAGAACCTTGCTTTTGCAGCCTCTGACTCTGTAGACCTGAGTCAATGTGGGCCACAGCTGGAGTCTTGACAACTTGTGAACTAAGAAACTGTTCAAGTTTCCCAGTGTCTAGGGTTAGACAACTATCTGGGACCAGCTCTAAGGAGGACTGGTCCCAGAGTTCAGGACAGGAGAACAGCAGGTCCCCAAACTATGGGCCAGACAGGTACCAGAGCTCTGAAGCCCAAGTCCCTGTAGTGGCAGGGTCCTCTCTGAAGCCTGGAGAATCCCCCTGTGGTGGCAGGGTCCTCTCTGTCACCACAGGGTCTTCTCTGAAGCCTGGAGAAGCCACTGTGGTATGGGGTGAAAGAGCAGCTAAGGGTTCAGAGTCAGTCTTCAAGGAGAGAACTTGGTTCAGTATTGTCTTCCTCTCTCTGATTTTGAGTTCCACTCTGTTTTCCCCAGAGATGTTCCCTGCATCTCCCTGATCTGGTGGCTCATACCAGGCCTACCACCCTGGGAGTGGACAGTCTTGGATGGTAGCTGCTTCGTGCTGCCAGAGTCCTAAATACCAGTGGTTACTTGTGATATTTGTCCTGAGCTCAGTCCTTCCTCCTCCTCCTTCCCTACCACCCACTCTTCTTGTAGCTACTGTGGCACAAGCCATGTCCAGGGTCAGGACAAACATTGCTGTTGAACCCCAACCTCACCTTGGAGGGAATGCACCCCAGACTTTCTCCCCAGGCAGGCCAGTATCCTGAACCCCTGTTTAATCCAGTGTAAGGTTCTCAGCCCATTCTTGGCACCCCCTTTTTCCATCTCTCTGATTGATTAAGGAAAGCTTTGTCCTTGGAGAGTCTGAAATCTTGCTAGGTAAGAAAAGATATGAATAAAATGTGGGTGTAGACCACCCGGAGAAGAGAGAGCAATGGGGACAGAAAGGGCTCCATTGGGGTGCTGGACATGAGAAGAGAGCATGATGGGATCAGGAAGGACTCCACTGGGTGCTGGACACGAGAAGAGGGTGCAGTGGGGACAGAAAGAGCTCTACTGGGTGCTGGACACAGATTAGACTTGGAAGATGAGGTGTCAGGCCTCTGGCCTCATATACCCTGTGCTTACTCAGGAGAAACAGGTCCAAAGATCCCGAACTCCTATGGCTCTGTTAGCATCAGCATACCCCCTTGGAAACCAGCAGGACAGGAAGGTCACAGTCCCCTCTAAATGGCCATTAGAGCTATTAGATAGGAAAGCAGTTATTGACCAACAGATATTAAATCTTGGCTGCCTGTCCATATTGGTAATGATCATAATGAAATCCACTCTCCAGCCTAATGGATGTGGATAAAGTCTTGGAAAATGAAGAGAGAAAGCAGCCTATTTGACAGGGAGTTAGAAACAGAATCCATCAAGAGAAGGTGTCAGTTTTTAAGAAAGGCTGCAGGTAGTTAGGGAAAGGGAGAGTTATGTGACCGGAAGCAGCAATGCAGGAAATTTGAACCTGGAGCCCATGTAAGAGACATGGGTGAACTGCATGTCTGGTCCATTCCCTTCTGAGGATGCTGGGGGTGGGTCTGTGGCAACAAGCCTCAGACTTAAGGGCTCAGTGTGGAATCTCAGAGTGCATTCAGAAGATGTCTAGAGCTGGGCTTCCCTAATTTCTCTCCAACTTGGGTCAGCATTAGCTCTCACATCTGATTAGTGTCCCTAGCTGGGGAGACATGCAGTTCCGAGTAGGAAGCCATGCTGACCTCTGCAATGATATCGGGGTTTGCTGTCAGCCCAGCATCAGTTTGCTGGATACTCGGAGGGAATGATTATGCCCATAGGCTGTAGCTTCTGCACAGAGCTCTCACCTTTCTGCCAGAATGAGCCCAGTGATCTTGAAGATATTTTACTCTTTGTATGTTGACCCCAAGTCTGTAGCTCAGCCCTGACTTAGGTTCTTACTTCTACAGCAAACGCAGTTTTAAAATGTGTTATTTTTTTTAGGTGTCCTGGGTACCTGTTCTCTTTTCTGATGTCTGGGACGTTTTTGACCCTAAAATCTTATCTGACTTTGCTATATGAGAAGTCATATTCTTAATGCCTCATCCTCTGAGATGGGAATAGGATACATAAATAGACCCAGTCAGTCAGATAGAACCTGCATGGATTTTGGAGCTGGTTTCTGAGGCCACAGAGGTAGAACTCTGGGTCCTGTGATGGTGTTCAGGCACTGTGGTCCTTAGTGCCCAGCAGTCAGCAGCAGTTGCCATGGTATCCTCACAGAAGTTTCTGGGGTGGGGGTGGGAGTGGGAATGGGAGCAGGTGAGAGAACTAACCATTGTTAGTCTCAGTCAGAGATAATCTGGTAAGAGGTGAGCTAAGAGGATGTGGCTTGACAGAGGCCTGGCCTGAGGCAAAGCAAGAAAGGACCTGTTTCTGTGACTTCCTCCCTTTCTTTCTCCCAGCTGCAGGACCCACTGAGAGGCCCTTTAGCTAGAGCTCCTAGCATACTCAGGGAAGGAGAAAGGACTTGGGACAGCCCCCAGGCTTTGCTGCTTTCTAGTAAAACCACCACCAGTCAAAGGATGAAAGGCAACGTCAACCCTTGCATGAATGCACCATAGAGACCATCTTCGGGATGGGTGCTTCTCAGGCTAAGTTTATTAAGACAGGAATCCTACAGGCACAGAGAGAGCATCAACACACTGTTTCTCAGTTCTGCTCAGTCCCTGTGGTGGCTTTGGCCTGTTTAGTTCATGGATTCACCCTCAGATAGCCTTCCTCTTTCAGCCTGGGACCTGGGGGAGTCAGCTTCCTTTGTATGAGGGTACCAGCCACAATCACCTCCTTTTGCAAGCTTCCAAATTGACAGCCTTTCTAGACTTCTTTTAGGGCCTTGACCTTGAGGTTTTAGTACTACTCACCTTATTGTGGAATGAAATATGGGGGGTTTTAATCAAAAGATCAGTGAAGGGTGCCAGACACTAGCAAAGAAGAAACCTCCACATAGGAAGAGGCTCACTCATTTGTGAGTCTAGAACACCCTGTGAGAGAGGTAAAAAACAGCCCGTCCATGGTAGAAGAACCCAACTCCATAGTTTGTGACCTGAATGCTCATCTTTCTCAACTCCCTTTCCTTCTTGCTTTCACTGTGAATTGACATTACAGACTGGGTTTTTGTTCTTCTTTTTGATGTCTCTAGTACTTAGCATAGTCTATTCTCAGCCTGCTAAAGAAGAAAAGAGTGAATGAGTAAATAAGGGAATGGAAGGAAGAATAAAGGTTACTAAGGCAACTAATGGTGCTAGGACACATACTCCATTGTGTGGCCATGTGGAGTAATTAGCCCACTGCTCTTTGTGTGGTTGTCCCTGAGAGGGGCATGGCTGTGTATCTCAGGTCTTCCCTGGTGTGCAGAAGGAAGTGAGGGAGCTCCAGCTATAGATGCTTCTATGGTAGAGGTTCTTCTTCCCTTCCTTGAGGCATGGCCCAGGGGCTAGGGATGGTGTTGTCAGCTCCTGCCCTTCTGTTCTTTCAACCTCATCTTTCAGTCGTAGCACTGGTCAAGGCTGGCATGACAAATTCTCTTGGAGAGAGAGAGAGGGTTTTCCATTTCAAATGATGGTTTCAAGGACAAAAAGGAGTGGGGACCATTACCCTAAAGCCAAACTCATTCATTTCTAATATGGTAAAAGAAAATAAAAGCAAGGTTGATCTCATTCATAAATTATGCCTGGTCAATGACTTTCTGCCAACTGAGTGAGTGACTGTTCCAATGACAAAGAATATTCCAGAGGCCAGAGACTTGGAAATGAATGAGTAAATATCGAGGGCCTTTCTTCTACCTCTACCTGCTTTCACAAACAAAGGTACACATAGATGCATGCAGATATACAAGCACATACACACATAAACAAAACCATGCACACACAAACACAAAATGCACACCTACACACACATGGGCACAGGTATATGTGCATACCTCTTCTGCCCCCAGGGGTACTCTCTTGCCAACCCCGAGGCCTTCTTCCTCCTGTTAATTTAGATATGTCATGCCTGGGGTCTATTTTGGTTGATGCTAATGTGACAGTCTCCCTTTACAGAGTTTTAGAAAATTCTAGGAAGCTGGAACAGACCAGAGCATGGAAGCTTGGAAGTAATAATAGATGGAGTCTTGGATGAATGATGGTGGCAGACTTGCAGCCCTCAGAACAGGCTCCTTAGGGGGAACTGTCACCACAGCTCCTGGGTGACCTGCTTTCTTCTCCAGAGGAGGTAAAAAAGCACATGACCACTCTGATGCTGCCTGTGAATAAGGCTTTGTTTTCCCTACCACTCAGGCTCTCAGCTTTAAAACCAGAAGCCCCCAGAGTCAGAGTCATGGTAGGAAGTGGAATGTGGAGGAGCCAGAGGTCCCAGGGACCCCAACTCATAGACTGCTCTTCCTTACAGCGGCCATTGATTACTTGAAGATACACATAGACTGCTTCCTATAATGTAGTTGGCGCCAGTAAACAGTGTTAGGCTGGCACTGGGCCTAGTCAATGAGGGGTGTGTATTTGGAGGGAAATTCATTAAACACTGAGGTGTTCCTTCGTCTCTACACTTGATATTCAGGAGTCAGTGTGTGTGTATTTGCTTCCCTAGTGGCTGCTCCATTGCCCATCTCCCCTCCTCCTCACCCCCTCCTCTCCATCCTGCCCACCTCCTTTTCTCTTCTGCCTCCTCTTCCTCCTTTCCCACACCTCTCTTCTCCCTTCATCTCTCCCCGTGCTTCTCCTCCTGTTTCTCAATCCCCATCTCAGTCTCTCTCTTCCTCTAGTTGTCTCTACTTAGGTTTCTCAGTCTTCCTTCTCAGTTTGGCTCTCATTTTCCGTATTGTGCCTCCTTCAAAAATTCATGTCCCCGAGGAACCACATGGTGAAATCCTACTTAGAAATGGAATTGGGCAGATTTATTTAGTTGAAGTCACATCAGAGCAGGGTATGGGCTTAACTGATGTTGATGCTATCCTAGGAGACTGCCAGGGACAACATGTGACCGTGGAGGCAGAGGCTAGAGGCATGAGAGCACCAAGGATTGTTGCTTATAACGGCGTCCTAGGGAGGGACCAGGGAGGACTCAGCTCCAGAGCCTTTGGAGAGAACTCAGCCAGTACTTTGGTCTGGATATCCAGTCTTTTGCTTTGTGGAACTTAGTTACATCAGCCCTTGTTTACATCAGGTTCTTGTGCCTTTCTCTTCCCAGTCTAGAGCTGGTTTGAAGATTTAGACCCTGGCCCTCACTGGAGCTGCTCTGGCATTAGGCCAATGGTTCTTTCACTCACAGCCAAGTTCATACTCATTGGGCTCCCAGGATCGTTCTCATGGACATGCCAGACTCAAGGAGCATGAGCCAAAAAAAAGGGGGGGGTGTTCTTAACAGGTGTTCTGTTATACCAGCAGGCAATAGATCTAGACGTCAGCATTCAGAACTCAGGGTCAAGGCCAGGACCCTCAGTGGGCTTAAAGGTTTGCAAAGAGAAACCTGAGCTGGTGTGGGGGCAGTTGCATGCACAGTTCATGTTCATATGTGTGTGGAGAGAGAAAGGATTTGTCTATGGCTTAAGCATATTCTAAATAAGCATATGCTGGAGGAGTTGCTGCTTTCTCCCCATCATAATTCTCTGCTTCCTGTACATTTTCCTACTTGCTGGGTCTTTCCTTTTATCCCGGAGCCATGGAAACAGCTCCGTCTTCAGCCTCCCCACTGGGGAAAGGAGGCCCTTTGCTTCCCACTTTAAGTCCCATTCATGTCTCTGTCTTCCCACCCTGAGTGTGATTAGGGTGAAGGAAAGCTCATAAAAAAGAAAATCAAACTTCGGGTAATTACCACCCATAATTTGTTTATCTTTTAGAAGCTGGTATCGGAGGGACATTACTCATGGCGAGATCCTGGCAAAGGCAGATGCATCATTTATACTGAAGTGTATTATCTGCTGTGATATTTATGATAAAATGAGTTTGCCAGCCATCGTCTATCAGGCCATAAACATCTTACTCAGGCTTGAAAAATTGCTTTTAACATGATCTTGTTGCAAGATTAGGGCAGATCTGTCTTGCGTGATTTTCTTACCTCTGCTGCTCTGGGGGTGGGAGTAGTGCTGGATGTGTCCCCTGGTGGAGACACCACTGTCCCCTGCCCTCCTCATACCCCTGACCTCAGTCCAAGGAGACTGCAAGGTCAGAATCATTTCATATTCACTTACATGTTCCTGGTGTGGTCTGGCATTTGTTGAAATAGTGGAGTGAGTCACACTTGAGGATGCCTAGCTTCAAGGATCAGGACCCAACATATTCCTAGGGAAAATATAAAATACCATCACCTGAGCTAATTTATTCCTCTCATCCTGTGTCCCATCATGCATTTTCTCATCCACTCCACAAACACTGTTTATCAAGAACTGTTACATGCAAGCAGCTGCACCGGGGGGTGACAGACTAGATGTGGTGTCTACATGTAAAGAGTGTGTGATCCTTCTTTGAAGGTAAGAGAGAGATAACTGGTACAGAGACGGAAACGAAGCCGTGAAGACAGGGTTGCAGGTTCTGAGGACCAGACACTTGCTTCTTACCCAGAGGTGTGGGCAGGAAGGAGATAGCTGAATAGGGCTGAATTAGATCTCTGTCCATCAACTATGTAATTAATATTCATTAGCATTAATGTGAATAGTGCTAATTAGTATTATTAGTTTGCAAGTAAATTAAATCAAAGCTAATGTAGATTTAAACAGCCTGTACTGTTCCACAGAATTTCTGGGAAAACCCAACAGGAAAGTCTCAGGTAGGGTAGGAAGTAGGGGTCCTAGGGCCCATCACAGAACCCGGGGCCCCTTCCTTCAGAGCTCTCTGACCATGTGGCTCCCTGTTCATGACTCTTTGCTTTTCTGGACTCATAGAAGATATGATATCATACCCATGCTGTATATCAGAAGCCCAGCCTCTGAGCTGAGTCTTCCCAGCAACATAGATGCTAAGATCCCTCTGGCCCATGGAATCAGTTACCCAGGACACAGGGAGGGCAGCTCCTCTGGCCAGGAGCCCCTGGGCAGATGAATGGACAAACATGGAAGGAATGTGGATGTGACCAGAAGGACATTTCAGTACAGGGGAACACAGGGCTGAAAGACTTCCCACTAGAACCCTTGTCTTGGCTCCCACATGTTCTCCAAGCCTCTGGTACGGTCACTGGCTCCCCTCCAGATGTTGCCATGTTTGCATCTGTGCACATGTGTGTGAATGCAAGTGTGACCATGCAATCTCTATATAAGTGAGACCATAGATACAGGATACACTCGAGTGTCTGAGCATGTGTGTCCAAGTGTGTGTATGCATGTGTGCACAGCACAAGTTTAATGATTAGTGTTATCAATGTTATGGAATCTAAAATTACCTGGGAGATGGGCCTCTGAGCATGTTTGTATCTATGGGGGATTATCCTGATTGCACTAACCTCTTCCATCCATTTCCTGTGCCTCCTTCCCAGCTCCCAAATGTGTAGGCTGTCCCTGAATTTTCAGATGCTTTCTGAAACCCTATGCATTCCCAAATAGCTTATGAAAATGAACTTTTTTTTTTTCATGATTTATCCACCATGGGCAACACCATTCCCTGGGCAGGGATCCAGGACTGTGCACATGGAGAAAAGGAACTGAGTACCACTTTTCATCTTTATCTGCATCTCGACTGAGGATGCAATGTGACCAGTTCTCTCAAGTGCCTGCTGCTTTGGCTTCCCTACCAAGATGGACAGGAATGTGGAACCACGGGCAAAAAACGGGCCCTTTATCCCTTAAACTGCTTTGGTCAGAGTGTTTTATCACAGTGGCAGGAGGAGGAGTGGAGACAGTGAACACGTAGGTGATCTGTGAGCATGACTCTGCTGGGCTGTGGGGTGACTCAGTTTACACCCATGCAGGCATCACCCTCCTGCTGCCTCATGGACGACCTCTTAGCAGAGCTTCATTAGAGGAGTCTCTTGTCCTCTATATGAGACAAATCCCCGAGGTGATTATGAAGTGTTCTAACTTTTTAACACATCTTCATGTGTGCCAGTCCAACAATGGGTCAGAGCGGGAGGGAAAAACACTTGCCCTGCTGGCAATAGCGTGATCTTTTAGGCTCCGGCCCTGTCATTTCCGCCCTCCGGCAGCATTTCACTGCTTTTCCTCACCCTCTTTGCGGATTGCATTGTGATAATCCCTCATGCAAACAGTCCTCCCCCTTTCTCATTTCCTTCTACCTCTCCCATCCAGTCCTGTGCCTCCTTCCCACCTCCCGGGTGTGTGGGCTGTCCCTGCATTTTTAGATGCCTTCTGAAGTCCTGTGCATTCCCAAATAGCTTATGAAACCGAACTTTGTTTTTTCCCCCTGTGGAGGAGCAAATTAGAAGCACCTGCCTTTCCAGGGATGCGGATGTCTCAGGAGAGGAGCTGTGTGGGAGGCTGGGGCGGTGGAATGGCAGGTGTGTACAGCTGAATGAAAAACATGGTTGTGCCTCCTGGCTTGAAGTGTGGACTCTGTGGAGGAGCCATAGACAGGAGAGGGACTGCCTCTCCTGCGCTTTCATCTGTATGGTTTGACCAAATCCCCTATCTCACGGCTGCCACTGTCACATGAGGGGACAAGCATCTTAGCCACATCTCCGAGGCTTTTATAAAGGGACCCTGGCTCCTGCTGCTTTGTTCCTGCCATAGGAAGCCGATTGCATGCATATCACGTCCCCCTGTATCCTGGCAGCAGAAGCCCGGACTTCTTATCAGCTGTAGTTCATTTGTAAATTATTAACCTTTCAAGAGCCAATATTTGCCCAGGGCCTTCCTTCCAACCCATCTGGAGCGCTAGTGCTGGGTTGGGAGGTTTGGAGAAGGTGGCCCAGGAGCTGGGTCGGGAGAGAAGGGCCATTGCTGTTCCCTGCCTGGGGGTGGGCCCGGAATGTTTCTGGTCTTGCAGACAGGGTCTGACCAGAAGCAGCAGCAGTTCAACCAGCTCTTTTTCAGCTGAGACAGGGAGGCTGGCCATGGCAGAGTGGGTGTCCTTTGATGATTATGACTACCCAAATGCCAGGAAGAGGATTTTCAGGCACTTTGGGGGATAGAACAAAAAGGATTTCCAGACAAGGGGATGGGAACAACTCCAAGGTATAGGGTTCCAAATAGATGGAGTCTTGACAGTTGTGGACAGTTGATTCCTTCATGAGTTTCTCCCATGAGAACTTTAAAAACCAGACCTGTGGGGCTGGAGAGATGGCTCAGCAGTTACAAGCACTGGCTGTTCTTGCAAAGGACCCAGGTTCGATTCCCAGTACCCTCGTGGTGGCTCACAGCCATCTGTAAAGCCAGATCCAGGATATCTGACACTCTCTCTGGCCTCCCTGGGTACAAGGCATGCAAGTGATTCATGGACAAACGTTCAGGCAAAATACCAGTAAGTACCCAAGGAATAAAAAGAAAACAAACAGATGAACCACCCTCAAAAACAAACAAACAGAACAGGACCCGTGACTTCATATTTGTCACTTTTCTGTTGCTGTGATAAAACCCCAGGACTAAAAAGGACTCAGAGGAAGGAGTTTGTTTTGGTCTACAATTCCAGAGGGATGAGTCCATCACGGCAGGAAAGCATGGCAGCAGGCAGGCTGAAGCGTAAATCTAATTAATCTTATCAATAAAAACCAGAAGTCAGATATTGGGGTAAAAACCTGAAAGATCAAAGAAGCAGGGGAGCAGCTGCCAGTGACTTTCTACCTCCTTCATTCCTCCGACTGAAAGGGCCGAGATCCTGTCTCAGCCCCGCCTTACTACTTCCTGTCCTTCTCTCTACAGTCCTCCAAACCTCTATGGTTAACTAGTGGCTAGCTCCACCCTCTGACTCCAAGCAAGTCAAAACACAAACAAAATATCACGCAACGTCAGGCATGGCAGCCTAAGCAGGAAGTTGAGAGCTCACATCCTCAACCACAAGCAGAAAGCCGGGTGAGCAAACTGGAAGTGACAGGAGTTAAACTCGAAGAGCCCACCTCCAGCACTGCTGCCCCCACCCCCAACCATCACCAATTGAGGACCAGGTGATCGAATGTCTCAGCATCTGGGGACATTTCTCATCCAAACCCCACAGGCTTCATCTCAGAACGACCAGACTTTCAAGTCCAGGCTTCCCTAGCTCTGCTCCCCACCTCTCCGTCTCTACATACAGTTTATGAAACAATTACTATTTTTTCCCTTTTATTTTATTTTACAATACCATTCAGTTCTACATATTGGCCACAGGTTTCCCCTGTTCTCCCCCCTCCTACCCCTCCCCTTACCCCCAGCCCACCCCCATTCCCATCTCCTCCAGGGCAAAGCCTCCCCTGAGGCCTGAGATCAACCTGGTAGACTCAGTCCAGGCAGGTCCAGTCCCCTCCTCCCAGACTGAGCCAAGAGTCCCTGCATAAGCTCCAGGTTTCAAACAGCCAACTCATGCAATGAGCACAGGACTCGGTCCACTGCCTAGTTGCCTCCCAAACAGATCAAGCTAATCAACAGTCTCACCTATGAAACAATTACTATTTTTTAAGCAAAAAGCAATTAAGCTTTCCTAAAACTATGAGTGGCTATGCTGGAAAGATTATGAAGTGAGGTAAAGGAACCAAAGTCCTTGATGCAGGGACAGGCTTGAAACTTCGTCTCAGCATTATTTCATATGCAAATCTCTTAAGTTCTGAGACCTGATGTCTTCATCTGTCAAATGAAGATGGAGTGTCTACAGTGAGGACCCGGGCGTTGATACTCAGAGGAGACACGGAATGAGGCTCAGCACATAGCAAGGGCACAGTGAATGCAGCCGACATCACCATCATAATTATCAGCTCCATGAAGACTAAGTAAGAAAAGCACCTTGCAGACCTTGTATATGCTTGGCATGTGCTAGGCCCTTCACAGGAAAAGCTGGGGTCAGGCCCATAAGCTGAGTGAGGTAGCACATGCCTACGATCCCAGAACCCACAAACTGGGGACAGGGAGGTCAGAAGTTCAGGGATAGATATCCTTGGTGCCACAGTGAGCTCAGGGCCAGCCTGGGCTATGTGAAACCTTGACTCAGAGAGAACAAAAAGAGGAAACTGATTATTAGCGATAATTATGGTTAGAAATGATACATGAAAAAACTAAGTTCCATATAAAAAGAGGTCTGTCAGAGCTGTGTGTGCTTGAAGAGGCGACAGGGAGTGATAGGGTTTGTTGAGCATTGACATCACATTAATTACCATGCGGGACCTTACAGACTTCCTTTACTCCTTAAGCAAAGAACTCTAGTCTTGCAGACAAGTCACCAAAGTCCAGAGAGATTATGTATCTCCCCAGTGGTCACTTGAGGTAGCCACGGAGAACTAAGATTTAGCCTAGATTATCTGGAGCCCCACAACCGACATTCTTCTGCTTTTTCAGAATCCACCTTCAAACACATGACAACAGTGGGGACATGGTGAGCTCCAGAAGGCCGGGCTGCTCCGGCCCTCCCTGGTGTATCTGGAGGCAGCATGTCTTGGCTCAGCTTGAGCTTTGCTGTTGTCAAGAGTCATCTCAGGGAGTAGGGCCTGGGGCAGCTCAGCAGGCCAATGTGTGACCGCAGACTGCCAGGCACCGCTTACAACACGGATGTCTAAACAATGACAGCTCATCGTTAGAAAGGTAAATGACTTAGTATGAGGAGAGGCAAAGGCAGACGTGTACATGGGGTGGGGTATGGGAGTACAGGAGGGAGCCTGGGCAGCCTAGACTTGAAAGAAAGAAGATTCTAGACCTGGATGCTGAGGGTAAAGTAAGAGCATGAGGGGAAGGTGGGAAGAGGGTTCAGGAAGAGGTTACATAGGATGCTGAGGAAACTGTGGGCTGTTTGGGGTCACTAAGAAGGACATGAAGTGAGAGGGTATTAAATGAAGGGCAGAGCCAGTGCTCAGAAGTCCTTGACTACACGTCTAGGAGCTTGGACCTCCTCCTGCCCAGTGTTGGTAGAAGAGTGATTGAAGAGAGGCTGGGGTGAGGTGAGGAGGCCTGCTGGGTGGCTGCTGTCTAAGGGGAAAAGGTAGTGGCAGTGGCAGTGATGGTGAGGATGATGAGGAAGCAGATGCTGATCCAGGAGATGTTGGGATGCTGAGCTTTGGGGACTTGCTGGCTGAAGATGCAGGAGGATAGGAGAGAGGATGGAAGACAGCTCCTGGAAGTTTTCCCTTAGACAACTAGGACCAAGATAACGCGATGAACAATGCACTCAGAGGGAAGGAAGGCTGGCGGTGGGATGGTTAGTGGGATGCTGCGCACAGAGAATATGGGTGCTGGTGGGACCTCATGTGAGGACAACATTAAAGCCCAGGAGGAAGTCAGACTGGAACTGACCCTCTTGCAGGCACACCCAAGCCTGTAAGCATCTCCCCACCCTAACCCTAGCCCTCTACTTACATGTACCATGTGCTGGATTTTAAGTGTCCCCCAGTGGACTAGGTATGAAAGGCTGCTTCTCTTTAGGAGGCAGGGCCTGGTTGGGGGCCCTGTGGTCACTGGGGGCATGCCCTTGAAGGGGATTGTAGACTTCCGTCGTTGTAAGTTGGTTTTCCTCGGCTATCTTGTTACAGTCACGGAAAGCTAATGCAGCATATCATTTGCCATTATTGTGTAGAACAGCACTTCTTAAACCTTTCCACACTGACTCCTTTCCACCTGACCCTGGTATATTAATATATAAAGTAAGTAATCAAACCAAACAACTGTGGTTTCATAAAAAGATTTTGTCTTAAAAAAGAAATCCTAGCTAATACAGTAAGACAAAAAATTAAAAGCTATACATACCAGAAAAGAAGAAACAAAAGTGTCTCTTTTTTTGTAGAAAAAAAGATTTCTCTTAAAACAATTTTTGGATATTTGTAATTTTATCATCTACTAACAATGAAGGCAAATTTCATATTAATGAGGTTGATGTGCTTGTTTAATTTTACATGAAGAATTAAATCCTGGCAGAATATTCAATACTGCAGGATGTAGAGCATAATCCAAAATTTTTCAGAGTTGATCGATATTTTTTGATTTTTATGACCATCAATACTGAGAGTGTTTGCTTTGCATAAACACTTAGTGCAAAATGGCAGAACTATGCCAAAGGCCATTTCAAAAATTGTTGGAAATTATGTCCTAATCCCAAGTCAGAAATCATTCAATCTTTTTTTATTTTTACTTTTAAAAAGGAAATTCAAACAGCAAGTTTTGAAACTAAACATTCTAACACAGTAAATTCAAAGGTATACTTGATACTTGCCAGGGAATGATGGTAGGGAAATATCTAATCTTTGTTTTCTGTAATCAAACCACAGCTTTCCACAAGAACAGACAGCTTTGTAAGCACAATAAAAGTCCTGCTGTTCATAACATATATCTGTCTCAGGGTGTTTTGGGTGGTGTTCTTTGGCATTGATATTGTTGTCATGTGTAATACAAAACGCATGTGTATGTCAGAAGCAAAGTACAGTAAGTTATTGATGTGATATGGGTGGACATAGAAATACCTCAGATGTGGTATGTTGCCAATTCTTTTTTTTCCCCTCGAGACAGGGTTTCTTAGTGTAACAGCCCTAGCTGTCCTGGAACTCTCTCTGTAGACCAGTCTGGCCTTGAACTCACAGAGATCGCCTACCTCTGCCTCCAGAGTGCTGGGATTAATTAAAGTCATGTGCCACCACCTCCCAGTCTGCTGCCATTTTTTTTCATAGTCTCTACATTTAGCTATCGACCCGTAACTGAAGAAGCTGAGGCGTAGGAAACCAAACAGAGCTGTATTCCAGTCCCCTCATTGGCTCCCCTTGTCTGTGTCCTCACCCATACCTCACACAGTGAATTTCCACTTAGCTTTGGAGATACAGCTCAGTATTAGGAGGTAAACATTCCCCCAAGCCCCCCAAAAGTCCCACTGTCCTCAGGAAAATACAGGTGCTGGCTTGACAGCTCCCCAAGGTCACACCAGCAGCCCCTCTGTGAGCAACAGAGTTTTCTTTTCCCCTTCCTTCTTCTGCCCTTTCCCAGGCTTTAAGAAAAATCTTGTGGAGCTTTAAAAGGTAGACCTTCAACCAGAAGCACTTCCCTCCCAATGGGCCCTGCCGCAGGCTTCTCGGCCTTTGTGCTGAGGTCTGCATTGTTTTATTGGAACAAGTCAAAATGACAAACTGGTGTGCAGAACACTTGTTTGGGCTCATCATCTCTGGAATCAATGTATTTAATGGTGGAAACTAAACAAGAAATACAGTGGAAAAAAAGGAAGGAAAAGGGGAAATGGAAAGAGAGAGTGAGGAAGAGGAGGAGGAAGAGGAGGAAAAAGGGGGCAAGAAAAGGACTGGAGAGGACTCAGTGGTGAAGACCTGAGATTCCAGATCTGAGAAGACCAGATTCTTAGAGCTCATGTATATGCCAGTGGGGTATGGCCTCCCAGCTGTAATTCCAGCCTCAGAAGGCAAAAGTCAGAAACAGGGGATCCCCAGAGTAAGGTGGCTAGCAGGACGGGCCATATTGGCAAGCTCTGTGTTTGATTGAGAGACCCTGCCTTAGTGAATGTGGTGGAAACCAGAGGGAGGGATGATTCCCGAAATCAACCTCTGGCTTCTACATGCACATGCACACATGTGCATGCATACCTTTACACATGTGCAGCACACATATAAAAATGCACATATGCACACACAGACACACACACACACACACACACACACACACACACACACACACACACACATGAAAATGGAAGAAGGAAAGGAAGGCTTTGTGGGATATCAACTATGTACAGGAGCATAAAAAGCCTTATTTTACAGACCATCCTACCACACACACCAGCACCTAGCAATGTGGTCGGGATTCTACGACCTCAGAGGTGAGTGTATGCTAAACCAAACTTTTAGTGCTTGTCCTCTGGGAATGCACAGGGGAGTTGTAAGGACTCCTTGAACGCCTAGAGCATGGAATAGTGTTCTCTGGCTGGGAGGAGCTTTTCAGCAAGAGGTATAGAAGACTATCCCAGAAGCCTTGGAAGTGCACGCCTGTGTATTTGGGGATTATTGTGTCTGTTGGCACAAAGTGACTCCTATTTTCCAGACCCAATAGACTGGCTCCCCGAGTATTTGCTTTCTTTATTTGCTTTTAATAATTAAGCACTAAGAAAGTGGATGTGACTGTCAACTTCACTCCCGGGGTTAATTAGATATTCCCAAATAACTTGCCAAATGCTTGCTTTTGTCCCGAGCTTGGCGCCCTCCTTTCTTTCTGTTTCCCCAAACACTGATTTCTCGGGAGAGCTCTTGTGGGGGAATTGACTGGAGCTAATTATTCCAGATAATTAAGATCGCTAAGCAAAGCAATTTAATTCTTTCTATTTCTTTAATTTTTTTTGAGAAATGCTAATGTCCCCATAACATGCCATCAATAAAACTCCTTTTAAAAGGTTAAGCTGGCCAAGCACAATATTGAATTGAGACTGAGTAGAATCAAATGAAATCCAGTCAAGATATTTAGCAGAGTAATGAAGTTTATTTGGGAACAAATGGCTTTTCCTTATCAGAGTTTGCTTTTGACTCGACTCTTGCTGAACTGGAAAAGGGGAAGACAACCAAGCAGTTGAAAGGGGTGTGTTTCCTGTGGTACTCTTACCTCCAGCTGGCCCTGCCTCCCCTCGTCCATCCCTCCTAAGTACACTCTTCTTATGGTATATGTTGGCATTTTGTCCCTCTTCGTCCTTCAAGCAGGGACTCTTCCAAGCATTCAGTCTTCTGCAGTGTCTGTGAGAAGCACAGTGACTGAACGTCTGACCCACTGGTCAGGACTCACAATGAGTATTTCAGGGCAAGTCAGGAATACAGCCTCGAGACATGACTTGGCCTTATTGACAACACTGAAACCTTTGAGGGCTTTTCCTTGGTCCAGATGTCCATCTTCTAGTAGCCTGGCATCCTTGGGGAGTGGCAATCCCCTGGAGCAGCCGGCTGTTCTCTGTGCCAACATCCACTCATCCCTCTTCTCTCATGAGTCCCCTGCTTTGTCTTGTAGGCTTGAAGCCCTATGCTGGTTACTTTTAACTGTCAACTCAGACATAACCTAGAGTCACTTGGGAAGACAGTTTTAATGAGGAATTATTAGATTGGCCTTTGGGCATGTGTTTGAGGGACTTTCTTATTATTAATTGAGGTAGGAAGACACAGCCCACCATGAGTGGCACCACTCCCTAGTTTGGGGCAGGCAAGCAAGCAAGGATCCATGTATTTATTCTCCCTCTGCTCTTGACTATGATGTGATGCTTCAAGTTCCCACCTTGGCCTTGATTTCTCTACAACAGTGGACTCTAACCTGGAACTGTGAGCTGAATAACTTTGTTCCTTATGTTGCTTTGTGTTGGGATATTTTACCACAGCAACAGAAACACCCCGGGTGGAAACTATTCTTTCTTCTCTCCCCTTTCACATTAACCAAACTGGCGTCTCTTTCCTGTGCATACTTTAATCTTGTGATAAGAAAATAATCTGGTTAAATAAATCCATTTACTTAGACTAAGTGATTGACAGTCTGCTTAATCTCCATCTGGGTATTGCATTTTGGGTTGACTCCACTTAAATCTCCAGCTGCTGATGTGTTAGGTCATGTGCCAAGGCATGAAGTGTGTAGTCAGAATGGGAGTATGTTTGAGTGGCCAGGCTTCCCTGGGCTGTCCCCAAAGACTTTCATGATGACAGTGTTCTTTAGGGGCCACAGTGTGGCCTTTGCACTTAGGCAAATGAAATTCACACCCAGACTACCACTTGTTGTCTCTGGTGACTTTCACACAGTGTTTAAGCCTCAGTTTCCATGTTTGGAAAACATACTTTGCTCCTTGGATTATGGAGGTGTGCTACCTGGCTGGCATATTCGAAACCTTGGAAACAGCAGCTGTCAAGGAAGTAGCCTTGTCCTGGTGAACCTTCCTTCTTGAAATTCTTTGCTGCCATTTTGCTGACCTTTCTGGGCAAGGACCCTAGGGTCTTAAGTATGCAGAACGCAGTGCTTTCCATTGGATTGTGTACCCCACCCTGACACTTCCTGCAGTATGGCATCTGGGGTGGGCTATTGTGATGTGTCTGGTGATAGAATTGCTGCCTCTCTTTTATTTATAAAATGCTGATTCAAAATAAGTATCCGCAAGCACAATTGAAAGAGCACTTGCTTAAATTAATTGAGTTGCCAGTGCATCCAGAGCCCTGATCTGGGCTGGAAACTAGATAAAGCCTGTGGTGCCCATTCATTCATTGCTGGTCCAGGTGTCAAACTTCTGTTTAAAATACTTTCACCAAGTTACGTTGTGGGAAGGAATAATCCCAATGGCCCAGGCCTTACAATCAGATGCTAATTTCTGTTGATAATGTGTGTTAGTTGCTGGTTGGCAGTGTCTGACTCTGTTCTAAGTTGTGTTCTGGCTTCTGGGGTACAGGAAAAAGGAGCACCCCATATCTGAGACATGCTCTACTCTTAGTAGAGGGGGAAAGGAGCTGGTGAAGTCCTATAATGTCTCCAGAACCTGCTTTCTGGGGCTGGCAGCTTGTATCTTCTCATATGTCATTGGCCAAAACAACCCTTAAGGTGACACCCTGTCATAATGGGCACAGCAGCAGGGCAGACTGCAAGTCTCAAACCACAAGGAGAATGACTAACTCTCTTACCTGGGTATTTGAGAATACAGTGCTAAGAGATGGGCACACAGGGATGAGGAAATGTACTGGTTCTCCAAGAACTCCAAGAAAGATGGGCACCAGCTGTGCCAGTTACTGTGAGGCGTGAACAAAGCTCCTTGAGCATTGTTCTCAGTAGCTGACAAGTATTAAGCAGTTCAGTCCTCACATAGCTCTAAAAAGTAGGAGCTGTTAATCTTCTCCACTCATTCCATAAAAAGGGAAGGAGACCTGCACCAGCCTCCTCCCCCGCCAGGAGAGGGGTGGATCATAGCTGAGACCACAGCAGTCTCAGGTAGCAGAGTTCAGTACTGAACCTGTCACCTGGCCCAGGAACCTGACTTTCCTTCCCTCCACTGTCAACCCAGTGCACTGTCCCTCTGGATGGGCACAGAGTCCCTTAGGTCTCTGGGGGTGGGGAGATGGTTACAGGAGTTCATCCTTGAGGAGGATTTAGACGGATGAAAGAAAAGTCTTCCTGGTGTGGAGGAAAGCAGCCACCAAGACTAAGTAGGAAGTACTGTTGGGAGGAGCCTGCTTCTAGGAGCAAGGAGGAACCGGAGAGTGAGGCTGTACAATGGAGACGGACCGGAGGCCAGGGGCTCCAACTTTGTCTCATTCCACGGGGCTAAGTGTGTGGAATTGAGGAGATGAGCGAGGGGCCCCTCCACTCCAGCCCAGGAGACCTTCCGGTTGATCCAAAACCCAGCCGGTCTGAACAGGTTGGTATTTTCTACTGACTCGTGCTACATCCTCAGGCCTGCAGAGCTCGGAACATCTTTGTTTTCCCTAAGAAGCAAACGTGGGCAGCTTTATTTTCCTCAGGGGCGCAGCTCTGAGTGTTATTTATTGTTCCGGCTCTGAATTCAGCAGCGTCTTTTCTCCACTTCCCGCTGACAGATGATTTGCTCTTGAACAATTAACAGACTGAAGGCTGTGCTCCATCTCCTCCTGGGCTCCTGCCAGCCACCCTTGGGAGCTCAGGAGGAGAGGCTTTCTCCTTGATCCTATTACTGCTGCCCGGCGTTGAGGAGGATTAATTAACCCACCAGGAAGAAGGGAAGCGGTGGTGGTGGAGCTCACACTGGCGCAGCGTAGGATGCACGGCCAAGCGTCTCCGAGCATTTCTGGGATTTAGCCACAAGGCCTGGTGGGACAATGCAACGGGTGACATGATGCAAACTGTCTTCCCCCTCCTCAGGGTCCTCACTTCAGTTCTGCAGACTGACAGCCCACTCTGAGCGAGGAACCATCTCCCTGTCCCTCAGAATCTCCTAAGGGGGCTAAACAGCAAAGCTATACTTACTCCTCTGGCTGTGGAAAGAATTAAGTAACTGAGGTACCCTGTAGTGAGGCATTATGTAAATGCTACTTATTATCATATTAATGTTTTCTATTCAGTCATTCAGGCAATTATTTGGCACTTATCAGGGCAAATACCCATACCTGGAGCTAGCAGCTTCTAGAAAAAAAATGTTAAGATGTTGGTGTTGATTGTACTTCAAATGCCTCAAATTCACTTGTCCAGTAAGGGGACAGCTAAGATGCACAATGGAACTGCTTAGGGATACAGCCAGGCTCTCAGAGGCATGGTATCCCACACCTAACCAGGGCTGCTTGCTGTGGCCATGTTGAGTGCTGTGCCGAGAAGGTTGTTGAAGCTCTCCTGGGCTCCGAAAGGATCCTGTGGTGGATTAGCAATGAGTGTCACAGTCACAAGCCTGACTGATGGTGACACACGTATGGTGTAGTCATAGTGCCTGCTCCTGAGTTACAAAGTGAATGACAAAGATGGCTATTACACTAATTTAGTAAAAATTATCATTATGGGCATATGTGGCTTGGTTAATACAGGTTAACTAAGTGGTGAGCTTAACCTTGAACCGTGGGGTGGACTTCAGTGGGAAGGGAAGATTTTTCTAGAATGCTTGGCAGTGGTAAGAAATGGATGGTAGCAGTGTGTGTAAGCAACTCTGAGTCTGACTCAGAGTCAGGGCCTCCCAGACTATGTGGCCAGGCTACTCTTTTATGGTCTGAGAGATTTCATGTCAAAAATTATGAGCTTGTATTGATATTTTACAGCATTTGTTCCAATTCTGTAAAACAGCACATCTGTGGGTTAGATAAGCCATTACCAGTTTCCCTTACCAGTTTGTATGGTGACCCTGTGATATGTTCTCTGAAAAGTAAGTTTCATTATCCAATTATTTTGGAGGCATCTGAGTTCCATGTGCTTGTTGATTCTTACTGCTCTACATCCTCTCTTTCTTGAATACACTTTCTTGAAGTTAGTCCATAGTGTTGGCTTCTACTGTAATTGTTATTGTGATGGAAAAGGCAGGTTCCACAGACTTTCCAGAATAAAAGTCAGTAGGTTTCAGTGGTTAATTCAGTGGTTAATAAAGTCACAGATATTTCAAATGGATATACTAAGGTAGGGTTGTATTGATGGGGAAGGAAGAAGTTGAGTCAGGCTGGAGTAGGACACAGTCCTGGGGAAAAGTCCATCTGGCAGAGCAGGTGTCTTGTGGGTAGCAGAAGAAATGCACCTGGTGACTCCCAGCTGTGGAAATGTACGAAAAGAGAATAATGAGGAGATAGCAGCAGTGACCCAGTGTTTGCATCTGGACAGACAGACAGTCTTGACTTGCTCAGGACTACAAGTTTCTGAGTACACAGGCTTTCTGTTTAAAAGTTTGGCAAGCCCTAGGAAGACCTCGTTGGTTTTCCCACTTAGAGCATCCGTTTCCCTTCCCAAAGGTCGACAGCTGGAAACATAAGCAAGGGGCAGTGACTAGTTGCACTGGCTGTGGGACAGCTCCATAGAGGGTTCCAGTCAGCTACCTGGCAGGCAGCTGATCTCTCCTCTGACCAGAGCACACAGGGGTGGGTGTCTTCATCTTGTCCATTCTTGGCTCCTCTCAGTGACACCTGGGTATTATTTGATTCCACCTTTTAATGGAGAATGCTGATGTTGCAGGGGAAAACTGACAGACCACGGTGTCCACCATTTTCATACTCATCTGATGGAATGAGGCTTCACGGATCACTTAAGATGAGATTTGTGTGTGACAGCCAATATTACATGTGGAAGAGCGGGTGACTGCAGCTGGAGATTGTCCATATGATAATCTAAAAGAGATGAAAAACTTTGTGCTACGGGGACCAGGGGGTACCCAGCGTATATGAGCAATAGGTGGGAACAGCCAAAAGATACAGGAGTTGGTATTTCTTAGAGTGGTACACAGCTGAGTTGCAGGCAATAGATATTGAGTATCCTCACTGAGAACTGACCATGAGCTGCAGCTGGAGATTATGGGAAATCTGTCAGGATGAACTTTATGTCTTCCCTGAGCCTCCTTAGGATCCATCTCCCTGTTTATCTTGACCTAATCCAAGCCAGCAATAAGGCACAAGTACCACTAGGTGGCGAAATACGGCTACCCTTTTCTCAGTTCTAAAAGCAATGTGCTAGATCTGCCAGCCAGTTCATCCAGGCTCCCTTTAGCAGCTTTAGTGCCTGTACCTGTGTCTACCTGCCATGAACTTGTGGGTCATTCATACCTTCACACATGCCAACTGATATTTGTTTTTATCCCAGTGTTAATGGCCAGCAAAGTAGGCATCAGGGATTTACTGGCAACAACTGACCTCTCAAGAACATGCTGAAATTTCAAGGGGCTCCCAAAGATCGTATTTCCATAGTACGAGCAGAGTTTCCCGGGCAAGGGCCTTCCATGCCCTGACATGGACAGGCTGGGCTCCTCCTGTGTTCATTTTGTAATTTTGAACTCAGTGAATCCCTCTCCCTCTTCAGTTCCTTTTCTGGGTCATGAGCAGCTTGACATGGGTACTGGGGGCTGAACTGGGGTCCTCTGGAAGGGCAGTGCTCTTAACCATTGAGCCCTTAACCAACCTCCCTCCCTCCCTCCCTCCTTCCCTTCCTTCCTTTCTTTTTCTTTTTGGTATGTTTTTTTCAAGACAGAGTTTCTCTGTGTAGCCTTGGTTGTCCTGGAACTGGTTCTATAGATCAGGCTGGTCTCAAACTTACAGAGATCTGCCTGTCTCTGACTCCTGAGTGCTGGGATTAAAGGTGTGCACCACCACTGCCCAGCTTTCCAACTTCTTTCTAACTATAGAGATTTTCCTGCTCTGGACGTTTTATATTGATCTCTTTCTATGGTCCCAGATACTGCATTTATAGACACTCCTAGTTTATCCATTGTTATCAACAATTGTACTTTCACATCTGCCTGTTGTGGCAACGCAGTGAACATTCCTGTGCGCATTTCCGTGTGAACTCTGGTTTCTCTTCTTTCAGGTATAGAGTAGGACTGGAGTGGCCTATGCTGTGATAGCTCCATGTCAGGCCTTCCGGTGTGGCTGTGGAGTATGGTATTCCTGCCAGCAGCGAATGGCGTCCCCAGTCTTCCCGCATCTCTGTGCCATCTGTCTTTTGGGTGATGGACTTCCTGGTTGAGGTAAAATTACACTGTGGCTTCTATTTCCCTGGTGACAAATGAAGAATATCCTTATTAGCTGTTTGTTGTTGTTTGACAACAAAAAACTAATCATATCTTTGCCCTCTTCTTTTTTAGCTTTCTTTCTTTCTTTCTCTTTATTTTATGAGTATGAGTGTTATGTATGTGTACCACACATATTCAGTGCTTGGGGGAGGCCAGGAGAGAGCAGCAGATCCTCTGGAACTGGAGTTACAGATAGTTGTCAGCTGCATGGGGAAACTGGGAATAGAACTCAGGTCCTCTGCAAGAGCAGCACATGCTCTAAACTGCTGAGCCATCTCTCAGCCCCTCTTTGCCCACTTTAAAACCAGGTTGTCTCTTCACTGCTGAGCTGATAGATGAGTCGAGGAGCAAAGAAAAGGGGAAGTGAGCGCCCATGAAGATCAGCAGTGGAGAAGTGAGGACTTAGAAATAACTGCAGGAGATTGAAGTCCACAGGCAACAGAGACTGATGAGCATCTCACATGATCTCTCACGTGGGGACCAGGGTGAGATACCATGAGAGTGAACAGCCAGGTCTGCACACTGGGTGAAGCATGAATACAGACCGATGGCCCTGCTGTCATGGTCCTTAACTGTGCTGGTCCTGTCCTGGGTACTAAGTAAGCACTAGTTGACTCCTCCACCACTCTATTAGTTCTCCATGGTCTAGAAAGAGGAAATTGTGGCTAGAGAGGTTGAGTAGTGTGCCCAAAGCCACTCCACTAACAAATAACAAAGGTGATCATTTGAGAGTCCATGGGAGGTGTCAATCTCTGTTTAAGATAGAGGTAGAAAGGGGAGTGTGAGGGGTCTTTCAGAGCACACTGGGCTTGAGTCAGATGGTTTATGCTTCTTCTGGAGTCACTGAAAAGTGGCTAATGTTCTGAAGCAGGGGGGTACTCAGTGAAGCAGGGGGGAACTTAGTTATATTTTAGAAAGAGGAGCAGAGGGACCAGAAGGTGAGGGACAGGCTGGGATGCCATTAAACAGTCAGATCATCAAGGAGGCCACAACGAACCAGGAAGATGGACTGATACACATTGGTACATGGAAACCATTTGGGCAGCTTACCAGAGTGAGGCATTACAAGTGTGGCCAGTATTTAAACATGACACTTATTATAAATCAAATTATATAAATCCAAAATTTAAGAATTGTGGTAACAAAAAGGGTAATATGTATTTAAAAGTTAGTGCTTCCTAATTATTTGACCATGTTTGGCTACTGGGTTTTTTGTTTTTTCTTCAAGTTCCATCTGCAAGGTAGAAACAGTGTGGTTGGTCTACACTCAAGCATCTCTTTCCTAGGTTTAGTGGTATCATGCCGGTACCTTAAAACTGGCCAGGGCAGGATATTGCACTATGGAAATCAGCAAATGGTGGAGAGCAGAACATGTTGGGATGCCAGTGGTCGGATGTTCACCAGCACGCTACTGGGAAGAGATGCTGTGTGAGAACTGACCACAGAGCCTGACAGTTGCACAGATGGAGTGTGGAGGGCGGCCCAAGGATGTGGTGTGAAGCCTTCTGACCCGAGATATACGCCTGGCAGTGCTGGGTAGCTCAGTGCAGGTGAAGGATGTGACTGCAGTGTCAACGGCAAGTGTAATGGTCCAGCGCCTGCACCTACGGTTTTTGTATCCTCAGAGTGGACTCAAGACAACTGTGGATTGAAACTGCTTGTATAAAAATCACATCTGTACTAAATGTGTACAGAATTCTTCATCATTGGTCTCTAAACAGCGCAGCAACAATTATTTGTATAGCATTTGGTACTATAAGTCATCTGTAGCAGATTTACTAGACTTGGAAGGATAAGCATAAGTTACATATAAGTGCTAGATAGATGAGGAATTTGATTATCTGTGGGTAGATTTGGACATCTTTGGAAGGTTCTGGAATGAATTCCATGTGGATACCATGGGATGACTGTGTATTTTAGGGTGAGAGAAAGTGGTGTGTTCTTGGAGGATGGTGAATGTCCGACTTATCAGTTTAGCTGCAGGTTTTTATTTTATTTATTTCTTTTCTAAATCTTATTTCTTTAGCCACAGGATGAAGCTGGGCTTTGAAGGGCAAGGGCAGAGACTGAGTGTCCACCTCACAGAGTCTGCTGGGTGCCCAGTAGAAGAAGGATTTGACTTGAACTCTCCTTTCTTTCTTGGAGCTAAGCAGGGCCACCACCTTCATTTCCCCGGGATAGTTAAACAACCAATAGAAAACAAAAACGTCAAAGCTCTGGGGATGGCATGTGTGGTAGGAATCATCTTGAAGGAATTACTCAGTCACTCTGAGCTTCCAGCTCCCCATCTGCTAGCTCTGAACTCAGGGTCCTAAAGGGTTGGCTAGGGCCTTGCGATTGGCTCACCCTCTGGGCTGGCTCCACTGAGTGCTGGGGATCTGCTCTCATGGTGGGAGTTTATAAAGCAATTCCAGGCTCTGTAAAATGAAATGGGATGGGTGGATGGTGGGCTTGCCAGGGTCAGGAAGCATTTGATTTATCATGTGACTATTTTGAGGCTGTCACAAATGGGGACGCTGCTATTGGCGTTTCCCAGGGAATGAAGGATGGCTTTCTGATGCAGTCACTGCAGTGAGAAGTGTGATGCATGCCCAGTCCTGGGCTCATACATTGTGGAAATGTGGATGCTCTTTCATCACCACAGGTGAGCAGAGAAATGTACAAATGTGGTCCTTAAAGTCAGCGGAAAGGGAGATAGTGGTGGCTTCTCCAGGAATCCAGAGACACCCAGCATCAGGCAGTGTGTGACTGTGAATTAGACTGTGGAAGCTGTCTGCCTTGGGACTCCTTACGCTGTTTTGACTGAGAGTCAGGAAGCACCTGGCCATGCAGAGCACAAGAACGGATGGAATTATCGTCACAGCAGTGCCACATCTTCATTCTCTCCTGCTCTCTGTCAGTGGCTGGAGCCTGGTGACACCTGGCTTTATCTAAGGCAGGAGCTATATTCAGGCTGATTGGGTGACAAGGCTATGCTACTGTCTGGTTTTAAAAAAAAAAGAAAAAAAAAAAAAAAAAAAAAAAGCCAAGAGTAGAACTTAAGATTTCCAAGTCATCCATTCATGAATTTGACCAAACACAGGCTTCAGCACTCTATGGTCAAGAAAGCTCAACTCAGAAAAGTCCTGTTCTGTTAGGAAATGCTAGGTGCTGTTGTCATCCTGAGTAGGAGGAAGAGGCAGTTATTTCCCAGCCTTCTTTCTGGGTCACGGAGAATGCACCTGAGCCCCGTCCCAGCCCTGCTGTTCCCCTCTCCACATGTCCTTGTCCTTAGTGTCGCTCTGCTTCAGTGACTGCACCTGTGCCGTGGAGCAGGGGAGTGGAGCATTGATCACGTGTCAGGTGCTAGGCTAGGTGCTGATAATGATGATGCCTACCTCATGGGAATTTGGGCAAAATTAAATGAAACAAAGGCAAGTGGGATGATAAGGGACATACCTGGTGAGCGAGAAACATTTGCTGGCAGTTATGCACACTTCATGTCCTTAGACTGGGGACATCTATACAAAGATGTAATGGAATCCAAGGGTCATAAGTGAAGCTCAACAACATCCGGGCTGTGGAGGACCGATGGTCTGGGCACCACAGTCTGGAGCTTGGATCCTGACTGTAATGTTAGCTGTGGGTATTCCAGCTGTTGTCAATGTTTCTGAACTTCCTAAAATGAGGATAAAGTTGTCTGTCCTAAAGAGCTCTGCGAGGTATCATTATATATGTAAAAGTCTATTTCAGTCCCTGGTGCACAGCATCCAATTAATAAGGAGGTTGTTAGTTCTCAGAAGTAGGCTGTTTTTAAAGATCTTTCCAGCGCAATGTGAATGTGTTAGAGAGTAAGTAATCAAAAGAGCCCAAAGGAACAGGTTCATAGAGTTGATCCTTGACAGATCTGTTGAAGCTGCTTTGCATAAAGGGAAAAGAGAGGCTGCAGGTGTGGGTCAGCTGTACAGTGCTTGCCGAGCCTGTCTGAGGCCCCGGGTCTGAGTCCTAGCGCCACAGATTTTATAAAGGAGGAGTGGGGGTGGGGAGGGAGGAGACAAAGCTGTTGGTTGGTTTTAATGTCAACTTGCCACAAGGTACCATCAGCTGAGGAGAGAGATGAAAAACTGTCCTGATTGCCTCAATTGATACAAGAAGACCCGCCTCCTGACTGTGGGCAGCACCTTCTGGTCGCAGCCCAGATTCAAAGGGCCTTTTGGGCATTTGGCCTTTCCTCCTGCCACCTAGCTGATTCACCTGTTGCTGCTGTATCCTTGCCTGCTTCCAGGCTTCAGCTGTGGACTAAGGACCAGTAGCTATCCGGGAAATGTACAGGTTTTTGGCTCCAGGTTGGGACTGCTGAGGCGTCCAACTTCACGGACTAAACAGCTACAGGGTTGTTGGCCTCAGTAAGGTAACTGTGGGGCTGCTGAGGCCCCAGCCTCAAGGACAAATCAACTATGGTATTCTCAGCATCTCTGGGGGTGATTCAGAGCTTAAGCATAAGCAGACTTAACAAATCCACTCATCCCATTGGTTTTGTTCTTCTAGGGAACTAGTACGTAGAGGGAACACACAGGGAGCTGAGAAGTGTTCTGTGTGGTTGCAAGAAAGATCTGGAGAAGGCACATGCGATGTGAAGCTGGAAACTTTGGAAAAGTGACCAAAGACTCTCTGAGACACTTCGAGATTTTCTTTGAAGAAATCAGCATTGGTGACTCTCAGAGGGTTTTAAGGGGTGAATTCTCTGAGATGGAGACCAGGTTTCCACTTCCTGGTGTAGGCTGCTTTCTCTGAGCCCTTCACCTCACCACAGTCGCCCAGCTCGATTGTAGCGCTGAAACTAACGTTGATGTTGGAGTGTTGAGTCTGAGTAGAGTCAGTGAAACATGCCCTCCCTGGCTGCCAGCTCTGCTGAACACCTGTGTTCACCTCCCGACACAGCAGGAAGAAAGTTATGACCTCCGTAGCAGAGGCAAGGCTCTGAAATGTTTGGTTTCCAGAGACTTATAGGTGGGATGCATCCCTATGGTTAGTATAACAAATTGATAAGGGTGATCCTACCTACCAAGGAGCTTCCCTGGAGAGAAAGGAAAGGCTGGTGCAAGCAAGCGCCCCCTGCAGGCCAGAGTTGGGAAGTGTCAGGTGGGCTCTGCTCCTTAGGAATTTCCTGAGGCTGCCTTGCTGGTTTGCTAAATGATGGACGGCCTGACACTCTTCCCCTTGGAGATTTCAACACTGCTATTAACTTGTCAGCAGATTTTCCCTTCACCTTAATTACTCCTGCTTGGCAGATGTAGGGATCAAGGCACAGCTAACTTCAAAATCATGTCTCCTAACCCTAAGTGATTGCTCTTTCCTGCCACCTCTAAGCAAAAGTCACGTTGTTGTGTAACGTTTGCAAGGATCCCAGATTTCTTCCTCAGCATAGGGTAGGGAGTTCTTTTCTTTACTCCTTCTGGGAGGGTATGAGGGATGTCATAGTTCCATCCCCAGAGTGCAGGAATACTCACAGGAAGCAGCAAGCCCTGTCATTGGTAGAATTTCTCTCTCAGGAATTCACCTTCCTTATGATAACATAAAGGAGTTGATGTCAACTAGTGTCAGGTCTTGGATATTGGCTTCAAGCTTCCCGAACCCCAGGCGTTACACAGAGGAGGTGAATGACAGCATCCCACTCTCTGGAGACTCAGGAACTCCACTTTTTAGGATGACCCCATGGTATGTTCTCTCAGAGGAGGTGAATGACAGCATCCCACTCTCTGGAGACCCAGGAACTCCACTTTTTAGGATAACCCCATGGTATGTTCTCTCATGCCAGATGGCTCTTTGTCTCATTTAAAGTGAAGTGTGCAAGGCTTTCACAGAGAGCCTTGATGGTGGAGGAGAGCAGTTCAGGCTTACAGGAAGGTGGCTTAGGGGCTCTGCATCTTCTGGCATCTTGACATTTCTCTGGCTTTCCTGATCATGATCCCTGAGTAGAAGAATGAGGCGCCCCAAGCTTTAAGATGAACATAGCTGGATAGATAGGAGGTCTCTTTCTTCCAAGGTGCTGTTGTAGAGTCCTCCGATTATTATCTGTCCATCTTCCTTGGGTGCTGGGCTGACTCTTCACAGCTCCTTGAGGACCCAGCCTATGCATAAGCTTTGCTCATACACTATTTTTTTTTAAAGCTTTGTATTGTATCATGTTGTAGATACAGCCAGTGTGCATCATTAATGTTCATGTACTACAGGCTTGACTTTTGCTACAAATTAACCTATTGTGTAGGCTTTCCATGGCAATAATATTAGTAGGTAATTACAAAGCCAGAATCATTATTTTGGTTGTCATTATTTTGTGCTTTTTGAGGGTAGATATAATTGGTGTTTTACAGATAAGGAAATGAGGTCAAAGTGCATTGGCCAGGGTCTCACAGCTAATAAATGGCCAAATGTAGTCTGAATCCAGCTTGACAAAACTAATCCAATCACATAACCACTGCTTATAAGCCTCAAACCTGGCTTTTGCTCCAGACTTCCAGGTTGCCTACTTACTGAGTGAGGCCAGGTCATGTTTTTGCTCCTGAGCTTGATGGCTTCACTTGTTTCCTCATCTCAATTTGTAGCTAGAAGGTAGAGGAGAATGTGCAAGGTCATCTCCATCATGGTGAGAGGACAGAGGAGAGTGTGCAAGGTCATCTCCATCATGGTGAGAATGCAGAGAGTGTGCAAGGTCATCTCAATCATGGTGAGGGGGTTGAGGAGAGTGTGCAAGGTCATCTCCATCATGGTGAGAATGCAGAGAGTGTGCAAGGTCATCTCCATCATGGTGAGAGGGCAGAGGAGTGTGCAAGGTCATCTCCATCATGGTGAGAGGGTAGAGGAGAGTGTGCAAGGAGTCTAGAAAATAATACAGCTGAAAACATCTGTACTAGAATCTGGGCTGACAGCCTGAGAGCTTCAGTTTGGCTTGTTAGATTAATTTTGATTTTCATTTCATAATAAAGTATTTATGAACTTAGGAACAGTCGTTTCAAAAGGGAATTCCTCATTTGAGTCACAGAATCCCAGAGTGCTTTTGTGACCATTTCCTCATTTCTTCAGAGGGTAGTGCATACTTGGTTTCCTTCATGCTGCACACAAGGGAAGCAGACTCATTTTACTGGGTGGGTGTCCTAGGACAGTGGTGCTCAAATTTCTCTGGATGTCTCCAGGACTCTTTCAGAATATATGTGAGGTAGAAGCATTTTTAATATTAAGTCAAAGACAGGTTTTTTATTTATAATGAAATTTGCATTCTGGTTGGAGTTCAGGTTGTGAAAAAAATGAAAAATTGTTGGCAGCTTATTATGAATGCAGCAGCACCCAAGAAAAGGACTCACGGTCTTGGCCACCTGACATTTGCTGGTTTATTTTGGTTGTTGTTTTAAGATTGATTGAGCTGGAAATGTAGCTGAGTTGATAAGAGTATTTGCCCAATATGCACTAAGCCCTGGTTCAACCTCCAGCATTGCATAAAAACCAGCCATGGTGGTGCCACTTGCCTATAACTTCAGAACTTGGGAGACAGAGGCAGGAAAATCAAAATTCAAGGTCCTCTTCCATCACAAAGCTAGGCTCCATGGGATCCTAGCCTCCAAACAAATAAAACAACAATAAAAAAAAACAAAAATCACACTCAAAACCAAGTTAATTTCCCTTAAGACTTCCTTTATGATTAAAAACTATTTTGTGTAGCAATATAAGAATGATTCTGAGGGCTCCTCAGCTGCTCATCAAAGCACTTTGGGCAGGTTTGGGTACAGGTGTGAGGTGGCTTGTTCTGTGGGTCAGTTTACACACCTTTTCCAGGGAGGATTTTCTAGTAACTGTCATCCTTTGGGGTGGGCATTTGGCTGATGTGTTTAATAAATGTTTCACATAATCTAATCGGTCTGAATAAATGACCAGCAATATTCTTGCCCGTCATAAAACTATTTTCAATTGAAAACTGGATTTTTAGAAAGCTTTTTTAGACTGACAATTATTTATTTTATGTGCAAGACTGTTTTGCTTGCATGTGTGCAAAGTGCACCATGTGAGTGCAGTGCCCACAGAGGCCAGAAGAGGGCATCAGATTCCCCTGGAACTAGAGTTACAGATGGCTGTCAGCCACCATCTGGGTGCTAGGAAGAGATCCCAGGTCCTCTGTAAGAGCAGCAAGTGTTCCTAACCACTGAACCATCCCTCCAGTCCCAGAATTTTGGAAAACGTTTATTCTACCGCTGTCAGCCCGACAGTTCTAGTTCTTCAAAGAATCTTTTGAGGAAAATATTGGTCCATTAATGAGTCTCAGATTCCACAACAACTTTATGAACAAGTAAGTGCTTGTTGTCTTTTGGTACAAAAAGACATCAAAGAATGTTCTCAAGAGCTCTCAAAATTCTTTCCCCTTTGTTTGAGATGGGATCTTGATCTGTAGCCCACACTGGTTTAGAACGAAGGGAAGGGCCCTCCTGCTTCATTGTCCTGAATGCTGTGGTTTTTTTAGGCATATGCTGCCAAGCCTGGCTTCTCAGTAGCTTTCAAAAAACAATTTTGAGTTTGGTTTATTTTTATTTATGTATATGTATGTGTGCCTGCATGAATGTATGTGCACCACATGGAAGCAGACCACAGGGTGTTCGGTGTTTTAGAATTGCAGTGATGAGTGGTTGTGAGCCACCAGTGTTTGTGAGTGCTGAGACCCAAACCCAGATCCTCTGGGAAGCAATTAGTGTTCTTAACCAGTAAGTCATTTCTTCAGCCCTGAAAAAAAATTTTTTTTATAAAAATAGGTTGTCTTTTAAAAACAAAACTACAAACATTGGACTTCCTCCAGCCAGACTCACCTCCTAAAGGCGACCCAATCTCCACGACAGCGCCGCCAACTGGGCACCGAGTGTTCCAGCACATGAGCCTAAGAGGGGCACTTCTCATTCAAGCCACCATACCTTCACATGTCTCTCTTCATGCCCCTCTGGCCTCACCACTCCGAAAAAATTCTAGAATATCCTCATTCCCTCTCCTTTCTGACATTTCATGTCAGTGTGAAGTGTATGGAATACAATACCACTCGCCCTTTTATGGGTATTCAACGGGACATTTCAGCCCAGGAAACGCCTGTGTTTCAATTATGGAAAGTCCCTGATTCACTTAACAAATGCTTTTATGCCCTCCAGTTTCTTTTATTTGAATGTTGGAGCTTTGTGGCTAGTTTAATTTGCTTCCTTTCTGGATGTGGACTCAATGCTTGTGTCCTTCCCACACTGGCATATTGAAACTGAATCTCCAATGTGGTGGTTTCAGGAGCAAGGTTGAGACATGATCAGGTCAAGAGGGTGGAGCCCTCAGGAGTGGGATAGCCCAGGTAAAAATGACCTTGGTGCTAGGAAGACAGAGCAGTCAGCAGGTCAAGTGCTTATCTTGTGGGTGTAAAGACCTAAGTTCTGATCCCTGGAACTTACACAAAGCTGGATGTGATCATGAACATCTGTGGTCACTGTGCTCTGACTGGGAGATGAGAGGCAGGGACAGGAGAATCTGGAGTATGCAGAGGTGAATGTGGTGGGCCAGGTAATCTGGAGTATGCAGAGGTGAATGCGAGACCCTTTCTCAAGCTGGAAGACAAAGATCGACATGGAGGTGGTCCAATAACCTCCTCCCATAGACCATGGTGCTGTGGTGTACACACACACACACACACACACACACACACACACACACACACACACGGGCACAAGGGCACACGGGCACAAGGGAGGGAAGGAGTATACTTTTTAAGTGCCCTTGGAGAGCTCCCTTCCCACTTCTGCCCTGAAGAGGTTACAGAGGAAGGATGGCCTTCAGTAAACCAGGCAATAAATTCACCAGCTTTTGGTCTTTTCCCTGAACAGTAAGTTGTAAACTTCTGCTGTGTATGAACTGCTCACTCTATGGTATTCTGTTGGAGAAAAGGGGAAGCAGCTCTTTTTTAAGTACCTTCCTGTTTTCTCAAATCCTCTCAAACTTTTTTAATTTCCTTTTTCTCTCTTCCCCTGACTTTTAGGAAATTTCCTTAAATTACTCTCCCTCTCCCCCAGCTCAGATAAGATTCCATTTGTGCAGTTCAGGCTGACTTTGAGCATGCAATATAGCCAAGAATGACCTTGAACTTCTGCCTTTACCTCTTCAGTGTTGGAATCAAAAGGGGGTTCCACCATGTCCAGTTTATGTGGTACTTGGGATGTAACCCAGGGCTTTGCACATGCTAGGTAAGCGTTCTACCAACTGAGCTATATCCACAGTCCTCAAGTTAACCTTCAACACTTCTGTTGAATATTTTATTTCTGCAATCATCTTTTAATTTCCAAGGGCATTTTTGGGTGTCTTAATTTCCCCTTAATTATGCTATTTCCATCTCACATGTACACCTCTCCTGTGAGTTGGTAATGGAAACTTTAACTTCTAGTTTCCTTGCCTGTGTGTTCCTTTATGTATACTTTAATTTTGGTGTCCGTGTTTCTTATTGGAGGAAACTTTTCATGCTCAGGAGTCACACACGGGTGATTTGCTCATAGTTACAGATGGATACTGGAGTTTGGGCAAACTGGTGGGGGATACTGACTATCCCTGACTTTGGAATGTGGTTGGATGGGCCGATAGGAAAATCTTTAACTCTGTCTTTTTGAGCTGTCCAAGTTTTCCAAAAAAAAAAAAAAAAAGATCTCAAGCATCTACTGTGTAAGCCCAGTGTAGGCACTCTGGAAACTGATTAGAGGACACAGTGAAGGTCACAATGTGCTGGAAATAAATGTTATTTATAGCATGACTGTCTCCAGCTCTGGCTGGTGTCGATCACTCCAAAGACCTTCAGAGATGAGATCTCCAGACTTCTTCCTGGGTAGAGGAGAGGCTACACCCAGATACTTGAAGTGGAAGGAGAGATTTAGCTCTTTATTTGGGTGATTCTCACAACTGCTTTCCACCATTGTAACGAATTCCTGAGATAATCAACTTCAAAAGAGGGGAGGTTTATTTTGGTTCATTTTCAGAAATTTCATTCCTTGGCCAAGACAAGGGTGCCATATTACAGTTGGGAGTGTGTGTGGTGCTGACAGTCAGGAATCTCTGAGCAGTACAGCCTCAACCCAGTCACAGACTTATTTGCTTACTGTTATGGTTTTTTTTTTTTTTTTTTTTTTTTTTTGTTTGGTTTGCGTCTTCACTTGTGTCATGGGGGGTGCAGCATCTTTGCTTTTTTTTTTTTTTTTTTTTTTTTACCACGTGGTTTTATTTATTGATCATAGAACAACTGACAAAGAAAGACAAAGTGAGAATCAAAAAAATTTAACATAACGACTCTAAGAAAAGAAAAAAGGTACAGACATAAAATATACAGCAGGAGTG